>NW_021637580.1:0-332384 GCF_004799145.2 Neltuma alba | reverse complement strand
TGATTCACTGAGGACTTGAACTTCAGATCTTAATACTCCTTAGTTCTTCTTTAAGAATTACAACAAGTCTAGCAAATACAAGTTTAACCATTTACAGTGGTAGACTTCTAACACAAACATAAGCAGACCGTTCTACCCAAAGCCAGAACCTCTGCTCTGATACCATAAATGCAACACCTCACTTTTATATACTAATAATAGGATCATTTTAACGTCTGTGAATTACTAACACCAGGTTTCCATCCTGGGAAAAGACAGGGAAATTTTTTTTTTTCATTTAACATCAGAATCCGTTGATCAAATATTTCAAACCTTCAGATTACTGATGAGTGATCCAATAATAACCCTGCTTTCAACTTAATCTATTATCATCTAAAATAATTTCATACTATACAATCTTATAATATTATAAAAAATAAAGCAACGCTCTTGGTTGACAGCATATACGTGTACCTGGCAATGCTCACCTCCTTCTTCTAAAGGATACAAAATAATATTTCCATAAAGCAAGTAAAGTTACTTGCCCGAATAATTTGCTATACAATTTACAAAAATTATAACAGGTATCTCTGCTCTTCAACCAGCCACCTTCTTCTTAAACAACCTCCTTGTTCTTCGGGCTACTAGCTTTCACTGTTCATCATAAATTGGGGGGTGAGATTCCGAAGAATCCCCGTAGTAGTAATTTCCATCACACAAATGTGTAGATCACATAAAACATGCAAAACAAGCCAAAGTGGAACATAACCTTGCAAGCTAATACAATTAAGCATTTATGCGCAATGACAGATAGAAAAGCTGAATAAATAATGCACAAATACCTGGCGATCACTGTCCCATGTCTATTAGACAAGCTGAATAAATAATGCGCTAATAATTGGCAATCACTGCCGCGCATATAATTGGCAATCACTGCCGCGCAAATAACTGGCAATCACTGCCGCGCATATAACTGGCAATCACTGCCGCGCAAATAACTGGCAATCACTGCCGCGCATATAACTGGCAATCACTGCCGCGCATATACTGGCAATCACTGCCGCGCATATAACTGGCAATCACTGCCGCGCATATAACTGGCAATCACTGCCGCGCATATAACTGGCAATCACTGCCGCGCAAATAACTGGCAATCACTGCCGCGCATATAATTGGCAATCACTGCCGCGCAAATAACTGGCAATCACTGCCGCGCATATAATTGGCAATCACTGCCCCATGTTTATCAGCTGCACGTGGTCACGGTTAAAAATCCATGCAAGGAATTAAGGATTACATGTTCTCATGCTTTAGAAAAGTAATATGGCACAAACAGACATGCAGCAATCATACACAAGTGTAAGGGAGGAAAGAACTACTACCTGGTCCGCATCCCTCCAAATCAAACCTTACCGTTCTCCTTTCTTTCTGCTTCTTGGTGGGCTTTAGCAGATATAAAAACCTATTATATTAGTAAGGGTAGGTTAATGCTTGATCCAACATAATTTATAAATTAAATAACTCTCTTTAAATCCCAATCTCTTTCAATCTCTACCCTCACTTAATAGTTGGTCATCCTGGACAATTTTTCCTTATTTAAACTATTCTCTTTGGAATGTTTCCTTCCTTATCTCAACCCATAGTGTTACTTTACTTTTCCTTATTCCACCAAATAAATTTAATCTAACACTCCAAAATAAATCTACAAACTTTTCTAGTTATTATTAGCAACTCATATACCTTTAAGATCCTTACTTAACTTCAATAATTCGAAAATTCCAACTAACTGAAACACTCTCCCAAGTATACATATATATTAGGCTCTTAGCTTCGCCTTTCTCCCATATCAATTAATATTTACTGAAGCAACTTTTCTTCTTAAATCACTGAACCAAGCGGACACTTATACACATAGACTCATATATATATATATATATATATATATATAAAATCATGCCTAAACTTCCTCCCAATTCCATTTCAATTTCAATGTTTGCCACTCATACTTCCACGGCTTTCCCCCATACACACACACACACACACATTCACTAATATATATCCAAATAGCTTCGTTCTCTATATATATAACTTAGCCACTTTCTAACCTCCATAAATGTTTCGTACATCAGCACCCATATTCTGGATTTTGTTCTTTTTACTGATTTGAAAACGTTCACCAAACTATCACACAGCACCATCTAAAGCTCTTTTGCATAATATCTGAACTTCCCTTACTTTTGTTACTATGAACCGACACTATACAACCAAAACAGGGAACTCCATGTCACTTAATTAAAACGGAGCTTGGGGTTCGAAAACCGTCACTTCACAAACCAATATCACATACGGCCTCATATATACACTGAATAGTGCAATTTTCCCCCTTTAATTCCACCAGAACCTGACGCTACCCGCATCAGAAACAACAACAACAACTATTCAAGTTTAACTTGCAGAGGAGATAAGCAACATGCAATATAATATGCTCACTCCATGAACTTAACTCATTATCATCCTAAACCAGCCACTCAACCCCTGTTCGGCCAGCAACAAAACAGAGCAAGGAAATCCACATGCAAGCTAAAAATCATACTCCATCATCATCAACAAACACTACTCTTTCATCATCATTGAGCTTCAGACTTAACCAAGAGTTTCTCTCACTAGAACCCAAACTTCTTTCATCATTAACTCTTCAAACACGCAGCAAACCAAAGAACGAAGAGTAGAATGATGATCAGAGGGCTCACCTGAATCTGAAACTCCGTTTGCATGCAGGAATCTGACCACCGATCACTACCTCCGATCACCAACTCCGGTACTGCTTTTTCCCGTGCTCTCCCTCTCTCGCTTTCCGTCTCTCTCTCTTTTCCTTCGAGTGGCCGAATGAAAAATCAGGAGGAAGAGTGTTATCTTATGTTAAGCGGTGAGGCAGTACACGTGTGATGAGGAAGTAAAAACAAACGAAATGTCCACTTTGCCCTTACGCTCATTGCTTTCTTTCACTTTCATGCTTCCTCTATAATTCTGAGATAAATAGATAAACCCAAAAATTACTCCACTATGTTTTATATGGATCTTTCTTTTCGACTAGCTTCTTTGATCCATAAAATAATTTCTCTAAACATTTTGGGTCAAAAATTAACTCATAACTATTTTTCTTGAATTTCCAAGAAAATAACTCTTAATTCCAGAAATTAATCCTTAACTCATTTTAAGGATTTTATGCCTCAAATATCTTCTTCACTATCTCAAATGATCATCCTAAAATTTTCAGATTAAACATAAATCTCTAAGTATTTTTCCATAATTTTCAGAGAAAATAAACCATTTTTCTCTTAAAATTATCTATTAAAAATATTTAAGCTATTTTTGGGGAAATACCTTTTCCAATATGTCTCTAAATCTTAAAAATCAATATTCCATAATTTTTCCCCAATTGTGATTGAGCTATTAAATAATTTTAATGAACTTTCTCTTTTCTACTCATCCTGAGTCATAAAATTCGGGGTGTTACAATTCTCCCCCCGTAAATAAAATTTCGTCCTCGAAATTTAGATAATTACCTTGTGGCATAAAGTCTGGATATGACTTTTGCATTTCTTCTTCTACCTCCCATGTAGCTTCTCGTGGTGAGAATCCCTTCTAGACCACTTTCACAAATGGAATACTTTTACTTCTCAATCTTCTCTCTTGTTTGTCAATGATTCGTTCAGGTTGCACATCATAAGTCAAATCATCTTGTAGATCTATTTCTTCATGTTCAATGACATGCTCTTAGTCTGGTTAATACTTTTTCAGTTGTGACACGTGAAAAACATTATATAACTTACTCAACTATGGAGGTATAGCTATCTGATACACCATTGGGCCTACTTTTACAAGAATTTCAAATAGTCCTATGTAACTCGAATTTAATTTCCTCATTTTCTTTGATTTTCCTATGCCCATAGTCGGTACTATTTTCAAGGAAACATAATCTTCCATCTCGAATTCCAACGGTCTTCTTCTTTTATCAATATAACTCTTCTGATCTTTATAGATCAACTTATGTATGTAGTTGGGGATACATTGAGGAAACATGGTCTCCCACCTTCAACGTTGACTATCTTCTTTGCTAACTATGAAATTTTCTCAGTGCTCTAACTCATGTCATGATAGATCACATCCCCAATGCTAGATACTTGACATCAACTAAGACTTGTTAATGGCATCCATCATTCTGAGTACCTAAATATCAACCAAGGTATATCAATTGCATCAATGATTCTAAGTATTCGGCATCAATCAAAACATGTTAATGGTATCAACCATTCTGAAAATCTTACTTTGTTATTTTCTACCTTACCTTTGGCATTATCTCTTAGTACTCAATCCATTGATATAATATTTGGGGACTTTTTCTATTCCTCTTACTTTCTTACCCCAAACTTAGCTTGCCTAAATGCATTCTACTTGGGACTTGCAGCACTACACTTTGTTAACTCTTACTTTCCTTTGTTGACCAATTAGAATTGAGCTCGGTCTATTTAGCAACTTGGCTATCTGAAGAAAAATCAAGGATACTCTCTCTGTGATGGTTAACCAGTCTCAAGAAATTCTTTATTCTAAACTCATCTAAGGTCATTGTCTTCCCAGAGAAAACTGCTTTACTTTGGGCATTAATAACTCTCCTTTGGGTCTTCTATGACCATAAGATCTAACTGCGATCTTGAGATCTAACTGTGATCTCTCTAAGCCCACTTCTTGGATCTAACTGTGATCCCTTTCTAGGAATTTTCAAGACCAAAGAATGAAGTTATAGAATAACTTTATCTCTATGAAATCTGGCAACCATACTGATAATTCTCCAAAACTGATCTTAGATACCCACATTGCTTCTTAGACCTTACTCATTCCTTTTGGCAACTCCAACATTATCTCCTTACACTTCTCATTTAACTTCATTATCTTATTCTCAACTTTCTCAAGCTTTATATCAATTCGTCCACCATGTCGGCTAGCTCTTTGAGCTATTTATTCATCCTTGTGGCCATTAGAGTCAACATTATGCTTAGGCCACATACCATACTTGCCCTACCTTAGTATAGGGTCTTACCACATACTATACTTGCCCTGCCTTAGTATAGGGTCTTACCACTTCTAATAACTTTAGATGGCACAGGGAGAGAACTCATGATACTGCCTTATCTCTCTCAAGGCTGCCTTAACTGTTCAAAGGCTTAGGTCGCCACTTTGCCTTTATGATAAAGAATAGACTTATATCCCTATTTGGCTTTCTTAACTCTTGCCATTACACTCTGGTAAGGGAGTCTCTTAACTTTGACTCAACCTCAGGGAAAGTCTCTTTACTCTGCGTTAGTGGCTACCTATACTTTCTTATGAAAACATATCATTACCTCTCAACCTGACTCATCTAAGTACTATAGAAGTGGCATCCATCTTGCAATTAAGGCAATAATACTCATTAAAGTGTTTAGCATGAAATTCATCTAATTGTAATGTCAATTTCTTTGGCAGTTAGCTATTTGGTAGCATAAGAGAATTTTCCTTAAATCTTCCATAGTATTCTGCTAGACGCAAAGGATATCTGATCCCATCATTACTCTTGGCCCTTAATGTATTTTATGCTTTCATTAGCATAAGGTCAACTCCATATCGCCTTGCCTCGGCTGCTTTTCTCTTTCTCTCAGAGGACCAGTTCCCACTATCTTGGGAAACATTCAGTGGTCAAGACCTTTCTCATACTAAGTTTAGCAGTCAACTATTTTTAGGTTCCTCTGAAAACTCTTACTGCGTACCATAACTCTTTTACTAAACTGCCAATACTAAACCTCAACTGTAAAAATTATATCTTTAACTTCATTAATGACCTGAGTACTTTATTCGTGTACCTTACAAATATCATAGGCATACTGTTTAGTCCCAACTTTTCTGAGTATTTGAATATCATTCAAATATATTCCTGTTGAGCAGGCACTATAGTTAGGCATCTGACTATACCTTTGCCTTTACTCATCTTGTCCCTTAGTAGCATTTATAATAATAGTATTGGAATCAAAAGATATATCTTCCTGCTCCCGGACTAATTTGCACCATAATTTGATCTTCTCAATAAATGTAAATAATTTGAATTTTACTTCTTCAAAACTTCAACTCTTACATACCTTTGAAATCTGCTGCTTTATTTGATCTTGTTTCCTTAATGACTCCACTTGTATTGGCAAAGCAGATTAGATGTTGAACTAAATATGGTCGAAAACATAAGCTATTGTTGCTGCTGCCCCTTTCCTTTCGTCTATATATATATATTTCATTTTCTTTCTTGTCTTTCTTATGATTTTGTTAATCTCTTTTATCATTCGTCATTCATTATTAAGACAGTTTAGAACCTATCGCATAAGGTTCACAGGGAATCTTCCTTCCTTCTCATGTACCCCTATTTGTCTACTTCTAGCTGGTATGGAACATCCTTCCACTATTCAAAAGAATAGTTCCTAAGAATAGAAACTTAACATGCTAACATTCAAAAGACAAGCAGCTAATAATTTTAATCACATTCTATTATATTCAAGCTTCTCAATTTCCAACTCCTTTGCATCATTGATCATTCGATGGCTACTAAAATTTCCTTATCTACCTTTTAGAACCTCAACAAACCTCAAACAACAAGTTTCAATCAATTTCAACTACTCTTTCACTAACTTGCTATTAACAAGCATCAATCATCAAAATAACACTGTTATATAATTTCCTTGACTATAACCATTTACACATTTTCACTGAATAGCCCTTACAGTTATGCATCAAGCTTATCATTAGCTCTCTTATTCTAATTTATTAAAAATAATCCTCTAACTTCGTACCCAATTCTCATAATCATGTATACTAGATTCACAGGTCTAGACTATCTCTTGGGCTCAAATATTTGTTTATGACACATATCCAAGAGGTTCTCTATTCATAATGAGTTTCTCAAGTCTTCATCCCTTTCAATTGTTGTCTCATAGTACTTTCTCTTGTCTATTCAGGAATCTAAGCTAGCTTACAGCTATTGTAGATTCTCTTGTCTCATGGCACTTCTCAAATCATACTGCTAAACATCTAGTTCATCATCAATTGAACTTAAAATAGGGAACATCATCAAACTCAAGAAGATCAACACCATCTAAAATACAAACCTCAAGCATACCTCAAACTTATCTTAAATATACCTCAAACACATCAGATTAATATTTTATTCAGATCATATTATATAATTCATATCTCATAAATCCGATTTAGCCTGAAACGATGCTTCATAAGTTTACTCTAAACCCTTGATTCACTGAGGACTTGAACTTCAGATCTTAATACTCCTTAGTTCTTCTTTAAGAATTACAACAAGTCTAGCAAATACAAGTTTAACCATTTACAGTGGTAGACTTCTAACACAAACATAAGCAGACCGTTCTACCCAAAGCCAGAACCTCTGCTCTGATACCATAAATGCAACACCTCACTTTTATATACTAATAATAGGATCATTTTAACGTCTGTGAATTACTAACACCAGGTTTCCATCCTGGGAAAAGACAGGGAAATTTTTTTTTTTCATTTAACATCAGAATCCGTTGATCAAATATTTCAAACCTTCAGATTACTGATGAGTGATCCAATAATAACCCTGCTTTCAACTTAATCTATTATCATCTAAAATAATTTCATACTATACAATCTTATAATATTATATTAAAAATAAAGCAACGCTCTTGGTTGACAGCATATACGTGTACCTGGCAATGCTCACCTCCTTCTTCTAAAGGATACAAAATAATATTTCCATAAAGCAAGTAAAGTTACTTGCCCGAATAATTTGCTATACAATTTACAAAATTATAACAGGTATCTCTGCTCTTCAACCAGCCACCTTCTTCTTAAACAACCTCCTTGTTCTTCGGGCTACTAGCTTTCACTGTTCATCATAAATTGGGGGGTGAGATTCCGAAGAATCCCCGTAGTAGTAATTTCCATCACACAAATGTGTAGATCACATAAAACATGCAAAACAAGCCAAAGTGGAACATAACCTTGCAAGCTAATACAATTAAGCATTTATGCGCAATGACAGATAGAAAAGCTGAATAAATAATGCACAAATACCTGGCGATCACTGTCCCATGTCTATTAGACAAGCTGAATAAATAATGCGCTAATAATTGGCAATCACTGCCGCGCAATCACTATAATTGCGCAATACTGCCGCGCAAATAACTGGCAATCACTGCCGCGCATATAACTGGCAATCACTGCCGGCAATGGCAATCACTGCCGCGCATATAACTGGCAATCACTGCCGCGCAAATAACTGGCAATCACTGCCGCGCATATAACTGGCAATCACTGCCGCGCATATAACTGGCAATCACTGCCGCGCATATAACTGGCAATCACTGCCGCGCATATAACTGGCAATCACTGCCGCGCATATAACTGGCAATCACTGCCGCGCAAATAACTGGCAATCACTGCCGCGCATATAATTGGCAATCACTGCCGCGCAAATAACTGGCAATCACTGCCGCGCATATAATTGGCAATCACTGCCCCATGTTTATCAGCTGCACGTGGTCACGGTTAAAAATCCATGCAAGGAATTAAGGATTACATGTTCTCATGCTTTAGAAAAGTAATATGGCACAAACAGACATGCAGCAATCATACACAAGTGTAAGGGAGGAAAGAACTACTACCTGGTCCGCATCCCTCCAAATCAAACCTTACCGTTCTCCTTTCTTTCTGCTTCTTGGTGGGCTTTAGCAGATATAAAAACCTATTATATTAGTAAGGGTAGGTTAATGCTTGATCCAACATAATTTATAAATTAAATAACTCTCTTTAAATCCCAATCTCTTTCAATCTCTACCCTCACTTAATAGTTGGTCATCCTGGACAATTTTTCCTTATTTAAACTATTCTCTTTGGAATGTTTCCTTCCTTATCTCAACCCATAGTGTTACTTTACTTTTCCTTATTCCACCAAATAAATTTAATCTAACACTCCAAAATAAATCTACAAACTTTTCTAGTTATTATTAGCAACTCATATACCTTTAAGATCCTTACTTAACTTCAATAATTCGAAAATTCCAACTAACTGAAACACTCTCCCAAGTATACATATATATTAGGCTCTTAGCTTCGCCTTTCTCCCATATCAATTAATATTTACTGAAGCAACTTTTTCTTCTTAAATCACTGAACCAAGCGGACACTTATACACATAGACTCATATATATATATATATATATATATATATATAAAATCATGCCTAAACTTCCTCCCAATTCCATTTCAATTTCAATGTTTGCCACTCATACTTCCACGGCTTTCCCCCATACACACACACACACACACATTCACTAATATATATCCAAATAGCTTCGTTCTCTATATATATAACTTAGCCACTTTCTAACCTCCATAAATGTTTCGTACATCAGCACCCATATTCTGGATTTTGTTCTTTTTACTGATTTGAAAACGTTCACCAAACTATCACACAGCACCATCTAAAGCTCTTTTGCATAATATCTGAACTTCCCTTACTTTTGTTACTATGAACCGACACTATACAACCAAAACAGGGAACTCCATGTCACTTAATTAAAACGGAGCTTGGGGTTCGAAAACCGTCACTTCACAAACCAATATCACATACGGCCTCATATATACACTGAATAGTGCAATTTTCCCCCTTTAATTCCACCAGAACCTGACGCTACCCGCATCAGAAACAACAACAACAACTATTCAAGTTTAACTTGCAGAGGAGATAAGCAACATGCAATATAATATGCTCACTCCATGAACTTAACTCATTATCATCCTAAACCAGCCACTCAACCCCTGTTCGGCCAGCAACAAAACAGAGCAAGGAAATCCACATGCAAGCTAAAAATCATACTCCATCATCATCAACAAACACTACTCTTTCATCATCATTGAGCTTCAGACTTAACCAAGAGTTTCTCTCACTAGAACCCAAACTTCTTTCATCATTAACTCTTCAAACACGCAGCAAACCAAAGAACGAAGAGTAGAATGATGATCAGAGGGCTCACCTGAATCTGAAACTCCGTTTGCATGCAGGAATCTGACCACCGATCACTACCTCCGATCACCAACTCCGGTACTGCTTTTTCCCGTGCTCTCCCTCTCTCGCTTTCCGTCTCTCTCTCTTTTCCTTCGAGTGGCCGAATGAAAAATCAGGAGGAAGAGTGTTATCTTATGTTAAGCGGTGAGGCAGTACACGTGTGATGAGGAAGTAAAAACAAACGAAATGTCCACTTTGCCCTTACGCTCATTGCTTTCTTTCACTTTCATGCTTCCTCTATAATTCTGAGATAAATAGATAAACCCAAAAATTACTCCACTATGTTTTATATGGATCTTTCTTTTCGACTAGCTTCTTTGATCCATAAAATAATTTCTCTAAACATTTTGGGTCAAAAATTAACTCATAACTATTTTTCTTGAATTTCCAAGAAAATAACTCTTAATTCCAGAAATTAATCCTTAACTCATTTTAAGGATTTTATGCCTCAAATATCTTCTTCACTATCTCAAATGATCATCCTAAAATTTTCAGATTAAACATAAATCTCTAAGTATTTTTCCATAATTTTCAGAGAAAATAAACCATTTTTCTCTTAAAATTATCTATTAAAAATATTTAAGCTATTTTTGGGGAAATACCTTTTCCAATATGTCTCTAAATCTTAAAAATCAATATTCCATAATTTTTCCCCAATTGTGATTGAGCTATTAAATAATTTTAATGAACTTTCTCTTTTCTACTCATCCTGAGTCATAAAATTCGGGGTGTTACATCATTCGCCATACTAAACCTGTCATTCACTTTACTAAACTTATTATAAATTGCTTATCAAAACTTGTTATCTGCTAAAGAAATCTAAAAATTATGTCATTTTAACATGGAACTTAAATTTTTATGAATTGCTTATCAGAAGTTGTCATTCGTTTTACTAAACTTGTCATTTATCTCACTGAACTTGTCATGAATTTTAGTTTTTGATAAGCATGAAGTTGGTCTTTCAAGCCTAAGTGGAGCTTTTGTTCTATAAGTCATAGATATATCATATCAGGATGAGATGAGATTGTGAAATAAAGAAAGATTGTGGAGAATGAGAGCTTGTATATGAAGAGTACTATATCATGATGGACATTTTGTGTGATTTTGCCTGCCCAAAAAAAAAAAAAAGATAACAGATTTTTCGGAAATGACTATTTCTATTTTACATTTAGCCAATTATATTGAAGCTTTTTCTACTATTATTTCGAAAACTTGCTGAGAATGTCATGGTTTGAAAAAGGAAGAGCTGCTTGACATGTTTCGATGCATGGTTTGTAAGATGGACAACTAGAGAAATGCTTTAATTGTTATTGTATTCATAATTTGTAAATAGCGCAATTTATTATTACAAACTTTATTGCGTAAATTTATATACATTTTTTGGACAACTGTGAATATTAATATATTAAATTATAGAAAGCAAACATGAGATCGAAAGCTATGATGGAGTCAGTATTTCGAGTCTTTGTTGAAACCTTGTGTCGATAATGTTTCTTCTTACCTAATCTAGAAATTAGAGATTAGAAAAATTAATTGCGAACAATAAATTCATATAACAAAATTTAATTATGAAGCTACTTTTTCTAAAATAAAAATGACTCATTCATTCTCCTAAAAAATAGAGGCACATGCATTGACTTTTCAAACAATAAATTATCTCAAAAAAAAATTGATGCAATGAAAAAGAAAGAAAATTAAGTTAGTGATGAGGAAAAACTTCAACCCTACAAGTGGTTTGTTATCACATTAAGGACAACATTTTTATTACTACGACGCTGTATAGGTCATAGAGTAGCCCAAAATATACATTAATGATAAGAATAAGTTTTGTCACTTTATAAAATGTAATTCAATTTCACTTCTTAGTACGTAAGAGAGAATACCGCAAAACTATGTTAGTAAGAAGAAGTTTGTGTGGATACATTGTTCCTTCACTTATATGAAGAGTACTATATTAGCATTACATGTTTTGCAGAAAATTAAATATGGAAGCTTCATGGTTAATATGTTTTCATTTCTCCCATTTTTTCAGTAGACCAAAAGAAATTTTCCTTCCTGTCTTTCAATAATTAGACAGACGAAAATGCTGGTTTCTCTTTTCATCACACGTCGTCTCTCCCTCCGTTGCCAAGAAAAGGTAAGGCACATAAACACAATGCCGTGCCCAAATTGCAAAAAGGCATCTCTCATGATAATATTTAAGTTCGGCTAAAAGGCAGATTAATCATTGGCATAGGGACTTGAGAAATTTTTTTCAATTTGAAAATAATGTCGTAATTTTCAAAAGTTAAAAATTTAATTTAACAATATAAATTATAGATATTATACAGTTTTTAACTGGCCAGCACATAAAGATATCTGTTTTATATCTTTGATATTTTGTGCATTTATAAAAATACCCAAAGTCCTTAAACTGTAATCTCTCTCTCTCCCCCCCTCTCTGTGCGCATTTTAAATATTTGCATGGTTTTTTAATATTATTAATAGCTGAATATGTAACCATAAATTGAATTTATTGATACTTTGATTTATAAATTGTGGGAGGGGCGTGAACTAATGATACGTTTGGCAAGCTAAAAATAGATATATAAATAGATTATGCGGTTTAAAAAAAAATCCCAAAATAAATAGAACAATATTTCTACAAACTCAATAACTGAATAATTATTTTTTTTAATGAAAAGGACTCAGTCACCCATCCACCTCAAAAGAGTAGGCACATTGCATGATAGACTTTTCAAATGTTAAGTCAATGCAATGAAAGTGAAATACAATTATGTTAGTAATGAGGAGAATTTTTTACCCTACATGTGGGGTATTATAATATCAAAAACCATGTTTTTATTATCACCATATTGTAAGGCCACAAAGTAATCCCAAAATATATGTTAGTGATGCGAACAAGCTTTTTCATTTTATGAAGTGTAATTTCAATTATTAGACCACACACCTTTTCATTTTCATTGCATTAGTCTTACTTTGATAGGAAATTATCATTTGATAAAAAATTTGCGAGTATAGCAAATAATAAAAATGTTAGTTTAAAAAATAATTAGTAGTATATGTATATTAATGGTTGAGTGTTCAAACACTAAGTTATCCCCAAAAAAGAAGTTGATGTAACAAAAGAGGAAGAAAATTACTTCATGATGAGGAGAAATTTTGACTCTACAAATAGTATGTTATTACATCAAGGATCATATTTTTATTATGACTGTATTGTATAACCCACAAAGTAACTCAAAATATACGTTAGTAATGATGAGAAAGATTCTTTATCACTTTATGAAATGAAATTTTTCTTCTTGGACCACATTTCATTTTCATTGATTCAGTCTAATTTGAGAGAGTAACTCAAAAAGTCTTTAGTCTTAATTTGATTGTATGTATTGCGTCTCAAAAAGATACATGTAAATAATAACACTTTATATGTGTGTGTGTGTCTGTGTGTGTGTGTCTGTGTCTGTGTCTATATATGTAATATTTTGGTGTATATTGATAGTGTATTTAAAAAGAAGAAATGTCTATACAATAAATTTAAAAGGAAGTAAAACATACTCACGTTATTTACGTGAAGAGAATTAAAAGCAACGCGGTGTACAATTCTTACGTCTAAAAGCAGAAGGTTGAATAATATTAACGTTATAAGATACATTCACTACACAAACAATCTATAATATAAATATTTACTAAAAGGAAAAAGGTTAAGAACAAGCATTTTTTAAAGTACAGCTTTTTGTCTGATATTTCAAGGAGCAGAATCATCAATCTAATAATCCATTCTTAAGCTCGATACTAATAGGAATTACCTTATGCAATTTTAAAGAAAAAAATTTGAAAAATTATATTAAAGGATAAGATCGATCCTAACAGAATTAAGGTTGGTTTATTTTGAGAATATGACTTAATATGTACCCAAATGAATTCCAAGTTTTTGGCTGATGTTCGAACAAAGTTATGATTTAAACATGCTTTGAAGTTTGAGACGTATTCTATTAGTAAACTTTGTTTAGTGATGTAAGCAAAATTCTAGGGGGAAAAAAAATCCTGAAATTAGTATTTTTCAATTTAGCACCTAATACTTCAAAATGATAGAGAAGGAAGTAAACCCAAATTAAAATTTTAAAATTCAAAGGAAATGACATAAATGTCCCTTTATTAATCTAGGAGCACACTTTCATTATTGAAAAGAAGCTTGCGTGGATATATTGTTCCTTTAACAATATTTATGCATTTAGTTTATTTATATATTTATTTTTAATTTTTGGGTAAGACAATTATTCCTTTCTTAAAACCACCATGCATGAAATCTAAATTTGAGAGTAAAGAAAATAGTAAAAATGTTAACCATGCAAACATTAAGTTGTCCTTAAAAAAGTTGATGCAACAAAAGAGAAAGAAAATTACATTAGTGATGAAGTAAAAATTTAACCATACAAAACAGTCCGTTATCACATTATGAACCATATTTTTATTATCATTTTATTGTATAGATTACAAAGTAACCCAAAATATACGTTTATGATAAGAATGTCTTTTCATTACTTCATGAAATGTGATTGAACCACATTTTCATTTTCTTCAATTGCCCATAACAAAATTCCCACATCTCAAGTTTTGATAAGGGATTATTCGCTAAAAAAACAGGGGGAATATTAATATTCGGTTATCATCTATTTTCAATATTTTAAAATTTAATCTATAATTTATAAAAATTCTACAAATTAATCATATATACGTTTTTATGTAATAATCATATATACTTGCAACACCTCACTTTTATATACTAATAGGATCATTTTAACGTCTGTGAATCACTAACGCCAGGTTTCTGTCCTGGGAAAAAAACAAGGATTTTTTTTTTCCTTTAACATTAGAATCTGTTGATCAAATATTTCAAAGCTTCAGATAACTGATGAGTGATCCAATATCAACCCTGCTTTCAACTTAATCTATTATCATCTAAAATAATTTCATACTATACAATCTTATAATATTATATTAAAAATAAAGCAATGCTCTTGGTTGACAGCATATACGTGCACCTGGCAATGCTCACCTCCTTCTTCTAAAGGATACAAAATAATATTTCCATAAAGCAAGTAAAGTTACTTGCCCGAATATTTTACTATACAATTTACAGAATTATAACAGGTATCTTTGATCTTCAACCAGCCCATCTTCTTCTTAAATAACCTCCTTGTCCTTCTAGCTACTAGCCTTCACTGTTCATCATAAATTGGGGGGGTGAGATTCCGAAGAATCCCCGTAGTAGTAATTTCCATCAAACAAATGTGCAGATCACATAAAACATGCAAAACAAGCCATATGGAACAAAACCTTGCAAGCTAATGCAATTAAGCATTTATGCGCAATGACAGATAGACAAGCTGAATAAATAATGCGCAAATAATTGGCAATCACTGCCGCGCATATAATTGGCAATCACTGCCCCATGTCTGTTAGACAAGCTGAATAAGTAAAGCGCAAATAATTGGCAATCACTGCCCCATGTCTATCAGCTGCACGTGATCACGGCTAAATAATCCATGCAAGGAATTAAGGATTACATGTTCTCATGCTTTTTGAATAGCAATATGGCACAAACAGACATGCAGCAATCATACACAAGTGTAAGGGAGGAAAAAACTACTACCTGGTCCGCATCCCTCCAAATCAAACCTTACCGTTCTCCTTTCTTTTTATTTCTTGGTGGGCTTGAGCAGATATAACAACCTATCATATTAGTAAGGGTAGATCAGTACTTGATCCAACTGTATCTCATAAATTAAATAACTCTTTAAATCCCAAATCTTCTTTAATCTCTACCCTTACGTAGCAGTTGATCATCCTGGACAATTTTTCTTGTTTAAACCATTCTCATTGGAACGCTTGCTCCTTTATCTCAACCCGTAGTGTTACTTTACTTAGTAACTAGTCATCTCGGTCAAAGATTATATACATACACACACACACACACACACACATATATATATATATATCACTTTTAAGGACAACAAGGTGCCCTTCATACCTCAATCATCCAATCCCAATGAAGTTAAATTAATTAAAATCCAACTTCACTAATTTTCACCCATGGCCGAGACAGACAAATTGATTTCATCTTATTTCCAAACCAAGCAATTTCAATTTCAATTTCAAACCATTTATTAATCTTAATCTTTGGCCTAACATTCCTCCAATAACCTTTCATAATCTGGGAATTATTCCTAACTTCAAGACATTACTTCAAGCCTATCCTTTAAAACTCAATATAATTAATCTTCACTCTAAATCTTCAACTATAATTTATATATAAAGAAAATCACTATTTATTCTATGTGCAGAACTCAAACAATAAAGCATTTATAGCTTCAGAAGTAACAGTCCAACAATCCAATCATCCACCATCATCACATTTATAAAACCATAGATATGAATATTCCTTTCACAGAATTTTCTTTCAGATTTGACAGCATAATACCATTATTCTATGGCGTCAAATTTTATAATCTTACCATCAGCAACTTTACCTACAATGATATCTAATTCACATGTACTATATGCTAATACTATTATGAGTGATCAGCAACTTCTAGGAATTAATCTTTAACAATTCAATCGGTTTCTAATTCTAACTTCAGTATTTTGTGTCACAACTAACTATCCATATATATGTGTGTGTTTCATTTTAATTCCCTATACGACACACACAACCTATTCCCAATGTGCCTCACGGCCTTCGCTTCCTAATAAACATTTCAAGCTTTGCGTCATAATAATAATACTCCATCAAGCAGAAAACGATACTTATGAACTGGGTTACTAGCATACATATAGGGATATATATAAAACCCAGCCCCAACTCCATTCAACAGTAAAATCGTTATCTTCCTACATTTAATTGAGAACTCGAAACACCCATATATAAATATATGCATTTATATTCGACTATTTTCCTCCCAAAACTACAGAATCAAATACTCTATAATTAGGAAATTACAATCTCTGTTTTCAGTCGACATAACCCGAGGAAAACGAACGAAACCAATACCCAAACCAAGCACCACTTCCGTGAACCTTTATCCTCCGCCTTGACAGTAGAAAACAGAGACAGCAAACAGCCACTCCATTTTCTTTCTTTTCCTCCTCTCCTTGTACCATAGCCGACGCCTTACACCAAGGAAAATATGGGCTCTGTTTCTGACAACCCCAAACAGAGTAGCGAAAATACATGCAACGCCGTCGATGTATACATATATGTTATATCAGTTCAGCCAACAAAACCAGAGGAAAGGAATAAATCTCCAGCCACAGAATCAACATGCAAGGAAACCTACACATATTTCGGACTTCCCACTCCCAAAGCTCCATGATTTCGAAACTCAAAACCACAACACAGAGTTCGGGAAGCAAGGCAGAGGCAAGGGAAGGGACATGCAAGCTCAAAAACAAGCATCATATACCTCAATCTAGCTATAGGACACGAACCCATTCGTCCTCCTGTTCGTTTCTTCACTTTCTCTCACTACCCCAACTCTGTCTCTCCTCCATTGCAGCTAGAATACACTGAAAACAGAAAAGAAAAAGACGGAAGATTGATCAGGAGGTTCACCTTGCAAAGTTAATCGGTTTGCATGTGACCCAAGCACCTCCGATCATGACCTTTGCCTTCGTCCTCCCCTGTCGCGTCTCTGTCTCTCTCAAGCTCCCTCAACGCCGCGGAAAGGATGAAATGAAGGAGACGCACGGTGCTGATGGTTAATAAAGAAGGCTACACGTATATAAGAAAATTTCATGGACCATTTTGCCCCTCTAACCATTCTTATTTCCAATTTCATCCTTTCACTAAATTTCTGAAATCATAGAATAAATCCAAAATTTTTCCATGATGTTTTGTTTGGATTTTCCTTCTCTATTATCTTCTTTGACCCATAAAATAATTTCTCTAAAAATTTTAGGTCAAAAGTCAACTCCTAACTATTTTTCTAGAATTTTCAAGAAAATAGCTCTTAATTTCAGAAATTAATCCTTAACCCAATTTAAGGATTTTATGCCTCAACTATCTTCTTTACTATCTCAAATGATTATCCTAAAATTTCAGATTAAATATAAAGCTCTAAGTATTTTTCCATAATTTTTAGAGAAAATAAACCATTTTTCTCTTTAAAATTATCCGTTAAAATTATTTAAGCCATTTTTGGGAAATATCTTTTCCAAAATGTCTCTAAGCCCTAAAAATCAAATATTCCATAATTTTTCCCAATTTATTTGGCAAATAAATAATTTTAATAAATTTTCTCTTTTCTGCTCATCCAAGTCATAAAATTCAGGGTGTTACAATACTAATGTTCACTCAAATTCCATCCCTAAGATTCGACCGTCCATGCGTTTTAATGAGTTGTGCCTCCCACATCCTTAATATTCATGTGTGTGTCTCTCATTCGTTCTTTTCATTAAAGAAGCAAATTTTATATACGATTTTAATTTTTCCTTTTTTATGACAATAAAATTAGAAGAAGTCAAATTAATGCAAAAGCTTGTTTTTTTAAACTTACAAAATAAATTTGTTTAAGTTTGTTTAAAATTTTCATAATAAGTTATGGATGTTGAGATATTTTATGGAAAATAAAAATTATTTTAATGAAGATCATAAAAATAATTTTTATCTTTTGCAGCGTCTATATGTTTTCATCATTTCCTTATTTTCAGAAACTACTTAAACTAATTTTTAAAATAATTAAAACTATCCTTATTTAATAGTAACTGTCAAATAATTTTTTCAATAGGAATTATTAAAATGCGGTTTGAGAAATGTAAGGGATGTGATTAGGGGCATTTTAGTATTTGTATATTTATATTCTGTTTTTTTAGTCTTTCTAAATAATTATAATTTTTAAGATCCTTTTCAATAAGTGTAAAATACAAAAGCCTCCTCTAAACTTTGAGTCACTTACGTATATTCATGTTTTAATTATTAACCCCACGCCGTTAAATTTAATATTAAAGTTAACGGTATTTTTCATATAAACCTTTTTATATTCTTTATTATATGTCATGTCATTTGAATAATAACACTTACAATTTAAACAGATAGTTTTAATTTTTTTAAATACTTAAAATGAAATACTTAATTACTTTAAACGTATAAAATAGTTAAATATTAAATATTATTTACAATATTTATTTGATTGGGTGGTTTTAAAATAAAAATTATAAATTACTGAAAATTATATGTCAAATGACAAGATATATAATACATAATATAAAAATAATTATTATTGTTTTAAATTATCATGGCTCAAATTTAGTAGTTTGATTTTATTTTTTAAAAAAATTAATATTTGATTCGTTATTTTATAGAATATGAAATCTAGACCCTTCTCCCATAGTTGATCACCTTATTCAAACAACATGCCTAGTTTTTTTGTTAAATAAAACATGTTATTCTGCCCATATAAACTTGGGGAAAGGGGCCTCTTCACTTCCTTCCCTCGCCATTTCCATCCACTTTCCATCTCAATTATTAAAATTGTAAATTAAACGATCCAGATTTTATATTTTATAAACTTATAAATAAGATATTTTTTATTGCTGTTTTAAATCATCATTGCTAAAATTTACTAGATTTAATTTTATTTATTTATTAAAACAATTTAAAATTTTATCTGTAGTTTTATAAAATATAAAATCTAGATTGTTAAAATTGTAATCTTATAGTTGGAATGAGAAGAAGAGGGAAATAGAGGGAGAGAGAAGTGGAGAGACGCCTCTCCCTACAAACGTATATTTGTTTTTATCGTTTCCCTTAAAGTTTTAATTTATTTTTTATTTTTTTAAAAATCAAATAATGTATTCTTTTAATTTTCAAATGTTATCTTTATATTCTATAGCTTTCCGAATTTGATATATATCCAATCAAATTTTATAAGAGCTACGGTCCATAACATGAGTTAACAGCGATAAATATATGAATGATATTGAAACTTGTATGACTTATTCAGTTCGAAAATTTGAAAATTTTGGTAGAACAGATTATATAGCTTAGAAAAACACGTATTTAGTTTAGTTTAGTTTAATTGATTTATGCTGTAGAATTAAATATGTGAAAGAAATTATATCTCATAAAGTTTAAAAGTAATTTAATATGACTAATTTTAATTATGAAATTATTTTCTTTTTCAGAAAAGGACTGATCCACTCATCTCAAACACACAAACACATGGCGAGGTAGACTTTTCAAATATTAAGTTGTCCCCAAAAGAAGTTGATGTAATGAAAGAGAAAGAAAATTATGTAAGTGATGAGGAGAAGCTTTGTCCCAACAAATAGTCTACTATCACATCAAAGGCCATATTTTTATTATCACTGTATTGTATAAGTTACAGAGTAATTTCATAAACTACGTTAGTGATGAGAGTAGGTTTGCCTGGATACCTTGGTCCTTCATTTTCCATCTCCCATTTGCTAGTACATGAAGTGCTAGAGTTGGGAGTATACCTTAAAGTCTCATTCCATTATATCATAAAGACTGCTTCTAAATATCTATTATTTCCTCTTACATGAATAATTTACTTTGATAATATCATATTGGTGACGTATATTTTAATGATGCATATCGAAAGTCTAGCTACAAAGAAGAAATGGAAGTACAGTCGTAGATTTACAAGATAGCAAAACATATCATAATATTAAAATGGAATTTGACATCTTGTTATGTATTTGGAAACAAACCAAACAGGTATGAATTTGAATCAAGTGTTTTCTCTTTGTCAACTTTTAGTGTTCATTCTTTAAACATTGTCCTGTTCTTTTTGCCCCCCTTTTCTGTTGTGAAACTCATCTAGTCTGTTCTTAAAATACTCCTCTGGTCCTAAATATAGGACCCATTTTGTAATGTAAATTACACCACAAAATAGGACCTATATTTAGGACAGGAAGAGTGTGTGTGTGTGTGTATATATATATATATATTTTAAGAAATTTCATTTCATTTTATTTGTCTGTTTATAATATTTTTTCCTATTATACCCTTATTTCTCCAATAACTTTAATTTACTTTTTCTTGGCAAAAAAAAGCTTTAATCTATTTTGTATATCTAAAGCAGCATTTTTTTAGAACTATCATAGAAGTTGAGACGATGAAAGAGAAAGAAAGTTACATTAGTGATGACGAGAAATTTTGACACCACAAGTAGTTTGTTATTCAGATTATATTTTCATTATCATTATATTATATAGGTCATAAAGTAATCCAAAATATACGTTAGTGAGGAGAATAATTCTTTCTCGTTTTATGAATTGTAATTTCTCTTCCTCGACCACATTTTCATTTTCATTGATTTAGTCTAATATGAGAAAGTACCCCAGAAGAATGTTGGTCAAAGGAAGCATACACTGCAAAGGTCTTTAGTACCTTAATTTGATTGGATCTATTACAATTTTTCTTTCTCCCATTTGCAGGTACATATGCGTGGTGTGCTTGACTTGGTAGCAGACTTCAAAGTCATCACAATCCATTTCATGAGAAACTGCTTCTAAATATTTCCTCTTATATAAATGTTTTATTTTGGCAATAATTAATCTTGGTTCAGAGAAAATTACTACTTAAAAATAATATAAATGATACCTCTTCATTTATATAAATATATAATATTGTGATGAATTATATTGATAGTCTAGTTAAAAAGAAGAAATTTATATACAATAAATTTAAAAGGAAGTAAAACATAATCATGTCATTTACATGAAAAGATTTAAGAGCAACGCAGTGCATAATTCTTATGCCTAAAAGCAGAAGAGTTGCATAATATTAATTTATATGATACGTTACTACACAATCAATGTATAATAGCCTAAAATATATATTTAGTTATTTAACTTTATAGAGAATTTTAGTTTGGTCTCTCAACTTTAAAAATATACTTTTAGTCATTTAACCCTAAAATTATTACAAAAATAATAACATTATGATCTTAAATGTTGATAAAACATTCTCAAATACTAATATATTAAGTTTAATTTCAAAACAATTAGGATTGTTACAAAAAATTATTATTTAAATTTAACAATTTTAGGATTAAAAGACCAACTGTATCCTTTTTAAAGTTAAAAGATCAAATTAAAACCTCATGTAAAATTAAAAGAACATACGTTATATTATATGCTAAATGGAAAAAAAATTCGTTTCATTTTATTTGTCTGTTTACTTCAATAACTTCAATTTACTTTTTGTTGGCAGAAAAAACTTTAATTTATTTTGAAGTCAGAAAGAAGTAACATTTGTTAGAACCATTGTATCATCCATATTCAGCTACAAAATGGTTGCATTAATTCAACCAAAAAACGATTCCATTAATTATCTTAATATATTATTTAATTTATTTATCATCAAACAAAGACTTAGATATTGGACAAACCCCCTTATTTTATCAAAATAAATCTAGAATCAGGAATCGCAATTCAGTAATTTTTCTTCTCTTTAAAAAGGTAGGATTTTCAAAATGGACATATAAATAATAGCACAACTTTCTTGAGATTAGTCAAACAAAAATTGGCAAAACACTAAATCAGAATATATTTCGATTAACAACCAAACAAAAAGTTGAGCATTAATTATAGTTGGTCATGGTAGATAGCGAGAATACGCTTTATTTTATAAAATTAAATTATATAAAATTAATAATCTTAAAAAAGCATCCTGAAGTAAACATTTAACTATAAATTAATCAAATAAATAAGATCATTTGTTAAATTGTTTCAATCTTTATGTGACATGTTTCTCATGACAGAGTGGTGTTGCAAGTAGCACTTTTACCCTTCTTCATTAATTTATGCTCAAGTTAATTATCTAAGATTTCTAATGACCAAAGGGCCATGTAATATATTACATATTTCACAAAAAAATGTTACAAAAGGTTTTTTCCCCCACATATTTCGTAAATCATGTCATTTTCATAATTCAAGAAGAAAATAAATTATTTATTTTCTATTTCATTGCTTATTAATGCACTCATCATTGTTCAAACAATGTTTATTTAAAGGGCGCTACTCATTAGTAGACTTTTCAGACATTAAAGCTGTTCTAAAAAAAAAGTTGATGCAATAAATGAGCTAAGGAGAATACGTTTGTTTGTGATTTTTAAAAGTTTGATCCTAAAATCCCTTAGGGTTAAGGAGTAAATTTAACAATAAAGTTTTCCTAAAAGAGCACCAGGAACCATAATGTTTAGTAGGGGGCATGAATGTGCATGAAGTTGGCAATTGGGAGTAAAATGACCACTTCCGTCAGAACATGTAACGTTGACCAAATAAAAGAAAACAGTTTGACTGAAATGGTGATGTGGCATATGAGATGGCAAATGAAAAATGGAAAATGGAAAATCAGAAAAACAAAAAAAAAACAGCATTTGGGAAAAACTGAAGACATCAGCGAAGCAGGGAGACGAATGCAAAGAGCGACAGAGAAAGAGAGTTGTAGGGTTTGTGATTGTGGGAGAAACAGAGCGATCAGCGATTAGCAATTAACAATCAAAGAAAGTAAACAAAATGCGTAGTTGCAAAAGGACATCTTTCGTGCTAAGGTTAGAAGAAATTCAACTTAAAATTAATTATTTTGCTTGTGGTCACGTGTGGCAGGCTATGAAATAAGGAGAAGTTTTGCCCTTTAACTTCATTGCGTGTTGGACAATTTCATTTCTGGGACCAAACTTTTATTATTGAAAAGAAGCTGGCGTATGTGGATTCATTGTTCCTTCAATATTTTTGCATTTTCTTTTCTTTTGTTTTTACTTTTTGGGTGAGAGTTATTCCTTTCTTCAAATTAACCACCATGCATGAAATCTAAATTGATGAAAGAAATTTGTGTTTTGTATTATTCCTCTTTCCCATTACACGTGGTTAATTCAATAATCAATTTATGCATATTTTTATAAGCTTGCAGCTAATTACTCAAGGCAACTACTGTATATTTTAATACATATGAATACTGAAATTATCATTTGATAAAAGATTTGTGAGCAAAGCAAATAATAAAAATGTTAGTATAAAAATTATTAATTACTAATGTGTGTGTATATTTATATTAGTGGTTGACTTTTCAAACATTTAGTCATCCAAAATAAAAAAGAAAAATGGTTGATGCAACGAAAAAGAAAGAAAATGACATTAGTGACGAGGATAAATTTTAACCTACAGGTATCACATAAAAGACCACATTTTTATTTTTGATATATAAATTTTATGGAGTCATGAATTATGATAATTTAGGCAAGGCAAAAATAAATACATGAATAGATTATATGGATTTTTTAAAAAAAAAATCGCAAAATAAACAGAACAGTATTTTTGCAAACTCAATAACTAAATAATTATGAAGGTTTTTCTTTTTAATGAAAAAGACTCACCCATCCACGGATACACCTTAAAAGCATAGACATATGGGAGTTAGACTTTTCAAACATTAAGTTGTCTCAAATGGAACAAGAGAGAAAGAAAATTGAGTTAGTAATGAGGAGAGCAAAGACCATATTTTCATTATCACAGCATTATATAGACTACAAAATAACCCAAAATATACGTCAGTGGTGAGAACAAGCTTTGTTGCTTTACAAAATGTAATTTCCTTCTCATTGCATTAGTTTGATAAGAGAGAATACCCAAAAAGAATGATAGTGAGAAGCTTGCGTGGATACATTATCCCTTCACAAACACATATCTCCAAAGTCTAAATTTGATTGTTGCATACCTCAATCTCACTCGCCATTTCACAAGAAGCTGCTTCTAATTTGAATATTTTATTTTAGTAGTACCATCTTGGTTTAAAATTAAAATGCCACTTAGTTGACGTCAATAATAGACCCAAATAATACCACTATATACCAATACTATATATATATATATATATTGATGGTGCATATTGATTGTCTATTAAAAAAAGAAAAGAAATAATGCATGCGCAATAGGTTTAAAAGGAAGCAAAACATATCACATAATTGACATGAAAAAAATTAAAATCAATGCTAGCTGTGCAAAATTGTTATGTCTAAAAGCCGAGAAGAGTTGCATAATGTTAATGTTATATGATTCGTTCACTGCATAATCAATTTATAGTTTAAGAAAGCACTTTTTACGGTATCGTCAGGGTCCTTCGAAAATATACTTATGACAGGATTTTTAAAGTATGTGGCAAAAAATATGACTTAAACAGTCCTTAAAATTTGTGACGTTTTCCATTCTTGGGGATCTGAGCCGCCCCCATCTCATTGAACTTTGTTTAGTATATTTACTGGTAGTTTGATATGTACTGACATATTATGATTAAGTTTATTAAAATATTTTTTGCCAACATTGTGATGAAAATATTTTGTGGACGATATAACTAATTAAAAAAATGTAACAAAGCCGGCAATCTTTAATTTTTACTTGAGGCGGTATGTTTTTGTCATCTTTAATACCCTGTTATGCATTTGGAAACCAACCAAACAGGTATAAATTTGAATAAAGTGTTTTTTTTTGTTAATTTTTATTGTTCATTCTTTCTAGGTCATCTTATTCTTTTTCTTTCTTTTTCCTTTTGGCGTAACTGATCTCTAGTCTGGACTCTGGTGCTTTAATGGGATCTAAAAAAGTAGCGTAGAAAAAATGGGTATAAAGATGAGAAGATAGTCTTGTTGCTTAAAAAAAAAACAAAGAATATAGTATCTTTTGTCACAACAATATAAATAAAAATAGATTAACGTACAGTTTTAGTATTATTACTGTAAACCAATATTATTTTTAAAAATATTAATTTCGATGTAGTCTCAATTTGCAATTGTTCAACGAGCATATAATCTATTTTATTAAATTGAGCCTTCAATTTATTTTAATTAGGGAATTTTCAAAATGAAAATACATCCACAAAAATAAATTTATAAATAACAGCTAAGGGTAAAATTGTATTAAAAAATACTTTAGGGTGTTGGAACCTAGATGCACCTAAAAATACTTCAAGGTGCTAGACAAACCACAAAATACTTTTAAGATACTTGCCAAACAAAATCGACAAAATACAAAATCAAAATATATGACCATAAATGAATCGGCACAGTAGACTATTCAAACATTAAAGTTGTTCCGAAAACACGTTGATTAAATGACGGAGCTAAGAAAATTACGTTAGTGATGAAGAGAAGTTTTGATTCTATAAGTGGTCTGTTATCACATAATTAAGGGCCATATTTTCATTATCATTTGTATTACGTAGGTTATAAAGTAACCCCATAAAATACGTTATTAGTAATGAGGAGAACGTAACTTCGTCGTCTCTTTAGAAAATATAATTCCACTTCTTGGGCCACATTTTCATTTTCTTGGCATTATTCATTTATGGTCAATCTTGTAGCCCATATAAATGGATGATACCTCCAAAAGCACATTAATCACTATTGGGAAGAAGCATGCATCGATAAATTGTCCTTACCCTTCACAACATATCTGTCAAAAGTCTACGGTACATTTATGGTCAAAAATCTTTAATTCATTGGATGGATGCATTGGTTTATGGACTGCTTGACTTGTAAGTAGACCTCAAAGTCACACTCCATTTCACACAAAACAACTGACAGGTGTGCGTGTGTTTGTAATTTTAATTTGGTAATACCATTTTAGTTTACCCAAAAGAAAATACATCTGATTTGGTAATACAATTGACTTCAAACACTACCAAAAAACATCTGATTAGCGACGGAATTTACCGACGGAATTTTTATTTAGTGACAGAATTAGCGACGGAATTGGTTCCGTCGCTAATTTTTTCGTCACTAATTGGATTAGTATTGTGACGGAATTCGAAATTCGAAATTAGCGACGAAATTTCGTCGAGGAATCAGAATTCCGTCGATAATTACCGACGGAATTAGCGACGGAATTGAAATTCCGTCGGTAATATTTTTTTAAAAAAATTAAAATGCCATCTCATCTTGGCTGCCACATGTCACCACCTTATTTCCACGTGTCGCTGCCACCTCACCTCCACCGCCACGTGTCGCTATCTCACATGCCACCTTGTATTGCCACATGTCGTCACCATATAATTTCTCCTCAAAGTGACTTCTCCATAGCTTGAACCGAAGACCTCGCTTGTGCACACGCGCGACTTCACCAGTTGAGCTGCAATGAACTTACTGACTTATTATGCAAAATTAAATATATATAATATTCTCTTACACAAATAATTATATATACACATATATATTATTAGAAACTAAAAATAAACTATATGATAATTTTAATCATAACTATTTTTGTAACAAAATAATTTTTAGATATTTGTTTTACTATTTATTTTATAGTGCTTTATTTTTAAAAAAAATTATTTTAAATATAATATTAATTTCCAATGACACTAATTTTGAATTTTAAATAATAAATAATTTTTTCATAAATATATTTTTTAAATTTAATTCTTTTATTTAATATTCATAAGATATATAATTTAATATATATTTATTATATTATTATATTATATTATGTTAAATATTATATTTTAGCCACGGAAATTAGCGACGGAATAATTTTCCGTCGCCAATTCCGTGGCTAATTTAGCCACGGAAAAGTATTCCGTTGCAAATCGTAATTGTAAAATTTTAGCCACGGAATTTTCTGACGGAAGAAATTCCGTGGCTAATTCCGTGGGTAATTTTAATTATAAAAGTTTAGCCAAGGAATTTTCCGACGGAAAAAATTCCGTGGCTAATTCCGTGGGTAATTTTAATTATAAAAGTTTAGCCACGGAATTTTCCGACGGAAAAAATTCCGTGGCTAATTCCGTGGGTAATTTTAATTATAAAAGTTTAGCCACGGAATTTTCCGACGGAAAAAATTCCGTGGCTAATTCCGTGGGTAATTTTAATTATAAAAGTTTAGCCACGGAATTTTCCAACGGAAAAAATTCCGTGGCTAATTCCGTGGTAATTAGCGACGGATTAAATTCTGTCGCTAATTCCGTGGCTAAATTTAGCGACGGAATTTTCGTGGGTAATCCGTCAAAAATTAGCAACGGAAACTATTCTGTCACTAATTCCGTCGGTAATTAGATGTTTTTTTGTAGTGAAAAACACATGAATAGTTCATAATTTATTTTTTTTCCAGATTTTATATATTGTATATGGCAGAAAAAGAGCATGTATTTTTATATGTATGTTTTAAAAGACAGACACCCAATATGATGATACAATTTCTACACCACAGACTTGAAGGGATCATTATGTGCAATTTTTTTTAAAGCATTTTGAAATATTATATTGAACGATAACATCCTAGAAAACCTAAATTTGGTTTAGTTTCTATGAATATAGGATAGCACATACGTTGATGGAGTAAGGGGTTTGAGTTTTATTGTTGAAATGAAAATCATTCTAGCCTTACCCCTCCATTTGGATGGGAAGAAAAAAGGAAAATGGAAAGAGAGAAAATAGGGAGAAGAGAAAATTAGAGAAAAAAATATTATCACTCCTCCTATTTGGATGGACAAGAAAAAATAGAAAGGAAAGAAAACGAGTAAATATATAAATAACTAAAATATCCTTACTCTTATATCAAAATGTATCATGATTAAAATCAAATTAAATATCATAATGAAAAACCATATTGACATTAACATCAACTATCATGTTATTATATTTTAATATCAAATAATTTTGTGAAAAAAATTATTTTTCTTCTACAAGAAAAAATAACATTGTGTAATGCTAAAAAAACAACCAAAACAATATATAATAGAAACGAACGATGTTTTATTTTTCGTTGAAGCAGCATGTTTTAGTCGTATTTGATACCTTTTGTATTTGGAGACCAAACATATGTATGCAAATTTTAATATATAAAATAATTGTTTTGGTTATATTTTATTGTTCATTCTTTAAATATCTTCTTTTCCTTTGTGAAAAACTGACCTAGCCTCAATAGAAGGGGTCTGAAAATGTTGTTGCCTACGTAAAAAAGGGTCTTATGACAAGATATTTTTATCATTAAAAAAGATAAAGCGCAAGATATTTTCTGTAAATTCTTTGCTTAAAAATTTCAATATTTTGATTGGAATTTCCATTTATATTATTGAACCATTAATTTACTATCAATATCGTAGCTGAATATTGGTTGGAATAACATTGTGAAAGATGAACTTAAAATTGATCCATAGATATTACATGTACATATCTAAAATATTTGTTAGTAACGCACACATATTATCACCATGTGTTTTTCAATTCTAAAAACATATACATTTTGAACTCAAAAGAAGTAGCATTTTTGTAGGGAAAAATTGTGTTCACAACTATTACTACTACTACTACCGCCGCTGCTAGTATTGTAACTACTCGTAAAAATGTGTTCCCAATAAATAATGGCAATTGTTATTTGTTATCAATGAAAAATTAGGCATAAATTTCATGTAAGAAAATCAGGCAAAAAAATTGATATTTACAAGGTAAAATTTCATACTTATAAGTAAATCAATTTGTAAAATGTAAAATTTGTAAAGAAAAAAAGTGTATTTCTGAAGGCCTCTATATATTTAATTTTCTAATGTGGTTCATATGAATACTTTTCCATTTAATCAAACAAACTGCATCTTTGAAGAACCACGACCCAGACTGCAGAGATTTGCAATCGAAGACTGAAAGTCCCCTTATAAAAAAGAAGTAATAAGTAAAATTAAAATAAAGGACCTAAAGGGAGTGATATTTATCCAGGAGGATCTTAAAAATTATAATTACTTAAAAAGACCAAAAATTAAAATATAAATATACATATACTAAATTGCCTGTAACAAAACCCCCACATCTCAAGTTTTGATTACTATTGGCTAAAAAAGAGGGGGAGTATTAATATTCGGTTATCATGCATCTATTTCAGTACTAATATACTTTTTTTATTTAGCAATCATATATACTAATATTGACTCAAATTCCACTCCTAAGATTCGACAGTCCGTGCCTTCTGATGAGTTGTGCCTCCCGCATTCTTAATATTCATATGTGTGTCTCTCTTCGTTCTTTTCATTAGAGTAGCAAATTCTATATATGATTTTAATTTTTTCTTTTCTATAACATTAAAATTAGAAGTATTCAAATTAATGCAAAAGCTTGTTTTTTAAACTTACAAAATGAATTAGTTTCAGTTTGTTTAAAATTTTCATAATAAGTTGTGGACGTTGAGATATTTTATGAAAGGTAAAAATTATTTTTAATTAAGATCATAAAAATAATTTTTATTTTTCAAATTTTATAATTTCTTCTTGCGTCTATATGTTTTCATCAGTGCTTTTTTATTTTTAGAAACTGCTTAGGCTAATTTTTAAAATAATTAAAACTATAATTTTTTATTATATTACATTTAATAGTAACTGTCAAATGATTTTTTTAATACAAAACTGTCAAATTATTAAGATGTGGTTTGAGAAATGTAAGGGATGTGATTAGGGACATTTTAGTATTTGTATATTTATATTCCGTTTTTAAGTCTTTCTAAAAATTATAATTTTTAAGATGCTTTTCAATAAATATTAATTTTAGCTCTTTCTTGCTAAGTTTTTTAAAAAATTATTGGTAAATACAGAAAATTATGTTTTTAAATAATAATAGTGCTATTCATAATTATAATTATAACTTGTGAAGATCTTTCGGGATACATTGGGAAAATTTGAATCATTGACCTTTACCCACACCTAATTGGTTATGAATTTTAGTTAGTTACCATATAAATAAATGGAGCCAACAATTTTATTTTTTTCAGTAAACCAAAATGCTGGTTCATCTTTTCATCACACGTCCTCTCTCCCTCTGCTGCAAAGAAAAGTCAAGGCACGTAAACACAATGCCATGCCCAGATTGCAAAAAGGCATCTCTGATGATAATATTTAAGTTTAGCTAAAAGGAAGATTAGTTATTAGCATGGGGCCTTGAGAAATTTTTTTCATTTTGAAAATAATGTTTTAACTTTAAAAAGTTTGAAATTTAATTTAACAGCATAAATTATAGATATTGTACATTTTTTATTTGGCCAGCACATAAAAATATCACTTTTATATCTTTGATACTTTGTGCATTTATAAAAATACCCAAAGTCTCTAAGCGGTACTCTGTGTGCGAGCGCGCGCATTTTAAATATTTGCATGGTTTTTTAATATTATTAATACATGAATATGTAACCATAAATTGAATTTATTGATACTTTGATGTATAAATTGTAGGGAGGGGCATGAACTAATAATACGTTTGGCATAAATAGATTATGCGGATTTTAAAAAATTCTCAAAATAAATAGAACAATATTTCTACAAACTCAATAACTGAATAATTATTATTTCTTCAATGAAAAGGACTCATTCACCCATCCATCTCAAAAGAGTAGGCACATGGCATGGTAGACTTTTCAAATGTTAAGTCGATGCAATGAAAGAGAAAGAAAATTAAGTTAGTAATGAGGAGAATTTTTGACCCTACAAGTGGGGTATTATAATATCAAGAACCATATTTTCATTATCACCATATTGTAAGGCCACAAAGTAATCCCAAAATATATTTTAGTGATGAGAACAAGCTTTTTCATTTTATGAGGTGTAATTTCAATTATTAGACCACACACCTTTTCATTTTCATTGCACTAGTCTTAATTTGATAGGAAATTATCATTTGATAAAAAATTTGCGAGTATAGCAAATAATAAAAATGTTAGTTTAAAAAATATTACTAGTATACATATATTAATGGTTGAGTGTTCAAACACTAAGTTGTGCTCAAAAAGAAGTTGATGCAAGAAAAGAGAAAGAAAATTACAATAGTGATTAGGAGATATTTTGACTATACAAATAGTATGTTATTACATCAAGGACCATATTTTTATTATCACTTTATCGTATACCTCACAAAGTAATCCAAAATATATGTTAGTGATGAGAAAGATTCTTTGTCACTTTATGAAATGTAATTTTTCTTCTTGGACCACATTTCATTTTCATTAATTTAGTCTAATTTGAGAGAGTAAGTCAAAAAGTCTTTAGTCTTAATTTGAGTGGATGTATTACATCTTTCTATCTCCCATTTGTGGATACATGTGAATGGCGTGCTTGACTTGGTAGTAGACATCAAAGTCATCACATTCCATCTCATAAGAAACTGCTTCTAAATATCCCTTCTTATATGAATATGATATCATCCTGGTTAAAATATAATTTCTTCTTGAAGATACATGTAAATAATACCACTTTAAATATATATGTGTGTGTATGTAATATTTTGGTGTATATTGATAGTTCATTTAAAAAGAAGAAATGTATATACAATAAATTTAAAAGGAATTAAAACACAATCACGTTATTTACATGAAAAGAATTAAAAGCAACGCGGTGCACAATTCTTATGTCTAAAAGCAGAAGGTTGAATAATATTAACGTTAATTATAAGATACATTCACTACACAATCAATCTATAATAATAATATTTACTTAAAGGAAAAGAAGTACAGCTTTTTGTCTGCATATTTCAAGGAGCAGAATCATCAATCTAATAATCCATTCTTAAGCTCGAGACTAATAGGAATTGCCTTATGCAATTTATAAGAAGAAAAATTTGAAAAATTATATTGAAGGATAAAATCGATCCTAACAGAATTAAGGTTACTTTAGTTTATTTGAGGATATGACTTAATATGTACCCAAATGAATTCCAAGTTTGTTGCTGATGTTCGAACAAAGTTGTGATTTAAACTCGCTTTAAAATTTGAGACGTACTCTATTACTAAACTTTGTTTAGTGATGTAAGCCAAATTCTAGGGAAAAAAAATCTTGAAATTGGTTTTTTTTTTTTAAATTCAGGCACCTAATACTTCAAAATAACAGAGAATAAAGTAAATCCAAATTAGAATTTTGAAATTCAAGAAAAATGACAAAAATACCTTTTTGTTAATCCTATTGAAAAAATGTATGTTAATGAGAAGTTTTGTCCCTTAATTAATTTTTTGAGGCATTCTTTCATCTTTTGAGGTAGTCCCTTAATTAATTTCATTGCATGTTGAACAATTTCAAGTCCAGGACCACACTTTCATTATTGAAAAGAAGCTTGCGTGGATATATTGTTCCTTCAATAGTACTTTCACCTTTCGTTTTTTTTTTCTTCCCCTGGATAAGACAAATATTCCTTTCTTACGACCACCATATATGAAATCTAAATGTGAGAGTAAGGAAAATAGTATTTGGAAAGATATCATTTGTCAAATCGTTTCAACATTTATATGACGTGTTTCTCATTCCAGGGTAGTGTTTTAAATATAGCAATTTTATGTTTCTTCCTCAATTTATGCCCAAATTATTTATTTAAGGTTTCGATAACTAAGGACCAGTCTGATATTTTACATATTTCACAATAAATGCAACACTTCTTTTTTTTACATATGCTGTAATTCATGTCATTTTCATAATTCAAGAAGATATTAAATTATTTATTTTCTATTTTGTTCCTTATTAATGTACTTATTAGTGGTCAAACAATATTTATTTAAAAAGCATTTGGCACATATGGCACGGGTGAAAGCTTTGATCCTACAAGCGGTTTATTATCACATATTTTCATTATCCTTTTGTATTGCCCATAAAATACGTTGGTGACAAGAGGGACATTATATCGTTGTCTCTTTAGAATGCACAATTCCAGTTCTTGGTCCACATTTTCATTTTCATTGCATTGTTTCATTTATGGTCAGTCTTGTAGGCCTTATATAAAGAGTACCTTCAAAAGAAGGTTACTACTGGGAAGAAGCATACACACCCGTATATATCACAATAATTGGAGTTATTATATATTAACCACCCAATAGTTATAGACACGGAGTGCTTGACTCGTAAGTGCATCTCAAAGTCACACTTCATTTCATAAGAAACAGCTTATATATATATATATATATATGTATATATATATTATTTTGATAAAATCATTTTAGTTCAGGTTAGTCTACTTTATAAGTATCAGTATGTGATCTAAAGTTTATAAAGAACTTTCTTGATGATAATTATAATAGAAACGAACAATGTTTTATTTTTCGTTGAGGCAGCATGCTTTAGTGATATTTGATACCCTTTAGTATTTGGAGACCAAACAAATGTACGTAAATTTTAATATATAAAATAATTTTTTTTGGTTATATTTTATTGTTCATTCTTTAAATATCATTTTTTTCTTTTTTGAAAAACTGATCTAATCTTACTAGAAGGGGTATAAAAATGTTGCGTGTGTGAAAAAAGGGTCTTATGACAAGATATTTTTATCACTAAAAAAGATAAAGCGCAGGATATTTTCTGGAAACTTGACTTAACAATTTCAATATTTCGTTTGGAATTTTCCTTTATATTATTGAGCCATTAATTAAATATCGATGTCAAAATTGAATACTGGTCAGAATAACATTGTGAGAGATAAAAGTAAAAATTGATATGTATATTATATACGCATATCTAAAATATTTGCTAGTACGTGCATACATATTGTCACCGTGTGTTTTAAAATTCCAGAAACATATACATTTCGACCTCAAAATAGTAGCACTTTGCAGGAAAAATGCGTTTCATAACTATTATTATTATTGTTATTATTGCTGCTGCTGCTGGGATGTTGAAATTTTTGAAGAAGTATTGTAACCACTCCTAAAAATATAGTTTTGCAGGGAAAAATGTGTTCATAACTATTTGCTAGATTTCAGATAGGAAATTTCCGCTACATAATAATCTCTTCCTTCTTTCTTTTCCGTATTTTTTTCACCCGTCTAGTGTGAGTTAAAACTAAGACATATATTTATAGATTATTATAAAAGAACTCCTTAATTTTATGTCCTTTAGCAACAAAAATTCAACCGAAAAATAATTTCAGAAACTAGAAAAATATATCTTCTGTACTTAATATAAGACTCAATTGACTGATTAAAAAAGATTGAGAAGACTAAAAATTATTTTAAAGTATTTATATTTAATATTTTTTTAAAACTAATTTGGCTAACTTATAAACTAGTATATAATCTAATAATACAAATAAATATTTTAGAAAGATCATGTAACATATACTATAATTAAGTATTTTTTTAATTTTCTAAATTTTTTCAAATTAGTCAACTAGATCTTATATTTGAGACCGAAGGTAATATATTTTAACAGTCATGCCCCTCTACTTTCAAATAAGAACATGCGAACAAGAAGAAAAAGCTTCATCTACCCAATAAATTATGACAATTTTTATTGGTAAATATAGACAATCATATTTTTAAATAATAATAGTGCTATTCATAATTATAATTATATTTTTTAAAAGATCTTTAGGGATATATTGGAAAATTTGAATCACTGACCTCTATCCTCACCTAATTGGTTAAGATTTTATTTAGTTACTCTATAAATATATAAAGCCAACAATTTTATTTTTCTCAGTAAACCAAAAGAAATCTCTCTGTCTTTTGAAAATTAGACAGACGAAAATGTTGGCTCCTCTTTTCATGGCACTCCCCTCTCTCCCCCCGTTGCCAAGTCAAGGGATGCGAACGCAATGCCAACTTGCAAAGGCATCTCTTGTGATAAAATTTAAGAAGTTAAGCTAAAAAGCAGATTAATTATTAGTGTGGGGACTTGAGATTTTTTTCATTTTGAAAATAGTGTTTAACTTTTAAAAATTTAAAATTTCGTTTAACAACATAAATCATAGATATCACAGTTTTTATTTGGCCAGCACATAAATATCTCCTCCCTTTCTGAATTTTGAATATTCTAAAGGTTTTTTTGATATTATTGATAGATGAATATCTAATTAAATTGAATTTATTGATACTTTGATACATAAATTGTATGGAGTCATGAATTATGATAATTTTGGCAAGCTAAAAATAAATATATAAATAGATTATACGGATTTTTTTAATGAAAAGATCCCAAAATAAACAGAACAATATTTCGGTAAACTCAATAACTGAATAATTATGATTTTTTTTATAATGAAAAGGACTCACCTATCCACAGATCCACCTCAAAAGCATAGGCACATGGCATGGTGGTTAAAGTTTGCAAATATTAAGCTGTCCCAGCAGAAGTTGATGGAACAAAAGACAGAGAAAATTAAGTTAGTCATGACCCTACAAGTGGTACATTATCATAGCAAGGACCATATTTTCATTATCACAGCATTGTATAGATCACAGAATAATCTAAAATATACATTATAATGAGAATAAGCTTTGTTACTTTACAAAGTGTAATTTCATTTTCATTGCACGGACTACCCAAAAAGAACTATAGTGAGAAGCTTGTGTAGATGCATTATCCCTCCACAACCATATATCTCCGAAGTCTAAATTTGATTGGTGTATACATGGCATGCGTGATTTGGGGGTATGCCTCAGTCTCACTTTCTATTTCATAAGAAGCTGCTTCTAATTGTCTCCTCCTATGGTGATATCATCTTAGTTCAAAGAAAAATACCACTTAGTTGATGTCAATAATACACCTAAATAATACCACTCCCTACAGATATATATATATATATATATTATTTTTAATGGTGTATATTGATTGTCTAGCTAAAAAAATGCATGTACGATAGGTTTAAAAGGAGGCAAAAACATATAACATAATTAACATGAAAAGAATTAAAAGCAATGGTAGCTGTGAAAAATTGTTATGTCTAAAAGCCGAGAAGGGTTGCATAATTAATGCTATATGATACATTCACTACATAATCAATCTATAGTTTAAATATTTACTAATAAGAGTATTTGTGACGTATTCTATTCTTGGTGAGCTGTCCCCCTCTCAATAAACTTTGTTTAGTATATTTATTGAGAGTTTGATGTGTACTAACATACTACCTCTAGTTTTTAATATAAGAGTTAGTTGACTAATTTAAGTACATTAAAAAAATTATTTAAATTAGTTATTTGTAATAAATAGGTGTTGCCTTTCTTAAAATATCCTTGCTAATCATGTATATATTAACTAAAACTACATTTAATGAAACCTTTAACATATGCAACTATTACAAGGTCTACTTTTAACATATGTATCAATCTAATAATCCATTTTTAAGCTCGAAACTAATATAAATTTTTTATGCAACTTTAAAAAAATTCAAAAAAAATATAATAAAGGACAAAATCATAACAAAATTAAGAGTGGTTTGGTTTTAGGATATGACTTAAACACTCCTTGAAATTTGCGACGTATTCTATTCTGGGTGAGCCGGCCGCCCCCCTCATTAAACTTTGTTTAGTATATTTATTGGGAGATTGATGCGTACCGACGTATTCTGAATAAATTTATTAAAATATTTTTTTGGCCAACATTATGAAAATATTTTCCGGACGATATAACTAATTAAAATATGTAATAAAAGCGAATCTTTAATTGTTACTTGAGGCGGTATGTTTTTTCATCTTTAATAGCTTGTTATGTATTTGGAAACCAACCAAACAGGTATAAATTTGAATAAAGTGTTTTTTTGGTTAATTTGTATTGTTCATTCTTTGCAGATCGTCTTATCACCACCACCCCGGGGCCCCCGCGAAACTGATCCCTGGTACGTTAATAGGGTCTGAAAAAGTGGCGTACAAAAATGGGCATAAAGATGAGGAGATATTCTCGTTGCTTAGAAAAAGGGAATGTAGTATCTTTTGTCACAACAATATAAATAAAAATAGATTAACATACAATTTCAGTATTAGGACTGTAAACCAATATTATTTTTAAAATATTAATTTGGATGTAGTCTCAATTTGCAATTGTTCAAGCGTATAATCTATTTTATTAAATCAGCCTTCAGTTTATTTTAATTAGGGAATTTTCAAAATGAAAATACACCCACAAAAATAAATTTATAAATAACAGCTAAGTGTAGAATTGTACTAAAAAATACTTTAAGGTATTGGTTGCAGAAATTAAGATCTGCAAAATGGATATATGAATAACAGCTAAATTTCTTTAAGACTAGACAAAGACATCCGAAAAAACACTAAACCAAAATATATTCCAGTTAATAACCCAACAGATATGAGCATCAATGAAATCGACACAGTAGACTATTCAAACATTGAGGTACTGTTTGGTATAAGAGAAATGGAAGGGAGGGGAGGTTAAATGAGCTCTATTTAAAAAATTGGAGAAATGGGGGTTTTAAAATTTTAATAAAGAGAAGAAGTTATATAAAAGAGTAATAAAAATTAATTAAAAGTTCTTAACCCCAACTTTTCAATCTTTTAAATTGAGCTTATTAGAATTTTTCCTCTCCTTTCCTCTCCTCCTCTCATTTTCTTTCATACCAAAGAGAGCCCAAAGCTGTCTTCAAAACAAGTTGATCCTATAAGTGGTCTGTTATCATATAATTAATAAAAACTATATTTTCATTATCATTTATATTGTATAGGTCATAAAGTAACTCATAAAATACGTTATTAGTAATGAGAAGAACACAACTTTTGTCGTCGCTTTAGAAAATATAATTTTAGTTCAGGACCACATTTCATTTTTGTGGCATCATTTCATTTAGGGTCAATCTCGTAGGCCATGTATAGATGATACCTCCAAAAGAACATTAATCACTATTGGGAAGAAGCATGCATCGACAAATTGTCCTTACCCTTCACAACATATCTATCAAAGTCTATAATCTTTAATTCATTGGATGGATGCATTGAGACATGGACTGCTTGACTTGTAAGTAGACCTGAAAGTCATACTCCATCTCACACGAAACAACTCACATGTGTGCGTGTGTTTGTAATTTTAATTTGTAATACCATTTTAGTTTGCCCAAAAGAAAATACAACAATTGACTTCAAAAACACATGAATAGTGCAGAATTTATTTTTTCTCTCCAGATTTTATATATTGTATGTGGCAAAAATAGAGCATGTATTTTTGTATGGATATTTTAAAAGACAGACACTCAATATGATGATACAATTTCTACACCACAGACTTGAAGGGATCATTATGTGCAATTTCTTTTAAAGCATTTTGAAATATTATATTGAAGGATAACATCCTAATAAAATTAAATTTGGTTTATTTTATATGAATATAGGATGGCACATACGTTAAAGGAGTAAGGGGTTTGAATTTTATTGTTGAAATGAAAATCATTCTAGCGGTTACCCTCCATTTGGATGGGAAGAAAAGTAAGGAAGAAAGAAAATGGAAAGAGAGAAATTGGGGAGAAGAGAAAACTAGAGAGCAAATATTATCACCATTCCTGCTTGGATGGACAAGAAAAAACAGGAAAGAAAGAAAATGAGTAAATATATGAATGACTAAAATACCCTTACTCTTATATGAAAATGCATCATGATTAAAATCAAATTAAATAACATAATGAAAAATTATATTGACATTAGTGTCAATTATCATGTTATTATATTTTAATATCAAATGATTTTGTGAAAAAAATTTATTTTTTTCCACCAGAAAAAATAACATTGTGTAAGGCTATAAAAAAAACAACCAAAACAATATATAACAGAAACGAACGATGTTTTATTTTTCGTTGAAGCAGCCTGTTTTAGTCATATTTGATACCTTTTGCATTTGGAGACCAAACAAATGTATGTAAATTTTAATATATAAAATAATTTTTTTGTTATATTTTTTTGTTCATTCTTTAAATATCTTCTTTTGTTTTTTGAAAAACTGACCTAGCCTTACTAGAAGGGGTCTAAAAATGTTGCTGCCTACGTAAAAAAAGGGTCTTATGACAAGATATTTTTATCATTAAAAAAGATAAAGCGCAAGATATTTTCTGTAAATTCTTTGCTTAAAAATTTCAATATTTTGATTGGAATTTCCATTTATATTGTTGAACCATTAATTTAATATCAATATCATGGCTGAATAGTGGTTGGAATAACATTGTGAAAGATGAACTTAAAATTGATCGGTAGATATTACATATACATATCTAAAATATTTGTTAGTAACGCACGCACATATTATCACCGTTTGTTTTTAAAATTCCAAAAGCATATACATTTTGAACTAAAGAAAAAAGTGGCATTTTTGTAGGGAAATGTGTTCACAACTGTTCTAATCATTATTACTACTACCATTACTGTTACTATTATTACTGCTACTACTGTTGCTGATGTTGAAAATTTTGAAGTAGTATTGTAACCACTCGTAAAAATATCTTCCCAATAAATAATGGCAATTGTTATTTGTTATCAATGAAAAATTAGGCATAAATTTCATGAAAGAAAATCAGGCAAAAAAAATTGATACTTACAAGTTAAAATTTCATATTTATAAGTAAAATGTAAAATTTGTAAAGAAGAAAATGAATTTCTGAAGGCCTCTATATATTTAATTTTCTAATGTGGTTCATATGAATAATTTTCCATTTAATCAAACAAACTGCATCTTTGAAGAATCAGAACCCAAACTGCAGAGATTTGCAATCGAAGACTTAAAGTCCCCTTATCAAAAAAAGTAATAAGTAAATTACAATACCCCTGAACAAAAATAAATATATAACATTATTGAAAAATTAAGATAAAGGACCTAAAGGGAGATATTTATCAAGGAGGATCTTAAAAATTATAATTATTTAGAAAGACCAAAAATTAAAATATAAATATACATATACTAAATTTCCGTAACAAAACTCCCACATCTCAAGTTTTTGATAATTATTGGCTATAAAACAAGGGGAGCATTAATATTCGGTTATCATGCATCTATTTCAGTACTAATATACTTTTTTTATTTAGCAATCATATATACTAATATTGACTCAAATTCCACTCCTAAGATTCGACAGTCCGTGCCTTCTGATGAGTTGTGCCTCCCGCATTCTTAATATTCATATGTGTGTCTCTCTTCGTTCTTTTCATTAGAGTAGCAAATTCTATATATGATTTTAATTTTTTCTTTTCTATAACATTAAAATTAGAAGGATTCAAATTAATGCAAAAGCTTGTTTTTTAAACTTACAAAATGAATTAGTTTCAGTTTGTTTAAAATTTTCATAATAAGTTGTGGACGTTGAGATATTTTATGAAAAATAAAAATAATTTTTAATTAAGATCATAAAAATAATTTTTATTTTTTTTCAAATTTTATAATTTCTTCTTGCATCTATATGTTTTCATCAGTGCTCTTTGATAAAACCCAATTTTTATGCATTTTATCCCACATTAATTCAGAATTTAAATGATAATTTTGAGCTTAAATGAACTTTTTATGCATTGTTGGATTAATTGTTTGATTTTTGGATTTTGCATAAAAATTCTGATTTTGGATTAAAAATATAAATATTTTGTGATTTCCTATTTTTGATTTGGACTTAATTTTTTCTATTTCTTTGAAAACAAGTCTCATATTTTTAGAAAGATTATTTTTAAAAAGTTTTGCAATTTCTTATCTAATTTTTGTGCATTATAATATTTAATTTTTGATTATATTTGGATATAATCTATATTAATGGATGCACTTAAATCCTTGTAGGTCAAGAAAGAGTACATAGGAAATCCAATGGTACAAGATTGTTTCTTGGGATTTAAGCACAATCCAATAGCTAATATCAAGTGGGTTAATTAATTACTAATGGGCTTGAGTTTTGAATCCATAAAAATTTTCTTTTCTCCCATTAAAATATTCCTCTCATTCCCTCCACAAAAGGACGAAAAAATCTCTTCCTTCGCCAACCTCTCTAGCCGCGCTATATACCATCCGTTCCATAGTCACCATTTTTGAATTCCCACCATATTCCATCATCACATTCAATCAATTTCCTCTCCTTTCTCACTACACGCACAACTTCTCACCATCACCTTCAATCAATTCATGGCTATGGCATCTAACAATTTTGGAGGAGAAGGCAATTTGATGGCAGCTTAAGCTTATTAGGGAGACAACTTGGGAGGAGCATGGAAGAGACTTAAGCCTTGGGCTAGCACTTGAAGACCATAAGGGAGTGATGTTCCATTTATCTTTTTAATTCAAGGACTTGAGATTATTTAGTTTTTAATAATTTTAAGTTGTAATTTTGTGAGACAATTTAGTTCTAGATTGTCATCTTTATGCTTGGATTGGATTGATATTTGGATTTTGTTTGTATTGAGACATTTGCTGGAATTTATGTTTATGAACCTTTACATTATTAATTAAATTTATAATTGAGTTTTCATTATGAGTTTAATTATCAATGTGGTTTGAATTGCAAAATTTGGGTTCTTTTGCCTCTTAATTGTTTAATTAAGTTGGTTAATTGTCTAGTTGTTTAATTGGATGATTTCAAACATAATTTCTAGAATTAATTTGAGTTATTTTTCATTGGTTTTAATAAGCTTAATTAACCAATCTTATACTGTTATGAGTTCTCTAATAGTTTAAGGGTTTTTGAAATTGAGGGTTTCTTTTATTTCAAGTAGATAATTAAGTTTATTAATTCCATTCTCTTATCACTTCCCTTTGGTCTAAATAACTGGTTAAGGTTATGAAGGTTAAATCCATGCAAATCCTAAGTTGTCCCCTCTACCTTACCGAAGAGAACTTCTTAATTTTCACTTGTTAATTTTCTTTACTCTTTAGCTAATTTTCTTTATTTATCATTTTAATTTTCTTTCTTCAAACAAAAAAATCCCCCCAAAATTTGCATTGCATTCATTTAGTTTAATTTAATTTTCATATAGATTTTGAGACATTTGCATCTTGCATTTAAAATTAGAATTTTGCATTTTAGTTTAGGTCCAATTTATTGCATTTTTTTTATCACCTAAATTTTTACCTAAAGAAATCCATGACTTGTTCCTTGGAAGTAATGACCTAGGTCGATCCTAAACTACAAATTAATTAGGACCTAGTTTAATTGAGTGCTTTAACGACAGAGGCATCATCATTCTTCCTTAGTTTTAGAAACTACTTAAACTAATTTTTAAATAATTAAAACTATAATTTTTTATTATATTACATTTAATTGTAACTGTCAAATAATTTTTTAATGCAAAACTGTCTAATTATTAAGATGCGGTTTGAGAAATGTAAGGGATGTGATTAGGGGCATTTTACTATTTGTATATTTATATTCTGTTTTTTAGTCTTTCTAAATAATTATAATTTTTAAGATCCTTTTCAATAAATATTAATTTTAGGTCTTTCTCCCTAGTTTTTCCAAAAAATTATTGGTAAATATAGAAAATTATGTTTTTAAATAATAATAGTGCTATTCATTATTATAATTATGATTCATTAAGATCTTTTGGGATACATTGGGAAAATTTGAATCATTGACCTCCACCGACACCTAATTGGGTATGATTTTTAGTTAGTTACCATATAAATATATAAAGCCAACAATTTTATTTTTTTCAGTAAACCGAAAGAAATTTTCCTCCCTGTCTTTTAATAATTAAACGGACGAAAATGCTGGTTTCTCTTTTCATCACACGTCCTCTCTCCCTCCATTGCCAATAAAGGGTAAGGCACGTAAACAGAATGCCATGCCCAAATTGCAAAAAGGCGTCTCTCATGATAATGTTTAAGTGTGGCTAAAAGGCAGATTAATTATTAGCATGGGGACTTGAGAAATTCTTTTCATTTTGAAAATAATGTTTTAAGTTTAAAAAGTTTAAATTTTAATTTAACAACATAAATTATAGATATTATACAGTTTTTATTTGGCCAGCACATAAAGATATCACTTTTATATCTTTGATACTTTGTGCATTTATAAAAATACCCAAAGTCTGTAAACGGTAATCTCTCTCTCTCTCTCTGTACACTTTAAATATTTGCATGGTTTTTTTAATATTATTAATAGATGAATATCTAACCATAAATTGAATTTATTGATACTTTGATTTATAAATTGTAGGGAGAGGCATGAACTAATAATACGTTTGGCAAGCTAAAATAGATATATAAATAGATTATACGTTTGGCAAGCTAAAAATAGATATATAAATAGATTATACAGATTTTAAACAAATTCCAAAATAAATAGAAAAATATTTCTACAAGCTCAATAACTGGATAATTATTTTGTTTAATGAAAAGGACTGATTCACCCATCCACCTCAAAAGAGTAGGCACATGGTAGACTTTTCTTATGTTAAGTCCATGCAACGAAATAGAAAGAAAGTTATGTTAGTAATGAGGAGAATTTTTGACCCTACAAGTGGGGTGTTATAATATCAAGAACCATATTTTCATTATCACTATATTGTAAGGCCACAAAGTAATCCCAAAATATATGTTAGTGATGAGGACAAGCTTTTTCATTTTATGAAGCGTAATTTCAATTATTGGACCACATACCTTTTCATTTTCATTGCATTAGTCTTAATTTGATAAAAAATTTGCGAGTATAGCAAATAATAAAAATGTCAGTTTAAAAAATATTACTAGTATATACTAATGGTTGAGTATTCAAACACTAAGTTGTCCCCAAAAAGAAGTTGATGCAACAAAAGAGAAAGAGAATTACATTAGTGATGAAGAGAAATTTTGACTCTACAAATAGTATGTTATTAATCAAGGACCATATTTTCATCATCACTATATTGTATAGCTCACCAAGTAACTCAAAATATACGTTAGTGATAAGAATGATTCCTTGCCACTTTATGAAATGTAATTTTTCTTCTTGGACCACATTTTCATTTTCATTGATTTAGTCTAATTTGAGAGAGTAACTCAAAAGATCTTTAGTCTTAATCTGATTGTATGTATTACATCTTTCTATCTCCCATTTGTAGAGACATATGAATAGCGTGCTCGACATGGCAGTAGACCTCAAAGTCATCACACCCAATCTCATAAGAAACTGCCTCTAAATATTCATTCTTATATGAATATGATATCATCTTGGTTAAAATATAATTACTTCTTAAAGATACATGTAAATAATACCACTTTATATATATGTGTGTGTATGTAATATTTTGGTGTATATTGATAGTCTAGTTAAAAAGAAGAAATGTGTATATAATAAATTTAAAAGGAAGTAAAACATAATCACGTTATTTACATGAAAAGAATTAAAAGCAACGCGGTGCACATTCTTATGTCTAAAAGCAGAAGGTTGAATAATATTAACGTTATAAGAGACATTCACTACACAATCAATCTATGATATAAATATTTACTAAAGGGAAAAGAGGTTAAGAATAAGCACTTTTTAAAGTATGTATTCTTGTGTGTGGCAGAAAAAAGTACAGCCTTTTGTCTGCATATTTCAAGGAACAGAATCATCAATCTAATAATCCATTCTTAAGCTCGATACTAATAGGAATTGCTTTATGCAATTAAAAAATTTTTTTTGAAAAGTTATACTGAAGGATAAGATCGATCCAAGTTTGAGGATATGACTTAATATGTGCCCAAATGAATTCCAAGTTTGTTGCTATGATTTAAACATGCTTTGATATCTGAGACGTATTCTATTACTAAGGTTTTTAGTGGTTTAAGCAAAATTCTGGAAAAAAAAATCTTGAAATTAGTATTTTTCAATTCTGGCACCTAATACTTTAAAATGACAGAAAATGAAGTAAATCCAAATTGGAATTTCAAAATTCCAGAGAAATGACAAAAATGCACCATTGGTAATCCTATTGAAAAAATGTATGTTAATGAAAAGTTTTGTCCCTTAATTAATTTTTTGAGGCATTCTTTCATCTTTTGAGGTATTCCCTTCATTAATTTCATTGTGTGTTGAACAATTTCACGCCTAGGAGCACACTTTCATTAGTGAAAAGAATCTTGCGTGGATATATATTGTTCCCTCAATTGTACTTTCGCATTTCGTTTTTATTTTTATTTTTAACTTTTGGGTAAGAAAATTATTCCTTTCTTAAGACCACTATGCATGAAATCTAAATTTGAGATTAAAGAAAATAGTAAAAATGTTAGTATAAAAAATATTGTTGTTGTGTCTAAGTGTGTTAATAGTTAATTAGCTATTCAAACATTAAGTTGTTGTCAAAAAGAAGTTGATGCAGCGAAAGAGAAAGAAAATTAAGAAAGAGAGAGAAAATTAAGTTAATGATGAGGAGAAAATTTGACCATACAGATAGTCCATTCTCATATCATGAATCATATTTTCATTATCATTATATTGTATAGATTACAGAGTAACCCAAAATATACATTTATGATGAGAATGATTCTTTATCACTTTATAAAGTGTAATTGGACCACATTTTCATTTTCATTGATTTAGTCTAATATGGAAGAGTACCCCCAAAGAAACGTTGGCAAGAGGAAACGTACACCTCAAAGATCTTGATACCTTAATTCCATTGGATGTATTACATCTTTCTATCTCCTATTTTGCAAATACAGGCATTGCATATTTAAGTTGGCGTTACACCTCGAAGTCATCATCGCACTCCATTTCATATAGGAAACTGCTAAATGTCTCCCCTTACATGCATATTTTATTGTGATAATATCATCTTCGTCCAAAGAAAAATGCTAATAAATGTACAGCTTTTTCTTGACGATCACTAATTTAAAAAATGCAACTAAACTGGCAATCTATTATTTTTAGTTGAGGCAGTATGCTTTATTTTGTCCTCTTTGATACCTTATTTATAAATCTGAATAAAGTGTTTTTCTTTGTCAGCTTTTATTGTTCATTTTCTAAAGACCGTACTATTCTTTTTTCTCTCTCTCTCTTGTCTAGACTTTTTTTTTTTAAAACAACTAACTAGTCTGTGATTTAAAATATATATTTTTTGGAAAAAAAATCTCATTTATTATCAGATCATACATATTCACCTGTAAAATGATTGCATTAATTCAACCAAAAACACGATTCCATTAATTATCTTAACATCTTATTTAATTTATTTATCATCAAACAAAGACTTAAATATCAGACGAACCCCCTTGTTCTGCCAAAATAGATCTACAATTAGGACTCACAATTCATTAATCTTTTTTCTCTTTAAAAAGGTAATATTTTCAAAATGGATATATAAATAATAGCGTAACTTTTTTGAGATTAGTCAAACCAAAACATTGCCAAAACACTAAATCAGAATATATTCCAATTAACAACCAAACAAAGAGTTGATCGCATAAATTATACTTGGTCAGGGTAGATAATGAGAATATACTTTATTTTTTATAATTAAATTTATATAAAATTACTAATTTTAAAAAAGTACCCTTAAGTAAACATTTAATTATAAATTAATCATGAATAAATAAAATATCATTTGTCGAATCGTTTCAACTTTTATATGATGTGTTTCTCATTCCAGAATGGTGTTTTAAATATAGCAATTTTATGTTTCTTCCTCAATTTATGCCCAAGATTTTTATTTAAAGTTTCAATAACTAAGGACCGGTCTGATATTTTACATATTTCACAATAAATGTCACAAAAGTTTTTTTTTTTACATATTTTGTAATTCGTGTCATTTTTATAATTCAAGAAGATATTAAATTATTTATTTTCTACTTTTTTCCTTTATTAATTTACTTCTTAGTGGTCAAACAATATTTATTTAAAAAGCATTAGGCACGTATGGCATGGCAGAAAACTATGTTAGTGATGAGTGAAAGCTTTGATCCCACAAGTAGTTCATTATCGCATATCAAGAACCATATTTTCATTATCCTTTTGTATTGTGTGAGTCACAGAGTAACCCTATAAAATACGTTAGTGACAAGAAGGACGTAACCTTTGTCTCTTTAGAATGTATAATAAGGACTATATTTTCATTATCATAGCATTGTATAGGCCATAGAGTAACCCAAAATATACGTTAGTGATGAGAACAAGCTTGGTCACTTTACAAAGTGTAATTTCATTTTCATTGAGTCTGATAGAGAGAATACCCCAAAAGTGTGATAGTGAGAATCTTGCCTGGATACATATTATCCCTCCACAAACATATATCTCCGAGGTCTAAATTTGATTAGTGTATACATGGCATGCTTGACTTGGGAGTATACCTCAGTCTCACTCTCTATTTCATAAGAAGCTGCTTCTAATTATTTCCTCCTATATGAATATTTTATTTTGGTAATATCATCTTGGTTGAAAAAAAAAATACCACTTAGTTGATGTCAATGATACACCTAAATAATACCACTCCCTACAGATATTATTATATATATTATTTTAATGGTGTATATTGATTGTCTGGCTAAAAAAAGAATGCATGTACAATAGGTTTAAAAGGAAGCAAAACGTATCACATAATTAACATCAAAAGAATTAAAAGCAATGCTAGCTGTGCAAAATTGTTGAGTCTAAAAGCCGAGGAGAGTTGCATAATATTTATGTTATATAATACATTCACTACATAATCAATCTATAGTATAAATATTTACTAACAGGAAAAGAAGTTAAGAATATGCACCTTTTACAGTATTGTCAGGGACCTTTATGGCTAAACTATGAGGCAAAAAAAAAAAAACCTTTTTTTTTGCCTATATATTTCAAAAAGCTTAATTATCAATCTAATAATCCATTTTCAAGTTCGAGATTAATATGAATTTTTTATGCAACTTTAAAAAAGTTTCATAAAAATTATAATAAAGGATAAGATCCTAAAAAAGTTAAGATTGGTTTAGTTTTAGGATATGACTTAAACACTCCTTGAAATTTGTGACGCATTCTATTCTTTGTGAGCCCCCTCTAATTAAACTTTGTTTAGTATATTTATTGAGAGTCTGATATGTACTGACATACTACCTCATGTCTATAATATAAAAGCTAGTTATCTAATTTGAGTAAATAAAAAAAACTAGTTAAATTAATTATTTGTAATAAATAAATTTTGTCTACGTTAAAGTACCCTTACTAATATGTGTGTATTAACTAAAACTACTATTTGATAAAACCTTTAATATGTTCAACTATTACAAGGATTACTTGGAAAAAAAAGGATAAATATAGATAAACTGGACTGGGATATCATATTTAGGATCAAATTGAATATCAAACTAACTCTTATATTAAGGACCGGAGATAGTATTCTGATTAAATTTATTATCATATTTTTTTTGCCAACATTATGAAAATATTTTCTGGACGATATAACTAATTAAAAAATGTAAGAAAACCGAATCTTTAATTTTTACTTAAGGCAGCATGTTTTTGTCATCTTTAATACCTTGTTATGTGTTTGGAAACCAACCAAACAGGTATAAATTTGAATAGTGTGTTTTTGGTTAATTTTTATTGTTCATTCCTTACACATTGTCTTATTCTTTTATTTTTCCTTTCCCTTTTTTCCGAAACTGATCTATAGTCTGGACTCTGGTGTTTTTATGGGGTCTGAAAAAGTTGCGCACAAAGAATGGGGACAAAGATGAGAAGATATTCTTGTTGCTAAAAAAGAAAGGATAAAGTATCTTTTGTCACAGCAATATAAATAAAGATAGATTAACATACAATTTCAGTATTACGTCTGTAAACCAATATTATTTTTAAAATATTAATTTCGATGCAGTCTCAATTTGCAATCGTTCAACGAGCGTATAATCTATTTTATTAAATCAGCCTTCAATTTATTTTAATTAGGGAATTTTCAAAATGAAAATACATCCACAAAAATAAATTTATAAATAACAGCTAAGTGTAAAATTGTATTAAAAAAATACTTTAGGATGTGGAGCTTGGATAAACCTAAAAAATACTTCAAAGTGTTGAATAGCCCACAAAATATTTTAGGATACTAGATGTACTGAAAAAAATATTTTAGGGTGCTACATGCACCTTTACCTATATAAAATTAAGATCTCCAAAATGGATATAGGACTAACAGATTATATGGATTTGTTTATAAAGAATCCCAAAATAAACATAACAATATTTCGGCAAACTCAATGACTGAATAAGTATGAAGTTTTTTTATAACGGAACCACCTCAAAAGCACAGACACATGGCATGGTAGTTAGACTTTTCAACCATTAAGTTTTCCCAAAGGAAGTTGATGAAACGAAAGAGAAAGAAAGTTAAGGCAGTAATGAGGAGAAGTTTTAACCCTATTAGTGGTGAATTATCATAGCAAGGATCATATTTTCATTATCATAATATTGTATAGGCGATAGAGTAACCCAAAATATATGTTGGTGATAAGAGCAAGCTTTGTCACTTTACAAAATGTAATTTCATTTTTATTGCATTATTTCATTTATGGTTAATCTTGTAGGCCATATACATAGATGATACCTCCAAAAGAACATTAATGACTAGTGGGAAGGAGCATTGGTACGTGAATGCATTGAACTGCCAATTGCCAATAACCCGCCAACCCACCAATGATCGCTCACATACACATCCACTCTAACACAGACTATTACAATACAAAACAAAACAAACAATGAAAATACCTAATTCAAACAAATAAATCAATAACAAAAACAGACACCGCTCTCTTCCTCTTGCCTTGTCACTGACAGGCGACAGCCCAAGAGCAGAAAAAGCTTAAAGTAACGAAAAGAAGAGAAGAAAAACTAGGATAAAAGTTGTTTTTTTGGGGGGGGGGAGAAACTGACGGAGAACAGAACAGATGGGTACTTTCGTCATTTCGTTAATTCGATCTCTGGGAAGGAAGGATATCGTGTGCATCGCCTCTTCAGGGAAACCTTGCAATCGTCCTTCGGGCAAGTGGTAGGAACATACGAGATCTCATCACATCCGTCCGATCTTTGCCTCTCGAAACCCATCAACGACGCAAACAACGCTGTGAACAGAACCAAGTGATTGAGAGCAAATCTCTGCCCCGCACACTGGTGGGCCCCAACACCGAAGGCCAGAAAGTTCCTTTTGAATATCTGGTCCTCCTGCCTCTCCTCCGTGAACCGGTCTGGGTCGAATCGGTCCGGTTCGGTGAAGCCCTGAAAGGAAGAATCAAATGCGGAAGGGAATGCAATGCAACCTTTTGGGATCGCGTGGCTCTCCGTTAACGGGAAATTCTCCGCTGCTATGTGCGGCACCAGTGTCGCATTTTCATTAGCCAAGTTGTCGATGGTGACTTTTCATGGCATGGTAGACTTTCCAAATGTTAAGTAGATGCAATGAAAGAGAAAGAAAATTAAGTTAGTAATGAGGAGAATTTTTGACCCTACAAGTGGGGTATTATAATATCCAGAACCCTACTTTTATTATCATCATATTGTAAGGCCACAAAGTAATCCCAAAATATATCTTAGTGATGATAACAAGTTTTTTCATTTTATGAGGTATAATAATGCACTAGTCTTAATTTGATAGGAAATTATCATTTGATAAAAAATTTGCGAGTATAGCAAGTAATAAAAAAAGTTAGTTTAAAAAATATTACTAGTATACATATATTAATGGTTGAGTGTTCAAACACTAAGTTGTGCCCAAAAAGAAGTTGATGCAAGAAAAGAGAAAGAAAATTACATTAGTGATTAGGAGAAATTTTGACTCTACAAATAGTATGTTATTACATCAAGGACCACATTTTTATTATCACTATATTGTATAACTCACAAAGTAACACAAAATGTACCTTAGTGATGAGAAAGATTCTTTGTCACTTTATGAAATGTAATTTTTCTTCTTGGACCACATTTCATTTTCATTGATTTAGTCTAATTTGAGAGAGTAACTCAAAAAGTCTTTAGTCTTAATTTGATTGATGTATTACATCTTTCTATCTCCCATTTGCAGATGCATGTGAATGGCGTGCTTGACTTGGCAGTAGACATCAAAGTCATCACACTCCATCTCGTAGGAAACAGCTTCTAAATATCCCTTCTTATATGAATATGATATCATCTTGGTTAAAATATAATTACTTCTTCAAGATACATGTAAACAATACCACTTTAAATATATATATGTGTGTGTATATATGTAATATTTTGGTGTACATTGATAGTCCAGTTAAAAAAGAAGAAATGTATATACAATAAATTTAAAAGGAATTAAAACACAATCACGTTATTTACATGAAAAGAATTAAAAGCAACGCGGTGCACAATTCTCATGTCTAAAAGCAGAAGGTTGAATAATATTAACGTTATAAGATACATTCACTGCACAATCAATCTATAATATAAATATTTACTAAAAGGAAAAGAGGCTAAGAATAAGCACTTTCTAAAGTATGTATTCTTGTGTGTGGCAGAAGAAGCACAGCTTTTTGTCTGCATATTACAAGGAGAAGAATCATCAATCTGATAATCCATTCTTGAGCTCGATACTAATAGGAATTGCTTTATGCAATTTTGAAGAAGAGAAGTTTGAAAAATTATACTGAAGGATAAGATCGATCCCAATAGAATTAAGGTTGGTTTAGTTTGAGGATATGACTTAATATGTACCCAAATGAATTCCAAGTTTTTTGCTGATGTTCGAACAAAGTTGTGATTTAAACTTGCTTTGAAATTTGAGACGTATTCTATTACTAAACTTTGTTTAGTGAAGTAAGCCAAATTCTAGGAAAAAATCTTGAAATTAGTATTTTTCAATTCAGGAACCTAATACTTCAAAAAGACAGAGAATGGAGTAAATCCAAATTAGAATTTTTAAATTCAAGAAAAATGACAAAAATACCTTTTTGTTAATCCTATTGAAAAAAAGTATGTTAATGAGAAGTTTTGTCCCTTAATTTATTTTTTGAGGCATTCTTTCATCTTTTGAGGTAGTCCCTTAATTAATTTCATTGCATATTGAACAATTTCGCGTCCAGGACCACACTTTCATTATTGAAAAGAAGCTTGCGTGATATATTGTTCCTTCAATAGTACTTTCGCCTTTCGTTTTTTGTTTCCCCCTCGATAAGACAATTATTCCTTTCTTAAAACCACCATGTCTGAAATCTAAATGTGAGAGTAAGGAAAATAGTATTTGCAAAGATATCATTTGCCAAATCGTTTCAACACTTATATGACGTGTTTCTCATTCCAGGGTGGTGTTTTAAATATAGCAATTTTATGTTTCTTCCTCAATTTATGCCCAAGTTATGTATTTAAGGTTTCAATAACTAAGGACCGGTCTGATATTTTACATATTTCACAATAAATGTCACTAGTTTTTTTGTTTTTACATAATTCATGTCATTTTCATAATTCAAGAAGATATTAAATTATTTATTTTCTATTTTTTCCTTATTAATGTACTTATTAGTGGTCAAACAATAATTATTTAAAAAGCATTAGGCATATATGGCATGGGTGAAAGCTTTGATCCTACAAGCGGTTTATTATCACATATTTTCATTATCCTTTTGTATTGTATGAGTCATAGAGTAACCCCTAAAATACGTTAGTGACAAGAGGGACATAACCTTTGTCTCTTTAGAATGTATAATTCCGCTTCTTGGTCCACATTTTCATTTTCATTGCATCGTTTCGTTTATGGTCAGTCTTGTAGGCCATATATAAAGAGTACCTTCAAAAGAAGGTTACTACTGGGAAGAAGCATGCGTATGTGGACATATTGTCCCTAATCTTCACAAACATACACACACGTATATATCACAATAATTGGAGGTATTATATATTAACCACCCAATAGTTATAGACACGGAGTGCTTGACTCGTGAGTGCATCTCAAAGTCACACTTCATTTCATAAGAAACAGCATATATATATATATATATATATATATTATTTCGATAAAATCATTTTAGTTCAGGTTAGTCTACTTTATAAGTAAGAGGATATGATCTAAGTTCATAAAGAACTTTCTTGATGATAATTATAATAGAAACGAACAATGTTTTATTTTTCGTTGAGGCAGCATACTTTAGTCATATTTGATACCCTATGTAAATTTTAATACATAAAATAATTTGTTTTTGTTGTATTTTATTGTTCATTCTTTTTTATATCATTTTTTTTCTTTTTTGAAAAACTGATCTAATCTTACTAGAAGGGGTCTAAAAATGTTGCGTATGTGAAAAAAGGGTCTTATGACAAGATATTGTTATCACTAAAAAAGATAAAGCACAAGATATTTTCTGGAAACTTGACTTAACAATTTCAATATTTCGTTTGGAATTTCCATTCATATTATTGAGCCATTCATTTAATATCGATGTCAAAATTGAATACTGGTCAGAATAACATTGTGACAGATAAAAGTAAAAATTGATCTGTGTATTACATACACATATAAAATATTTGCTAGTACGTGCATACATTTTGTCACCGAGTGTTAAAATTCCAGAAACATATACATTTCGACCTCAAAATAGTAGCACTTTGCAGGAAAAAAGTGTTTCATAACTATTATTATTATTGTTATTATTGCTGCTGCTGCTGAGATGTTGAAAGTTTTGAAGAAGTATCGTAACCACTGCTAAAAATGTAGTTTTGCAGGGAAAAATGTGTTCATAACTATTTGCTAGATTTCAGATAGGAAATTTCCGCTACATAATAATCTCTTCCTTCTTTCTTTTCCTTATTTTTTTCACCCGTCTAGTGTGACTTAAAATTAAGACTTAAAATCCTTATTTTAAGTTGCCTCAAAATAGTGCAACTTTTTATAAAGAGCTCCTTAATTTTATGTCCTTTAGCAACAAAACTTCAACTGAAAAATAATTTCAGAAAGTAGAAAAATATTACCTTATGTACTTAATATAAGACTCAATTGATTGATTAAGAAAGATTGAGAAAACAAAAAATTATTTTAAAGTATTTATATTTAATGTTTTTCTCCAAACTAATTTGCCTAACTTATAAACTAGTATATAATCTAGTAATACAAATAAATATTTTAGAAAGATCATGTAACATATATTATAATTAAGTAATTTTTTAATTTTTTAAATCTTTTCAAATTAGTCAACTAAATTTTATATTTGAGATCGAAGGTAATATATTTTAACAGTCATGCCCCTCCAGTTTCAAATAAGAATATGCCAACAAGAAGAAAAAGCTTCATCTACGCAATAAATAATGACAATTGTTATTGGTAAATATAGAAAATAATATTTTTATATAAGAATAGTGGTATTCATAATTATAATTATATTTTTTAAAAGATCTTTAGGGATACATTGGGAAAATTTGAATCACTGACCTCTATCCTCACCTAATTGGTTAAGATTTTATTTAGTTACTCTATAAATATATAAAGCCGACAATTTTATTTTTCTCAGTAAACCAAAAGAAATCTCTCTGTGTCTTTTGAAAATTAGACGGACGAAAATGGCGGTTCCTCTTTTCATCGCACTCCCCCCTCTCCCTCCGTTGCCAAGTCAAGTCGAGGGATGCGAACACAATGCCAAGTTGCAAAAAGGCATCTCTCGTGATAAAATTGAAGAAGTTAAGCTAAAAAGCAGATGAATTATTGGTGTGGGGACTTGAGATTTTTTTCATTTTGAAAATAGTGTTTAACTTTTAAAAATTTAAAATTAGTTTAACAACATAAATCATAGACATCACAGTTTTTATTTCGCCAGCACATAAATATCTCCCCCCTTCTGAATTTTGAATATTCTAAAGGTTTTTTGATATTATTAATAGATGAATATGTAATTAAATTGAATTTATTGATACTTTGCTACATTAATTGTATGGAGTCATGAATTATGATAATTTTGGCAAGCTAAAAATAAATATATAAATAGATTATACAGACTTTTTTTAATGAAAAAATCCCAAAATAAACAGAACAATATTTCAGTAAACTCAATAACTGAATAATTATGAAATTTTTTTTCTAATGAAAAGGACTCACCCATCCACGGATCCACCTCAAAAGCATAGGCACACGGCATAGTAGTTAGGCTTTGCAAATATTAAGCTGTCCCAGCAGAAGTTGATGGAACAGAAAACAGAAAATTAAGTCAGTTATGACCCTAAAAGTGGTGCATTATCATAGCAAGGACCATATTTTCATTATCATAACATTGTATAAATCACAGAGTAACTTAAAATATACATTAGTAATGAGAACAAGCTTTGTCACTTTACAAAGTGTAATTTCATTTTCATTGCACAGACTACCCCAAAAAAAAAAAAACGATAGTGAGAAGCTTGTGTAGATGCATTATCGCTCCACAAACATATATCTCCAAAGTCTAAATTGGATTGGTGTATACATGGCATGCTTGATTTGCGAGTATGCCTCAGTCTCACTTTCTATTTCATAAGAAGCTGCTTCTAATTGTCTCCTCCTATGGTGATATCATCTTAGTTCAAAGAAAAATACCACTTAGTTGATGTCAATAATAGACCTAAATAATACCACTCCCTACAGATATTTTATATATATTATTTTTAATGGTGTATATTGATTGTCTAGCTAAAAAGAATGCATGCACGATAGGTTTAGAAGGAAGCAAAAACATATCACATAATTAACATGAAAAGAATTAAAAGCAATGGTAGCTGTGCAAAATTGTAATGTCTAAAAGCCGAGAAGGGTTGCATAATGTTAATGTTATATGATACATTCACTACATAATCAATCTATAGTTTAAATATTTACTATAAGAGGATTTGTGAGGTATTCTACTCTTGGTGAGCCGTCCCCCTCTCACTAAACTTTGTTTAGTATATTTATTGGGAGTTTGATGTGCACTAACATACTACCTCCTGTTTTTAATATACGAGCTAATTGACTAATTTAAGTATATTAAAAAAATTAGTTAAATTAGTTATTTGTAATAAATAGGTGTTGTCTTTCTTAAAATATCCTTGTTAATCATGTATGTATTAACTAAAACTACCATTTAATGAAACCTTTAACTTATGCAACTATTACAAGATCTACCTTTAACATATATATCAATCTAATAATCCATTTTTAAGCTCGAGATTAATATGAATATTTTATGCAACTTTAAAAAAAATTCAAAAAAATTATAATAAAGAATAAAATCCTAACAAAATTAAGAGTGGTTTGGTTTTAGCATGACTTAATCACTCCTTGAAATTTGTGACGTATTCTATTCTAGGTGAGCCGGCCGCCCCCCTCATTAAACTTTGTTTAGTATATTTATTGGGAGTTTGATGCGTACTGACATATTATGATTAAATTTATAAAAATATTTTTTTTGCCAACATTAGGAAAATATTTTCCGGACGATCTAGCTAATTAAAGTATGTAACAAAACCGAATCTTTAATTTTTACTTGAGGCGGTTTGTTTTTGTCATCTTTAATACCTTGTTATGTATTTGGAAACCAACCAAACAGGTATAAATTTTAATAAAGTGTTTTTTTGGTTAATCTGTATTGTTCATTCTTTACAGATCGTTTTATCCCCACGGGGGGTCCCGCGAAACTGATCTATAGTCTGGACTCTGGTGCTTTAATAGGGTCTTAAAAAGTTGCGTAGAGAAATGGCTATAAAAATGAGAAGATATTCTTGTTGCTTTTAAAAAAAAGGAATATAGTATCTTTTATCACAACAATATAAATAAAAATAGATTAACATACAATTTCAGTATTAGGACTGTAAACCAAAATTATTTTAAAAAAATTAATTTCGATGTAGTCTCAATTTGCAATTGTTCAAGCCTATAATCTATTTTATTGAATCATCCTTCAGTTTATTTTAATTAGGCAATTTTCAAAATGAAAATACATCCACAAAAATAAATTTATAAATAACTGCTAAGTGCAGAATTGTACTAAAAAAATACTTTAGGGTACTGGTTGCACCTTTATCCTATGTGAAATTAAGATCTCCAAAATGGATATATGAATAACGGCGAAATTTCTTTAAGACTAGACAAAGACATCCAAAAAAACACTAAATGAAAATATATTCCAGTTAATAACCCAACAGATAGTTGAGCATCGATGAAATCGGCACAGTAGACTATTCAAATATCAAGGTACTGTTTGGTATAAGAGAAATGGAGGGGAGGGGAGGGGAGGAGAAGGATGAAACATCCTTCTTTTAACCCCTCAGAGTATGCATTTGGAAGTATTACGGTTCAAGCAATTTACGAAACAAGCCCGTAGATTAAAGATTTGCAATTTGTTCTCGGGTTACTGTTTACTGGTAAATTTTAGATTCTTAGTCCAACTTTGAGCAATCATAACTCTTAACACACACATCCGTTTTAAGTGATCTACCACTTGTTTTAAAGCTCAGGATGTGTACTTTAATCATGCCAAATTTCATGGGCAGAGTTAGTCATTTGCCATACTTCTACTTCGTCACTATTTTGTTGCTCAATTAGGAATAGCTTATCCCCTAACTTGCACTAATAGTTCATGATTAGGAATTTCCATGCGTAATACCATTCCATTCATACACTAACCATTCCCATACATTATCATTCATGCCATAAATATTCTAACAAATACATCGCATCATTGGCATTCATATACATAAGTTACACATTAGGAGAATCATACATTAACTAATAGCTTCATTTATTGACATGAATAATTCTCCACTTTCTTCTCCTTCCTTCTCATGTTCTCTTTCATACAATCATTGTCCATCATACTTGACCTAAATGGTTGTTTAGAGAGAGGTGAGATTCGGGAGAATCTCAGTAGTAAGCATTACAATTTATGCATGCAAGATAGATGCAAGTGTATGACATGCTTTGGTGCACAACTTTATCATTTATGCATGGTGAAATGCCATGGAAAGTAAGCCAGTTCATTCATATTCACATAACAAAATGCCAAGGCATACTTAACTAAACATAGCAATTATAGTTCAGCAGCATAGCTTAATCACATTATGGCATTCATAACACATACAAACATACACATCAAGCACACAAGAAAGGTAAGTTCGCTACCTTATATCATAAGTTTTCTCCTGCTCTTCAACTTGCTTCCTTTTACTTCCAACCATTAAGGTTGCTTGCTCAACCACATCCAAACCTTCTCTTGAATGTCTCAAGGTCCTAATCACAGCCACAAGGGTCACATTACTCATTAGGACCAAGAGTTACACAATATGGAAGACTTATGTCCTTAAACTTAATCCTTTTTCCCTTAATTTATAATGTAGTGTTCTAGCTTTGTAAAAATTGTTTCCTTAGGCCAATCCCATACAATTTTGCCCAAGGAATCCAAATATGAGCTTAGGTTCATCAAAATCCAATTCCTTCCCCTGGTTCTAGGCCAAAACCGAAATTTGCCACTTAATTTTCAGTTTTGATTCCAATGCTTCCAACTTCATCCTTTCATCTTATCCCTACATAATTTTTCATTTTAAACACATTGGAAGCATCAAAATCATCAAAATCACATCCTAGGCACAAAAAACAGGTCTGGCTAAAACATTTCCTCAAGTTACACAATCATGAAATCCAACCAATTTCAGCATAAAACCACTTGATTTGTGTTCCTTTTAAGGCTTTGAACATTATTCTAACATCAATTTCATCTTTTCCTATTCTTAATAATTTCGTGCAGCACCTCCCCCAAGGGTTCCAAGATCCCAAAAATCATTAAAATCCATAACCAAGCTCAACAACAAGGGTAGTGAAAACTACAACAAAAACCATGAACACACATTGTTTTAGAGCTTGATCTTGCATGGGATCACTTGTGTCACACCTCTCTTTATTACCCATTATATGTCAATTGGAACTAATATAAGTTGTTTTGTAACGTTTCCAGATGAAAAGTTTGAAATTCAGGATTTACTGTTCATCCTGTCCGTACACTGTTCATCTAAAATTGAGCTAACTTTGAAAATTCATAACTACATTTAGAAAAATCAAAATGAAGTGGTTTCAATTTTCACATGAATCTTGCTAAGATTTCTATGTAGGAAAAATAACCTTTAGGTTCAATTCCATCCATAATAATTCCAGAAAATTCATCAAAATATATTGTTCATTTGGTAAATTTTCGAATTTCCAGTATTTTTGCCCAACTTTGGAAGAGCATAACTCTTAGCACACAACTCCAAATTTAATGAGTTACTACTTGTTTTAAAGCTAAAAATGAGATCTATTTTCCTGTAAAATTTCATGTCCAAATTCCAACAATTTCTTACTATTTTATGTGCCACAGATTTGACACTTTTTAAGAAATTTCTATCCCTAATTACCATTTTCTTGATTTATTTCCCCTTTTTCCTTCAATCACAATCCTTTCACAATGCTTCTAGCATAATTCCAACATTGGAACATGAAATAACAATATAAATTACATCAAAATGTCATCCATAACTTATTACAAAATCCATGTAAAGTTTATCATACATTGCAAAAGTTTCTAACATAACATAATATTCATAAAGCCATTTCATGCGAAGGCCAATTCCTTCCCTTGATCCATGCTTGGTTCACTTCCTAATTAGGGCATAAAATAACATAAGAGGAATGAGATTTCAAAGAAATCTCAGTAGCATGTGAATTATAATTATCATGTAAATCAATGCAAGTTTAATTGTGAAATGTCATGCAATCCAAACCATTCCCAACTCATAGGAATTCATACCAAATACCATGCAAAGAGAGGAACATTATGTTATCCACATTGACATACCACAAAGCATTTGGCCAAAGCATAACCAATGTCAATCAAACAATCAAAGTCACCACAAAATTCCTCCAATCCAAGCAACAACAATCACAACAAACAGGCAAGATAAACAATCAAATTATAATTCAAAGCTACCTTTGTAAAGCTTGTCCAATTAATTCCTCCAAGGAGCAATGCTCCTCCTTAATTCCTCCTCCCAATGCCTATTAAACCAAGCATAAAGATATGCCATATTAATCACAAAACAACTTAATCCAACACTTTAACATTAACTTAACAATTTCCCCCTCTTTTCTTTGATTTTTAACAATATGATTCCTCCTTTAGAATCAACGATCTCATGGCTCAATCCTACATAATTTTTCATGAGGAATCCAATGGTGCAATCAGATTTTTGAAATTCACACTTCTTCTCCATGAACTTCACTTGGCCGAATAGGGGGTTATATGCTTCCAAAAATTCTATTTTTGATTCCAATGATTATAAACGCTTTCCAACATTATATCCCTACACAAAAACATGTTTTAAAGCCATTGGAATCATCAAATCAAGTAAAATCAAATTGCTTCTGCATGAACAGTGCTGAACGAAATTCCTTCCCTTAAACCCTAACTTTGTTTTCATCCAAAATCAATCCATACACCATTTAGTCTTCCTTATTCCACTTGATTATTAAGATTTCTATCCTTCTCTAAGCGTCACACATCTCAACCGAATTTTTCAGGATTTTCCAGCATTTTCCCAAGCAAAAATCCTTGTTTAATCAATGTAAAACTTAGAGATATTGATGCTTGGACATACCTTAGTGTTTTCTTGAAGTAAGTTGGATAATTTATTGTCTAAAACACCTCAAAATTTTGTGCAAGGGTGGCTGGATGAACAGTGAAAGAGTTTCCCCTTATTTTTTTCAATTTTCTAACATTTTTCATGTATCTTCAAGGGGGTATTTATAGAAAAAATCCATCTTCCCTCTCCCTCCTGATTTGCACGAATTGGGACAGCTCAATGGGGTTAAGTGGCAGCCATCAAGTGTCTCAAACCTTCATATCTCAGCATGTGGCATTTCTCTAGATTTTTCCACACAAATATCTCTTAATTTTGCATTTTATTTAATAAAAATGGTGGAATCTGGAAAATGCACGAAATTGGGCCTTTAATGGGTCCATTGTGGGCCCCAAAAATGTTTTGGGTTGGCTAAAAAATATGGCCCACAAACCAAATCACTATTCTAAACCGATTTGAAACTTTATCGATTACTATTCACTAGTAACATTCCATAATTTTTTCAGACCTCCAAAAATTTATTTCTCTCCATGATAATTCACCTTTTAGTATGAGAACATGATCTGAAAATTTTCAGAATTTTTCACCACCTCTACGTATTTATTTTGAATTTTCTCCGATTAGGCCTTTATTAGTGTCACTGTGGGAAAATAAATTCCCTAAAATTAATTCCTGAGCTTCTAAGACCTAAAACTAATTTTATAAATTCAAATAAATATTTAGATGAATTTTCCATCAATCTCCCAAATTTATTGGGGCCGCTAACTCATTAAAATAATTATTTTCTTTCATTTTCCCAATAATTTCCCAAAAAACCTCCATGTACGGGAAATTCCGTAATAATTCATTTTCACCGAAATTCCACCTTTCAGGCCTCAACCGAATTTCCAAAACCTCTAATCTATACTTTTTTCATTTTTTGGGGATTTTTTTTAGAATGTTTCTCAAATTTTCCTGTTTTGTCCTTCCTAGACCGATGATTACGGAAATGCCAGCCCGGACGTTTTCTGGGTTTTATATCAAAAGTTGTTTCGTCTCCCAATCTAGTTTCTACATTGACCCTCATCCCAATTTTTGATCCTTTATTGCTAGATGAAAATTTTTGGGATGTGACAACTTGGCCTTTCTTTCTCCCTTTTCTTTCTCTCTCTAAAAACCATTTTGCCAGAGCTTCCCAAGGTTTCCTCTTAGTTGGATGAAAATAAGGGAGGGAAGGGGGTATTTATAGAAAACAAGATTGAATCTAGGCCATTGATCTTAAAAATATGTGGCTTGATTTGGACCGTCCATTTTCTCTTTTAATCTTATGGTAACAAGTGTCCTATGACATCATGCGTACATCATCAATCCACATGCTTTTAATTTAATTGTACATGTGTCTTGCATCCGACCGTACACGTGTCTTGCATCCGACCGGACACGTAATACCTTCTTTTTCCATCTAACCGTACACTTGTCCTCCATATTCCTTCATCATTAAGGCATTAAAATATGGAGGAAATTAATATAAAATTTGTGCAAAATACAACCCTTAGGCATTCCTGCACCTATCTTGCCATTCTGCATCGTATAAGGTACTTTTCCTAGTCTTGACTTTTCCAGGACCACTGAGACATGTTTATGGCACCATTTTCTCATCTCAAATAAATCCACATGGCATTATATAATATGCCTAAAGAGAGAGTGATGCTCTTCCCTTGTTCTTCCATTAAAATAATTAATAATATTTATTTCAAAGTAATCTTAATCGAATTCTTTCTACCGATCCACAACTTCAAGAATCTATCTTCAGGTACCAATACTATTTATTCATCACAGGGAATTCCTCAAATTTTTCTTAAGTCAAAAGTCAACCTCTGATATTTGACTTTGACTTTTCTTGGATGATATGTAAATAGGCTTTAAATTCTATTAAAGCCAACCTCTTCACTTTCTGGGGATAGAATTATTTTTAAAACCTGTGATAATTCCTCAAGTATTTTTCTCCATTTTCTTCCAATTATTTGAGGCCTCTGTGATAATTCCTCAAGTATTTTTCTCCATTTTCTTCCAATTATTTGAGGCCTCCCCATATTTTAAATAATTCCTTTTTTGAAAATATTCAAAATCAGTCAAAACCCTGGGAATTCTACAATTTCCTTCCAAGGGCATTTTGTCATTTTTAGCCCCATACAGGCCTTTGAGCCTTATTCCTATTTTTCTGAAATTTTTTTGAAGTGGTCAGGCCTTAACATACCATTTTCTATTTTCTGGGATTTTCTGTAACATCCTACTCTATATACCTTTACGAAAGCAGATTTAAAAACTATGGTTGAGAGTTTACACTAAAAAGGTGGTATTTTTAAAACTTTTTATCTACTTTGACTCAAAACTTATAACTTTAAACTTTGAAAGTTTTATATGATATAATAAGACCTGAAATCATACTGTCGTGATCTAATAGCAACAACAATTTATCAGAGCTATACAGATGTTTCTATAGAAAACTCTACTTTTCTGCTTCAGCTCTAATAAATCATACTTGGTAAATCCTAAACCATTCATACTATAGATAGGTCATTAATATATGCATATATGTATGCTAAGTACCCAGTTATGCTAAGTTACCCCCAAAACACTACTCCTTATGGAGGTACATACATCCCATAAGTGGAAATTACATAACCTCACAAAATGAAATATAAGCATCACAAAAGGAAGGGGGAAACAAACACAAAAACATTCCGGATTAATTAACTAACTAAACACTAAGCTCTTCTTTCCTTCCACCTTAGTTAAGCTTCCACTAGCTTCTCTTTTCCTTTGGATGAACTAGGCCCTATGGTTAAATAGAAAGGAGGGGTGAGATTCAAAGAATCCCAGTAGCAGTAATCATATTTCATATATTATGCATGGTATAAAACTGAGCATGCAAAATAAGCCATGGAGAACAACACCTTACAAAATAACCGAACTGAGTAACTAACTGAAGCATATTCGCTATTATTTAACTGAATCCCATATAGCTGTTGCGCATAACTGAGTAACTGAATAACTGAGCAGCTGCTAACTGATTAACCGAGATTAACTGAGCATATACATACTGATTAGCTGAACAGCTGCTAACTGATAACTGAATAACTGAGCAGCTGCTATTTGATTAACTGCATAACTGTGCAGCTGCTATCTGATTAACTAAATAACTGTATAGTTGCTATTTGATTAACTGAATAACTATACAGCTGTTAACTGATTACCTATTAAATGCGCATATACTGGACAGCGAAATGCATGCACATGGCCATGGCAATAACTGGTAAGGCAATTTACATGTTCTCATGCTTAACTATAGCATTATGACACAAACAGACATGCAACCAAAGCAAAACATATAAAATAATGATTAAAGCTACCTTTCGCCTGCTCTCCTGTGCGGGTACCTTGCTCTTGGTTTCTTCTTGGTAAGCTAGGACACCAATTAAATCCTAACATTTCAAGTAAATATATAGGATGAGTTAAAATTGGGATTCTGGTCAACCCATAACTAGCTAAATCTTTTTATAACCCCTGCTCAGGTGTACTCTCTTCTCTTAAGGTAGCTGGTCATGTTGGCCTAAAATTTACACTTCATCTACGTATTTCTAAAAGTTTCTAACACTTCCCCTTTCTTATGTTTCTCTTAACTTCCTATTCTATTATGATTTAGCTAAGACAGTACGATTTAATTTAGTTATTAACTCTTCATGCTTCTTAAATAATTGCTTAGCATATCGGAACACAAAACAACAAACTTAAATCATCATTCAAATACTCTTCGATCATAAATAGCTATATAGAACATTAACTTGACATTTAGAGATATTTAAAAGGAAATTCAAATTAGTTCCTCAGGTCTAATTCACTCTTATACATTTCACAAACATCGATGGTTTCAGCAATCATTTCAGTTTCCTTTATTATCTGTTTTGAACATTTAATCTCACTCACATAGCTAAGAATAACAGTTTGACATCTAAACATATAATTCAGTGACTATACTTGAGCATTTGTTTAACACTATATATCAGCAACTTTATCTTTATAAATACCAAACAGCAACTTCTGTTAGATCTTTAGCTCTAAGCCTTTTATTCTCTTCATTATATTAAGCCTTTAATAATTCACACATTGTCATTCTTAATAAAACAGTGACCGTTTTATGTCCTTAACCTTTAAATTACAAAACATGAGATTGTAGTAGTAACATAATCAATTCTCACGCAGCAATCATGACTACTCTTGATAGAATTGAGAATTCCTTACTTCCAGTTATCACATATCACTCTAACCATTACAAATAGTGGGTAGCATTTATCATTGGTAATAGCTACAACAAGTTTATATCAATTTCCAACATTCAAGTTCAATGAGCAAGTATCGGCACATCCATTATGTCACATTCATACAACTTTATAATCATCTCACAAGTACGTTGCGCATTTCTCATTCATCAAGTATTTTCCAGATTATTCAGCAAACTTTTCCAAATTTAATATAATTCTTCAAATTGCCAATTAGTCATACGTTTTAGTTTTCTAAATGTTAGTTCTTTCATGAACAGAACCCATTTTAATATCTTCAAACACACAAAGCTGTCATTATCATCTACCAGTAGCATATTTAACGATCTGAATACTCATCTAATATTTCAGGTATTATATAGAAATTTACTACCACTTTCCTTGCTTCAATTACAAACTCAAAACATTAGAATAGTTCAAATGTCCACAGATATAATAATCCAATTTGAAGCACGAATAAGCAAAAGTCACATCAATAGCATTCTCAACATATTTCAGCTTCCAAAACAGCAATTAACAAGTTCAAATCAATTTTCAGCATCCATCTCAACCAGCAACAATAATACAACACGCATATATTTATATATATACATATATAGCTTAGTTATTCAAGCTTCAACAATTTAGTTTGGCCTCATGACAGCATCCTTGTTAAATCTGAATTATCATCCTTATTTACTGGCTATAATCATTTTCACTTAGCTTGACTATCATCCAACAGTCTCACCGGTTCCCTTAAGAAATCTAGCAGCATTTTAATAGTTTAAACCACTGTTGTAATATCAATAATAGCAGCATTTTGAAAGTTATATAAAGATACTCCAGCTTCACGCATCCAGATCACACAACCATACACATATATAGTTCTTATTCCTACGCTTCCTTGAATTGAAGGTGATGGCGCGCACATAGACAGCAACAAAGACAGTACATTCTGCTATATTTTCAACTTTCAAAATACTTACATATATAATATATATACGTGTACACACCGATTCGAAAAGTGGCAAGTTGCAACACAGTCATGTATATCAGTTTAAATTCACATGCAATCTGAGAACATAGATGAGCCCAGATTTCAATCAGTAATCATTCAAAGTATTCAATAATGCAATTTCAGTTTCAGCAACTTGGACGCCGCAGAAGATCAAACAGGGGCGTCCTTGCTACGGCTAAATACCAAAACAGATTTAAAACACAAAGCTTCAATCTCGGCAATATGACCCAGAATTTGAATGACATCTACCATCAGTGTTCAAATCTTTTCTTAAGTTTACTCAGTAAATTATTTTCCTTTAGTTTTAATCGCCTCTAATGCCCCCAAAACATCACCTAGAATCCCATGGCCCTCTCCCAACTCAGACCACTCTAATCGAAGAAATCAAGGACGGGAAGAGGCTGAACGGCTTACCTTGGTTAGACTCTAGTGTTGCATGTGGAATTCGGCCACTCTTCTCTCCTCCGCTGCACACTTTGATCTCTCTCTCTCTCTCTCAATCTCTCAATCGGCCTCCCACTGTCTCTCGGACTCTCACTCTAATATACACCATCAAGCTTGTTGGATACGATTCTTGTCTAACAAAATGAAGGGAAGCGTGTTGAAGAAAATCTGATGCAAGGAAATAGGTGTTTGAAGGTAGTGAAAAGGAGGCAGAGAACGTGACACCGAGGTAAAAATTTGGAAATGACCATCGAGGGAAAAGACACGTATAATTGGAGAAAAAGGCAAAAAGTTATTTATTTATTTTTTTTTTCCACAAGATAACTTATCTCAATTCTCTCCTTTTCTAAATTTTTACTTTAATCTTAAATAGTGTTTCAAAATTGATCTTTAGCATTTTGTAGGAGTTTTCTTTCTTTTTAGCTTCTTTGGCTCACTAAATAACTTTCCTAAATTTTGGAGGCTGAAAATTAACCTATAACTATTATTATTATTATTATTATTATTATTATTATTATTATTATTATTATTATTATTATTATTATTATTTTCGAATTTCTCAAGAAAATAAGCCTTTTATTTAGGAAAATAGATTTTAAATTATATCTACCCTTTTATTCATCCATAAACACATTTATCTCCAAAAATAGTCGTCTATAATTTTTTTCTTAGTTATTTTAGGTTACTATATATTTTTAATAATTATTCTTTTTTTATTTTCCTATATTTCTTACTCAATAGTAGACTTTATAGAATAATTATTTTCCTGAGGCCTTAACTAAATATTTATGCCTCTCAAACATCTTATAAATTTGAAGCTACAAAATTTGGGATATTACATTTTCGGGCATAATTTTCATTTTTGCCCTTGCCAGCCCAAAGCTTTGTGAAATTACAGTTTTGCCATTGGTTTGGCTTAACCTCAAAATTCACCTCATTGAGGCCTTCAACATAACCTTTGGCCTACTTTTATCTTTATTTCTCATTCTTGGACCCCGAGACTTCTTTTGAGTCTCTAACTTCCTCTTTTCTCAGTCCCACAAAACTTTCCCTTTGTGATTTAGTTCTTGAGAATCCCTCTGTCCTTCCAGGAAACCTCTGGGACCTCTTCCAAAAAGGGTCTGGTAGCCTATTCATTTCAAGTTAATTCTGGTACTTTTAGGGCCAAAATTCGGGATGTAACAAAGGAAAATTTTAATGAGTTTTATTTAAAAAATTAGAGAAGCGGGGGTTTTAAAATTTTAATAAAGAGTAGTTATATAAAAGAGTAATAAAAATTAATTAAAAGCTTTTAACCCCAACTTTTCAATCTTTTAAATTGAGTTTATTAAAATTTTTTCTCCCCTCCCCTGCTCTCATTTTCTCTCATACCAAATGGACCCTAAAGCTGTCTTCAAAACAAGTTGATCCTATAAGTGGTCTGTTATCATATAATTAATAAAAACTATATTTTTATTATGATTTATATTGTATAGGTCATAAAATAACCCCATAAAATATGTTATTAATAATGAGAAGAACACAACTTTTGTCGTCTCTTTAGAAAATATAATTCCAGTTCTGGGCCACATTTCATTTTTTTGGCATTATTTCATTTAGGGTCAATCTTGTAGGCCTTGTATGGATGATACCTCCAAAAGAGCATTAATCACTACTGGGAAGAAGCATGCATTGACAAATTGTCCTTACCCTTCACAACATATCTATCAAAAGTCTACAATCTTTAATTCATTGGATGGATGCATTGGTACATGGACTGCTTGACTTGTAAACCTCAAAGTCACACTCCATTTCACACGAAACAACTCAGATGTGTGCGTGTGTTGTAATTTTAATTTGGTAATACCATTTTAGTTTGCCCAAAAGAAAATACAACAATTGACTTCAAAAACACATGAATAGTGCAGAATTTATTTTTTCTGTCCAGATTTTATATATTGTATGTGGCAAAAATAGAGCATGTACTTTTGTATGGATATTTTAAAAGACAGACACTCAATATGATGATACAATTTCTACACCACAGACTTGAAGGGATCATTATGTGCAATTTTTTTTAAAGCATTTTGAAATATTATATTGAAGGATAACATCCTAACAAAATTAAATTTGGTTTAGTTTATATGAATATAGGATGGCACATACGTTAAAGGAGTAAGGGGTTTGAATTTTATTGTTGAAATGAAAATCATTCTAGCGGCTACCCTCCATTTGGATGGGAAGAAAAGTTGGGAGGAAAGAAAATGGAAAGGGAGAAAATGGGGAGAAGAGAAAACTAGAGAGCAAATATTATCACCCTTCCTATTTGGATGGACAAGAAAAAACAGGGAAGAAAGAAAATAAGTAAATATATAAATGACTAAAATACCCTTATTCTTGTACCAAAATGTATCATGAATAAAATAAAATTAAATATCATAATAAAAAATCATATTGACATTAGCATCAATTATGATGTTATTATATTTTAATATCAAATTATTTTGTGAAAAAATTATTTTTCTTCTACAAGAAAAAATAACATTGTGTAATGTTAAAAAAACAACCAAAACAATATATAATAGAAACGAACGATGTTTTATTTTTTTCGTTGAAGCAGCATGTTTAGTCATATTTGATATCTTTTGTATTTGGAGACCAAACAAATGTATGTAAATTTTAATATATATATATATATATAAATAATTTTTTGTTATATTTTATTGTTCATTCTTTAAATATCTTCTTTTCTTTTGTGAAAAACTGACCTAGCCTTACTAGAAGGGGTCTAAAAATGCTGCTGCCTACGTAAAAAAAGGGTCTTATGACAAGATATTTTATCATTAAAAATTGATCCATAGATACTACATATACGTATCTAAAATATTTGTTAGTAACGCGCACACATATTATCACCTTTGTTTTTAAAATTCCAAAAACATGTACATTTTGAACTACAGAAAAAAGTAGCATTTTTGTAGGGGAAAAATGTGTTCACGACTATTACTACTACTACTACTACTTTTGTATGGGGAAAATGTGTTCACTACTCCTCCTCCTCCTCCTCCTCCTCCTCTGTTACTATTACTAGATGTTGAAAATTTTGAAGTAGTATTCTACCACAGTTATTATTTGTTATCAATGAAAAATTAGGCATAAATTTCATGTAAGAAAATGAGGCCAAAAAATTGATATTTACAAGTTAAAATCTCATATTTATAAGTAAATTAATTTGTAAAATGTAAAATTTGTAAAGAAAAAGGTGAATTTCTGAAGGCATCTATATATTTAATTTTCTAATGTGGTTCATATGAATAATTTTCCATTTAATCAAACAAACTGCATCTTTGAAGAACCGCAACCCAAACTGCAGAGATTTGCAATTGAAGAATTGAAGTCCCCTCGTCAAAAGAAGTAATAAGTAAATTGCAATACCCCTGAACAAAAATAAATATAAAACATAATTGAAAAATTAAAATAAAGGACCTAAAGGGATTGATATTTATCAAGGAGGATCTTAAAAATTATAATTATTTAGAAAGACCGAAAATTAAGGTATAAATATACATATACTAAATTGGCCATAACAAAACTCCCACATCTCAAGTTTTGATAATTATTGGCTGAAAAACAGGGTGCGTATTAATATTCGGTTATTATGCATCTATTTCAGTATTAATATACTTTTTTTATGTAGTAATCATATATACTAATATTGCCTCCCCCATTCTTAATATTCATATGTGTGTCTCTCTTCGTTCTTTTCACTAGAGTAGCAAATTTTATATATGATTTTAATTTTTTCTTTTCTATAACATTAAAATTAGGAGTCAAATTATTGCAAAAGCTTGATTTTTTTTTTGACCAGAGATGCAAAAGCTTGATTTTTAAACTTACAAAATGAATTAGTTTCAATTTGTTTAAAATTTTCATAATAAGTTGTGGACGTTGAGATGTTTTATGAAAAATAAAAAATTATTTTTAATTAAGATCATAAAAATAATTTTTATTTTTTTTCAAATTTTATAATTTCTTCTTGCGTCTATATGTTTTCATCAGTACTCTTCCTTATTTTTAGAAACTACTTAAACTATTTTTTAAATAATTAAAACTATGGGTTTTTATTATATTAAATTTAATAGTAAATGTCAAATAATTTTTTTAATACAAAACTGTCAAATTATTAAGATGCGGTTTGAGAAATGCAAGGGATGTGATTAGGGGCATTTTAGTATTTGCATATTTATAGTCTGTTTTTAGACTTTCTAAATAATTATGATTTTAAAGGTCCTTTTCAATAAATATTAATTTTAGGTCTCTCTCCCTAATTCTTCCAAAAAATTATTGGTAAATATAGAAAATTATGTTTTTAAATAATAATAATAATAGTGCTATTCATAATTATAATTATAATTTGTTAGGATCTTTTGGGATGCATTGGGAAGATTTGAACCATTGACCTCTACCCACACGTAATTGGTTATGATTTTTACTTAGTTACCATAAAAATATATAAAGCCAACAATTTTATTTTTTTCAGTAAACCAAAAGAAATTTTCCTCCCTGTGTTTTCATCACATGTCCTCTCTCCCTCCGTTGCCGAGAAAAGTCAAGGCATGTAAACACAATGCCATGCCCAAATTGCAAAAAGGCATCTCTCATGATAATATCTAAGTTCGGCTAAAAGGCAGATTAATTATTAGCATGGGTGCTTGAGAAATTTTTGTCATTTTGAAAATAATGTTTTAACTTTAAAAATTTTAAAATTTAATTTAACAACATAAATTATAGATATTATATATTTTTTATTTGGCCAGCACATAAAGATATCTCTTTTATATCTTTGATACTTTGTGCATTTATAAAAATACCCAAAGTCTTTAAACGGTAATCTCCCTCCCTCCCTCCCTCCCTCTCTCTCTCTCTCTCTCTGTGCGCCCATTTTAAATATTTGCATGGTTTTTTAATATTACTAATAGATGAATATGTAACCATAAATTGAATTTATTGATACTTTGATTTATATAGGGAGGGGCATGAACTAATGATACGTTTGGCAAGCTAAAAATAGATATATAAATAGATTATGGGGCTTTAAAAGAAATCCCGAAATAAATAGAACATTATTTCTACAAACTCAATAACTGAATAATTATTTTTTTTTTAATGAAAAGGACTCATTTACTCATCCACCTCAAAAGAGTAGGCACATGGCATGGTAGACTTTTCAAATGTTAAGTCAATGCAATGAAAGAGAAAGAAAATTAAGTTAGTAATGAGGAGAATTTTTCGCCCTACAAGTGGGGTATTATAATATCAAGAACCATATTTTTATTATCACCATAATGTAAGGCCATAAGGTAATCCCAAAATATATATTAGTGATGAGAACAAGCATTTTCATTTTATGAAGTGTGATTTCAATTATTAGACCACACACCTTTTCATTTTCATTGCACTAGTCTTAATTTGATAGGAAATTATCATTTGATAAAAAATTTTGTGAGTATAGCAAATAATAAAAATGTTAGTTTGAAAAATATTACTAGTATACATATATTAATGGTTGAGTGTTCAAACACTAAGTTGTCCCCAGAAAGAAGTTGATGCAACAAAAGAGAAAGAAAATTACATTAGGGATGAAGAGAAATTTTGACTCTACAAATAATATGTTATTACATCAAGGACCATATTTTCATTATCACTATATTGTATAACTCACAAAATAACCTAAAATATACGTTAGTGATGAGATAGATTCTTTGTCACTTTATGAAATGTAATTTTTCTTCTTGGACCACATTTCATTTTCATTGATTTAGTCTAATTTGAGAGAGTAACTCAAAAAGTCTTTAGTCTTAATATGATTGGACGCATTACATCTTTCTATCTCCCATTTGCAGATACATATGAATGGCATGCTTTACTTGGTAGTAGACATCAAAGTCATCACAGTCCATCTCATAAGAAACTGCTTCTAAATATCCCTTCTTATATGAATATCATATCATCTTGGTTAAGATAAAATTACTTCTTAAAGATACATGTAAATAATACCACTTTAAATATATGTGTGTGTGTATATATGTAACATTTTGGCGTATATTGATAGCCTAGTTAAAAAGAAGAAATCTCTATACAATAAATTTAAAAGGAAGTAAAACATAATCACGTCATTTACATGAAAAGAATTAAAAGCAGCGCGGTGCTCAATTCTTACGTCTAAAAGCAGAAGGTTGAATAATATTAACGTTATAAGATACATTCACTACACAATCAATCTATAATATAAATATTTACTAAAAGGAAAAGAGGTTAAGAATAAGCACTTTTTAAAGTATGTATTCTTGTGTGTGGCAGAAAAAAGTACAGCTTTTTGTCTGCATATTTCAAGGAGCAGAATCATCAATCTAATAATCCATTCTTAAGCTCGATACCAATAGGAATTGCTTTATGCAATTTTAAAGGAAGAAATTTGAAAAATTATATTGGAGGATAAGATCGATCCTAACAGAATTAAGGTTGGTTTAGTTTGAGGATATGAGTTAATATGTACCCAAATGAATTCCAAGTTTGTTGCTGATGTTCGAACAAAGTTGTGATTTAAACATGCTTTGAAATTTGAGATGTATTCTATTGCTAAACTTTGTTTAGTGATGTATGTAAGCAAAATTCTAGAAAAAAAATCCTGAAATTAGTATTTTTCAATTCAAACACCTAATACTTCAAAATGACAGAAGAAAGTAAACCCAAATTAGAATTTTGAAATTCAAGAGAAATGATAAAAATGTCCCTTTATTATTCCCATTGAAAAAATGTATGTGAATGAGAAGTTTTGTACCTTAATTAATTTTTTGAGGCATTATTTCATCATTTGAGGTAGTCCCTTAATTAATTTCATTGCGTGTTGAACAATTTCACGTCTAGGACCACACTTTCATTATGGAAAAGAAGCTTGCATGGATATATTGTTCCTTCAGTAGTACTTTCGCATTTTGCCTTTTTATTTTTTATTTTTTACTTTTTGGGTAAGACAATTATTCCTTTCTTAAAACCACCATGCATGATGATGCACACAATTTGTGAATAACGCAAGTGCACGTGTCAATCAAGTAATAAAGAGTAAATATAGAGTATCGTTCCCACAGAGAATTAGACAAAATAGTGTTTAGGCACTAAAGCTCCTGTTTTCAATTAAGTTAAGCAAGCTGAATTATGAACGATCGGATAAAAAGAATAAAGACAGAAAAAATTCAATATTAAAGGCAACTTAGAGTTACTAATCCCTTACTAGTTTCATAGACTTTTGCTTTTTATTTAACTAATTAGTCTCAATGTTAATTTAGTTAATCTAGAGTATTTATAGCTAAAAGTGTCTTTCGATCCACTTATAACTCTCTCCTAAGTAATAAGGTTATGTCTAACTCAAATACTTAAGAGGATAAAATAATTTCACTCTTCATCAATTATATGGGGCTCCTAGGTATATTTCTATCCTACTCGCAAATCAGATAAAAATCTAATCCCATATTACTCAATCCTGGAGCCTAATTAAGATTTCCTTCGTCAAGGCTAACCTCAATGCTCAAACTCATATTTAATGATGGCCAAACATTAAATAGATATATTAAACCAAGATCAAGTAACCAAAATTAACATCAAGCATAATTCATTAAATGAAAACAAAGTCTAATCCATACGTAAGTTCATAGCTACTCTAAGTCTAGAAGAAAACTAGCCACACATGGCTAAAATAAAATCCATAAAAATAAAATTCAAACTGAAAAGAAAGAGTTCAGATTTAACAAAAGAATAAAGATGGAAAGAGGAAAACAAATCTATGAGAGGCCCTTCTCCGCTGTCGCTAGAAAGAGAATCGCCACCTCTGCTTGCTACCTCCAGTCTGCTCGTCTCACTGCCGTCACAACGGAACCAAGAATTACAAATGGATTCTGCCGCTCTCTACTCGCTGCTTCTTCTCTGTCTTCAGCTCTCGCTGCCGTTGACCATAGCACGAAGAAGTCGAGATGCCCCTTCGCTGCTATCCCCGGTACCTATTTATAACTGTTGCGTGTCTTCTCTCCCGTGGATCCCCGCCTCTTATCCATCTCCATCCATGTATATCCAATATAATATAATATATTATATCTCATCATGATTTGCCTTGCGTTATCACGGATGATTTATCTTCTTCCTTGCAGTCAATATAATATACTATATCATATTGCAACCGATTTACTATTTTTGAATCCACACGCCTCACGCCTCTTCAGTCTTTATATCCTTCAATATAATATTAAATCATAATTGAGGATTTGCTTCTTTCATGAACTTCACGCCTTTGATCCTCCTAATATGTGAATATATATATATATATATATATTATTTGATGCATATGTTGCTCCCCTTTTGCCTCATCTTTTATTTGTGATATTTTCTTCTTTCAATAATTTTATATCTCCTGCATTAAAAATAATAAAAGATTTGAGTAGATTTTAAGCAAAAATCGTCTTTTATCTTATAATTAATTTAAAAGAAGATACATTAATAAAAGATGGTTAAATAGGTAAATTATCCACAGATTTCACTAAATATATTTCAAAATCTATGCCTATTTAATTATAAAAATAATCATTATCAAATTCGCCCACACTTAGACTTTTGCACTCTTGGGCAAAAATTTAATCTAGCAAAGAAGGTAGTTAAGAAGAGAGACGCATTGAATTGACTAAGAGACTTCAAAGATTTAAGTAGAAATAACTTAGAAACCAAGTCGACAATCCAAGTCATCAATCACATATAAAGAAACTCATATTAAGATACAAAGCTTAATAAGACTGAATTCAAGCAAGATAGTCACTCAAGGAAATAAAGTGTATCACTCAACTTACTAGCATTGGGGTTCTTTTTCACTCAGTTCACTTGTTCACTTACTCTACCATAGGCTTGTAGTAGTTCTAATTCCCTACCACCGGTTACATGTGCATTCAATAATCAGGAGGACTTTGTGGCTTGTAATGCATAGGCTATGGATATAATTTCTCAAGAATGCATGAAATTAATGGAAGGGATTGATGAAAAGTAACTTGGAGTGCAAAAATATATGCAGTATTTAGTGATAAATGAGCTTCTTATTAGGTAATTAGGGTGCAAGAGTTTTTTTTTTCCTTTTTCATATTTTTTTCTATTTCTTTTCTTTTTTTTTTCCAAATGGTCTTTTGCTTCTCTCTCTCTTTTTTTTTGGCTTTTTTTTCATTTTCTTTTTTTTGGCTTTTTTTTTTACACCCTAACTATTAACATGCATTTTATATGATCACTAAAATACAATATTGCATAATGTTATTGATTAATGACGATACTCCAAGTAGGGTGGGTTGAAATAAAATAAATAATGCATTCTTGTATGAAAGGTGTTATGTGATGAATAATGAATGGAAGAAAAGGCTAGCAGGCTCAAAGGGGTAACAAAGGATGTATATGTTAAATGGTCGGCCATTTGGTCTAGCTGGCTAGCAATATGAATGCCTAAATCATATTAAAGAATTTCACATGTGTAAGGTAGTTGTGAAAAGAACTAAGACAAGTTCTGAAGAATAAGTTCAAACAAGTGAAAAATCACACTAGAATTGAATGTTTAAGCTCAAAATTCTTTCCAACAGGTTATACTATCTTACTCAATTCAATCAAACTAAAACATGCATCATCACATAAATTTCAGTATATGCAATCAACTTCCTTTCATGTCACTAGCTCCTAAGATATACTTATTTAAATCCCTGTAGTCTCAAAATCAAAGCAAAATACCTCTTTTCCTTCCAAATTATTCAAGTTAAAAAAAAACCTTAAACCCTTAAATTTCTTAGATCACCCCCCCACACTTAGATCAAACATTGTCCTCAATGTTGCAGAAAATATAAAAAGAAAGAAACTAGTACTTCCCTGATTAAATTGTCAATCAGGAGTTGGAGGTCCTCCTTAAGTTCCTTTAATGTCGCATTCCTTTCCTGCAACAAGTCTTAGAAGGGGTGTGGTGAAGAACGAGGGGAAAAAATAGGGAGAGAAAAATAAATATGGGAGTGGTCATCAGCAAAACAAGATTGAACAAATGAAATAGGGGGGGGGGGAAAAAACTAAATGAGAGCAAAATTAATTGGGTTGCCTCCCAATAAGCGCTAAATTTAGAGTCTTTAGCTCGACTATATTAGCAAATCAAGAAGGCGTAGATAAGCAGTAGACCATCTTCTATCGATCTACTTCACCACCATGATACTGTTTGAGTCTTTGCCCATTCACCTTGAAGCAATCACCTGTTCTTTCATCTTTGACCTCCACAGCTCCACTTGGTGCCACAGAAATCACCCTAAAAGGTCCTGACCATCGAGATTTAAGCTTTCCAGGAAACAACTTCAAACGTGAGTTCTAAAGCAAAACAAGCTGTCCAGGTTCAAATTTTCTAATTAAAATGTGCTTATCATGAAATCTTTTGGTCCTCTCCTTATAAATTCTAGAACTTTCATAAGCTTGTAGTCAAAATTCATCTAACTCATTTAGTTGCATCAATCTTTTCTCACTTGCCTGATTCATATCAAAATTCAATTTCTTTACAGCCCAAAATGCCTTATGCTCTAGTTCAATAGGTAAGTGACATGCTTTTCCAAATATCAATTGATATGGGGACATACCAATAGGTGTTTTAAAAGCTGTCCTATAAGCCCATAATGCATCATCGAGCTTATCTACCCAATCCTTTCTAGTAGGACTCATAGTCTTTTCCAAAATCCTTTTGATTTCTCTATTCGATACTTCACATAGGCCATTGGTTTGAGGATGGTATGCCAAAGCCATTTTATGAGTGACTCCATACTTTGCAAGCAAACTTTTAAATAATTTGTTATTAAAATGAGTCCCCCCATCACTAATGATGGCTTTCGGTGTGCCAAAACGAGTAAAAATGTTCTTTTTCAAAAACCGCACAACCGTATTAGCATCATTAGTATGGCATGCCATAGCCTCAATCCACTTACTCACATAATCAACAGCAACTAGAATATATTGATGTCCTCTAGATGAAATAAAAGGCCCCATGAAATCAATTCCCCATACATCAAATAACTCTACCTCAATAATACCTGTTTGGGGCATTTCATGCCTTTTTGATATGTTACCTGTTCTTTGACATGCATCACAATGAGAAACAAAAGCATAGGCATCTTTAAAGAGAGTAGGCCAATAATATCCACATTGTAAAATCTTACAAGCTGTACGGTTACCATTAAAATGGCCTCCGTAAGGAGCATCATGGCAAGCAGATAAAATTTCAAATTGTTCATTTTGCAGCACACACTTTCTTAAAACTTGATCAGCACATCTCTTATACAAGAAAGGTTCATCCCACACATATAACTTCACATCATGCAAAAACTTTTCTTGTGATATGAATTGACATTAGGTGGAAGAACACCACAGAACAGAAAATTCACATAATCAGCATACCAAGGCAATTCAGTGCAGGTAATAACAAACACATGTTCATCAGGAAAGCTATCATTAATCTCATTTTCATCTTTCTCGTTCTCTAACCTAGACAAATGATCAGCAACATGATTTTCACAACCTTTCCTATCAATTATCTGAACGTCAAATTCTTGCAACAATAAGATCCATCTAATTAACTTAGGCTTAGACTCTTTTTTACTTATCAGATATTTGATTGCAGCATGATCAGTAAAGACAGTAATTTTAACACCCATCAAGTAAGCTCTAAACTTATCAAAAGCAAACACTATACCCAATAGCTCTTTTTCAGTAGTGGTGTAATTTACCTGAGCTCCTGTTAGAGTCTTACTGGCATAGTAAATTGGATGAAATACATTTCCCTTCCTTTGTCCAAGAACAGCTCCAACCGCATAGTCGCTTGCATCACACATCACCTCAAACGGTAATGACCAATCAGGAGCAACAATGATCGGAGCAGATATCAATCATCTCTTAAGCTCTTCAAAAGCTTTCAAACAATCTTGATCAAAGTTGAAGGGTGCATCTTTCTCAAGTAGCTGACAGAGTGGCTTGGTGATTTTAGAGAAATCCTTGATAAATCGACGATAAAAGCCAGCATGCCCTAAGAAACTTCTCACAGCCTTTACATTTGATGGAGGGGGAAGCTGCTTAATAACAGAGGTCTTTGCTCTATCTACCTCTAAGCCCTTTTTTGACACCTTATGACCTAAGACAATCCCCTCAGTGACCATGAAAAGACATTTTTCCCAATTAAGTACCAGGTGTGTCTCTTCACATCTTTTCAACACCATCTCTAGGTTTAGTAAGCAACTATCAAATGACTCACCAAATACAGAAAAATCATCCATAAACACCTCCATTCTCTCTTCTATCATGTCAGAGAATAAGCTCATCATACACCTTTGAAAAGTAGCAGGTGCATTGCATAGACCGAATGGCATTCTTCTGAAGGCAAACATGCCATAAGGACAAGTAAATGTTGTTTTCTCTTGATCATCTGGGTGTATGGCAATTTGATTGTATCCTGAATAACCATCCAGGAAGCAAAAGAATTCCTTGCCAGCTAACCGATCTAACATTTGGTCAATGAAAGGAAGTGGAAAATGATCCTTCCTTGTGGCTTCATTGAGTTTTCTATAGTCTATACAAATTCGCCAACCAGTAACTGTTCGGGTAGGGATGAGCTCGTTTTGGTCATTAGTGATTACTGTCATGCCACCTTTCTTAGGAACACATTGCATTGGGCTAACCCACGAGCTATCAAAAATGGGATAAATAATTCTAGCATCCAACCACTTAATAACCTCCTTTTTTACCACTTCTTTCATCATAGGGTTTAGCCTCCTTTGATGCTGGATGGATTTCTTATGATTATCTTCGAGTAGAATCTTATGCATCACTATGGCAGGGCTGATTCCCTTAATATCCGCTATTGTCCATCCTATAGCCTTCTTATTATTCTTTAACACCTGTAGTAACCGCTCTTCTTGCTCTACTGAGAGTGATGATGAAATTACTACTGGTAATGTTTTAGAATTTCCCAAATATGCATACTTTAGATGGGACGGAAGTGGCTTCAACTCTAACATTGGGGGTTGCTCTAAAGAAGGTTTAAGAATTGGAGTCGTTCGTGATTCTAGCCCTAAGGATTCAAATTGCCAATATTTCTTAATGAATGTTGTAGAGGTGCTCAAAACATGCCCAATTTGTCCTTGGCTAATATCCTCCCCAATATCAATTTCAGCTAACAATGTTTGGAGCAGGTCATTATTAGCAAACGAATCCAACTCCTCTTGAATCAACTCATCTATCACCGAAATACTTGCACATTGCTCCACTATATTTGGATGCTTCATTGTTTTCTCTATATTGAAGGTGATTTGCTCGTCACCAAAGCGTAGACTTATTGTCCCTTTCTCTACATCCACTAATGCTTTTGCGGTAGCCATAAATGGTCTTCCAACAATTAGTGGAATCTCTTTATCCTCTTCAATGTTGATGATGATAAAATCAGCAGGATATATGAATGATTCAACTTTCACCAGTACATCCTCAATGACGCCGTATGGATATGAGAGGCTTCTGTCTGCTAACTGAAGTGTAACAGTTGTGGGACTAGCTTCTCCTAAATGGAGCTTCTTAAAAACAGAGAGAGGCATAAGGTTCACAGCAGACCCCAAGTCACAGAGTGCACGACCTTTAAATTGTTCTCCAATTAGGCATGGGATAGAAAAAGAACTAGGATCCTTACACTTCAAAGGGATGTGGGGCTTAATTATGCTAGTTGTCTCCTTAGTTAGTGCCACAGTAGCATACTCAGTATGTCGTCTCTTCTTGCTTAACATGTCCTTGAGAAACTTGGCATATTTGGGCATGTGCTCTAATGCCTCAGAAAAAGGAATATTGATATGAAGTTGCTTGAAGATTTCCAGAAACTTAGAATATTGTTGATCTTCAACTTGCTTCTGAAACACTTGCGGGAAAGGAAGTGGTGGCACCACTTTAGGACGCTCAACTGTCTTTTCCTTACTAGTCACACCATTATTTTCCTTCTCATCAACAGTTGGTTTATTTTTGCTAGGCTCAGAACGTACCTCAGTTGTTTGTTTTGACTTTGATGCCTTAGGAGATATATCAGGTAATTGCTTACCACTCCTCAAGGTGATCGCGTTGCACTCCTCTTTACCATCTTTACGAGGATTAGGTACAGTATTGCTTGGTAACCTTCCTTGTTGAAGCGCATTCACAGCAGTTGCGATTTGCCCCATTTGCACCTCAAGATTCCTAAGTGATGAGTCTACTCTTGCATTAATGTTGGCTTGCTCTTGATTACTTTTAATCTGAGAAGACATGAGCTTAGCCATCATTTCCTCTAAATCAACCTTGGGCACTTGGTTAGGGATATGTTGCCTTCCCAATTGAGAAAATCCAGGAGGTGAGACTTGCCTTACACCAGAAGTTGACACTTGATCCAGTGTTGAACCGTGTTTCCAAGACAGGTTAGGGTGATTCCTTAATCCTGGATTGTAAGTGTTGGCATAAGGGTTGTTCTGATTATTACCCCAAAAATTTCCAACATAGTTCACTGGCTCTACTTGTTAACACGTAGGGCATTGTTCAGAAGCATGTCTATCTCCGCAGTAATCGCACGGGGTATATATGGCATTAACCCCTAGTTGTCCTCTATTGGATTTGTCAACTCGTGCTTCTAAGTGATCAAATCTTTTGTTGAGAGTATTGAGCATAGCAATCACTTGTGAAGAAGAGTCATTGGCAGCATTTTCTACAGATTTCACCTGTTTCCGTTCATTACTATTATGAATATAATCAGCAGCCAAGTCATCCAAGCAACTCCAAACATGGTTCACCGGTTGCTTGGTAATTCCTCTATTTGTAACAGCATTTAATTCAGATTTGGATTCAGGCGTCAACCGACTACTAAAAATTTGAAGTAAGACCCACTTCTCTTGATTATGTCCTGGGCTTTGTCTGACCAGCAACTTAAATCTTTCCCAAGCTTCATATAGGTGCTCATCAAATTGTTGGCTAAAATTCATCAATTTGGCTCTAGCATCCACTATCTTGTTATGAGGGAAGAATCTAGATCGAAACTTCTCTTCCAAGTCATCCCATGATGAAATACTGCCTTCTTCCAGGTTGTTGAGCCATTCTTTAGCCTTCCCTTGTAAAGAGTAAGGAAAGAGCCGAAGACGAATGACATCACTAGGAACTCCATTTTGCTTAAAAGAATCACACACATCAAGAAATTCGACTAGATGCCGATTAGGATCCTGATTACTGTATCCCCCAAATTGCCCAATAAGTTCCAACATTTTGAGCATTGTTTGCTTAATCTCAAAATTAGTGGCTTGGAATTGTGGTACTTTGATTCCAGATTGGTACCCTCGAGGTTGTTTTCCCAAGAAATCATTGACACCCAACCTATCATTCTCATCTTCTGCCATCTCTTTTTCTAGAGTTTTGCCAACCGGATGCTCAGGTGTTGTTGTCTCTAGAAGCTCATTCACGCTCCTCGTCTTCACAGGTGTATTTCTTGATCTACGTGGCATATACTATGAATTACTGCAAAGACAAAGAGGGAAAAGATCAAGAATCGAAGTGGACAAAGGGAAAAAAATAAATTAAAATTAAAATAAAGAAAATTGTCCTAACTATCAAAATAAGCAAAAAAATAAATTAGGAGGAAAAAAAAACTAAATGCTTAAACTTAAATTACTAAAGGTCCTCTAATTCTAAAAACTAATTGCCTTAATTCCCCGGCAACGGCGCCAAAAACTTGATGCACACAATTTGTGAATAACGCAAGTGCACGTGTCGATCAAGTAATAAAGAGTAAGTATAGAGTATCGTTCCCACAGAGAATTAGACAAAATAGTGTTTAGGCACTAAAGCTCCTGTTTTCAATTAAGTTAAGCAAGCTGAATTATGAACGATCGGATAAAAAGAATAAAGACAGAAAAAAATTCAATATTAAAGGCAACTTAGAGTTACTAATCCCTTACTAGTTTCATAGACTTTTGCTTTTTATTTAACTAATTAGTCTCAATGTTAATTTAGTTAATCTAAAGTATTTATAGTTAAAAGTGTCTTTCGATCCACTTATAACTCTCTCCTAAGTAATAAGGTTATGTCTAACTCAAATACTTAAGAGGATAAAATAATTTCACTCTTCATCAATTATATGGGGCTCCTAGGTATATTTCTATCCTACTCGCAAATCAGATAAAAATCTAATCCCATATTACTCAATCCTGGAGCCTAATTAAGATTTCCTTCGTCAAGGCTAACCTCAATGCTCAAACTCATATTTAATGATGGCCAAACATTAAACAGATATATTAAACCAAGATCAAGTAACCAAAATTAACATCAAGCATAATTCATTAAATGAAAACAAAGTCTAATCCATACGTAAGTTCATAGCTACTCTAAGTCTAGAAGAAAACTAGCCACACATGGCTAAAATAAAATCCATAAAAATAAAATTCAAACTGAAAAGAAAGAGTTCAGATTTAACAAAAGAATAAAGATGGAAAGAGGAAAACAAATCTATGAGAGGCCCTTCTCCGCTGTCGCTAGAAAGAGAATCGCCACCTCTGCTTGCTACCTCCAGTCTGCTTGTCTCACTGCCGTCACAACGGAACCAAGAATTACAAATGGATTCTGCCGCTCTCTACTCGCTGCTTCTTCTCTGTCTTCAGCTCTCGCTGCCGTTGACCATAGCACGAAGAAGTCGAGATGCCCCTTCGCTGCTATCCCCGGTACCTATTTATAACTGTTGCGTGTCTTCTCTCCCGTGGATCCCCGCCTCTTATCCATCTCCATCCATGTATATCCAATATAATATAATATATTATATCTCATCATGATTTGCCTTGCGTTATCACGGATGATTTATCTTCTTCCTTGCAGTCAATATAATATACTATATCATATTGCAACCGATTTACTATTTTTGAATCCACACGCCTCACGCCTCTTCAGTCTTTATATCCTTCAATATAATATTAAATCATAATTGAGGATTTGCTTCTTTCATGAACTTCACGCCTTTGATCCTCCTAATATGTGAATATATATATATATATATATATATATTATTTGATGCATATGTTGCTCCCCTTTTGCCTCATCTTTTATTTGTGATATTTTCTTCTTTCAATAATTTTATATCTCCTGCATTAAAAATAATAAAAGATTTGAGTAGATTTTATGTAAAAATCGTCTTTTATCTTATAACTAATTTAAAAGAAGATACATTAATAAAATATGGTTAAATAGGTATAAATTATCCACAGATTTCACTAAATATATTTCAAAATCTATGCCTATTTAATTATAAAAATAATCATTATCACATGATATCTAAATTTGAGATTAAAGAAAATAGTAAAAATGTTGTGTATATTAATGGCTAACCATGCAAACAATAAGTTGTCCTTAAAATAAAGTTGACGCAACAAAAGAGAAAGAAAATCATATTAATGATGAGGAAAAAATTTAACCATACAAACAGTCCGTTATCACATTATGAACAATATTTTTATTATCATTATATTATATAGATTACGGAGTAACCTAAAATATACGTTTATGATGAGAATGATTCTTTGTCACTTTATGATTCTCATTTTCATTGATTTAGTCTAATATGGAAGAGTACCCCAGAAAGAATATTGGTAAGAGGAAGCATACACCTCAAAGGTCTTTTGCAAACGCATGCATGGCATTTTTAACTTGGCATCAGACCTCGAAGTCATTACACTCCATTTCATATAGGAAAATATGTCCCCTTATATGCATATTTTATTTTGATAATATCATCTTGGTCGAAAGAAAAATGCTAATTAAAAATACACATAAATAATATCGCTATATATAATATTTTGATGATGCATATAGATAAGTCTAGTTAAAAATTAAAGGAGAACTGCATATACAATAAATTTAAAAGAAAGTGAATCACAATCACATCATTTACGTGAAAAAGAATTAAAAGCAACAGTGGTGCATAATTCTTATGTCTAAAAGCAGAAGAGCTGCGTGATAGTAATATATATGACACAGTCACTACATAATCAATCTGTAATATAAATATTTACAAACAAAAAATGTACAGCTTTTCCTTGACTATCCCTAATTAAAAAAATGTAACTAAACTGGCAATCTATTATTTTTACTTGAGGCAGTATGCTTCATTTGTCATCTGTGATACTTTGTTATGTATTTGGAAACCAACCAAACAGGTATAAATTTGAATCTTCTTTGTCAGCTTTTATTGTTCATTTTTTAAAGACGGTACTATTCTTTTTTCTCTCTGTTGTCTCCTCTGTGTGTTTTTTTTTTTTACTAATTTGCTTTAAAATATGTATTTTTTGGAAAACAATTTTCATTAATTATCATATCATACATATTCACCTATAAAATGATTGCATTAATTCAACCGGAAAAATGATTCCATTAATTATCTTAATATATTATTTAATTTATTTGTCATCAAACAAAGACCTAGATATCAGACCCACCCCCGTTCTACCAAAATAGATCTAGAATCAGAAATCACAATTCAGTATTTTTTTTCTCTTTGAAAAGGTAAGATTTTCAAAGTGGATATATAAATAATCGTGCTGCTTTTTTGAGATTAGTCAAACAAAAAACGTTGACAAAACACTAAATTAGAATATATTTCGATTAACAGCCAAACAAAGAGATGAGCATAAATTGTACTTGGCCATGGTAGATAGGGAGAATATACTTTATTTTATATAATTAAATTATATAAAATTAATAATCTTCAAAAAAACACCCTTAGGTAAACATTTAATTATAAATTAATCAAGAATAAATAAGATATCATTGGTCGAATTGTTTCTACTTTTATATATGGTGTTTCTCGTTCCCGGGTCATGTTTTCAATATAGCACTTTTATGTTTCTTCGTCAATTTATGCCCAAGTTAGTTATTTAAGGTTTCAATGACAAAGAACCGATATGATATTTTACATATTTCACAATAAATGTCACAAAAGCTTCTTCTTTTTTTTATACATATTTTGTAATTCGTGTCATTTTCATAATTCAAGAGGATATTAAATTATTTTTTCCTATTTTGTTTCTTATTAATATACTTATTGGTGGTCAAACAATATTTATTTAAAAAGCATTAGGCACATATGGCGTGGTAGACTTTTCGAACATTAAAGCAGTCTCCAAAGACAGTTGATGGAACGAAGGAGCTAAGAGTGAAATCTTTGATCCTACAAGTGGTTTATTATCACACATCAAGGACCATATTTTCATTATCCTTTGTATTCTATGAGTCATAGAATAACCCCATAAAATACGTTAGTAACAAGAAGGACGAAACCTTTGTCTCTTTAGAATGTATAATTTGGCTTCTTGACCCACATTTTCATTTTCATTGCATTGTTTCATTTATGGCCAGTCTTGTAGGCCATATATAAACACTACCTTCAAAAGAAGATTACTACTGGAAAGTAACATGTGTATGTGGACAATAACTAGTTCATCTCTCTCCCTTGTGAGAGTTTCTCTCTCTCCTGAAGTGGGAGTTAGTTACAACGGTTTCTCCTCGTCGGTGTTGCCTGAGTGCTTCCCTTCGCTGCCCACTACGACGGACGTAAAGGAGTGCCTCCTCGTCCTTGCTCATTGCATCGACAGGGATTGTGAGATCTATCTTGTTTCTGGAGTTAGGTGGAATGGAGGTTGGAAGTTCGAGGAAAAATTCAGACGGAAGGAATGCAGATCGGAAGGCCGGTGACATGACGGCGAATCTAGTTTGGAAAAAGCAAGAACAACGTAAGTTGAATGGAGGCGCACTAGTCGGTAAACTAATCACTACGAAATCGTTAAATCGTCAAATTACGATTCAGATGATCAAGAAAGGATGGAATCTAGAGAGGAAAGAAGATTTGGAGGTGATTGAGGTGGAACGAAATGCTTTTATCTTTGAATTCTGAAGAAGCGAGGATCGATTGAGAATCTTGAGAGGCAGGCCTTGGTCAATTCAAGGTGTCTTGCTGAATATACAACCATGGCAGGAGTATATGGCCTTTAAGGAGGTTGATTTTAATTACAGCCCATTTTGGATTCAATTTCACAATCTACCCTCAGCAGGAATGGATATAGAAAATGCGGTGACACTAGGATCTATGATTGGGAAGGTAATGATGGTAGAAGATCCGAGACGTAATGATTTGTTGATTAGAAGTTTTTTACGAGTAAGAGTTCTGGTTGATTTGCAAAAGCCTTTGATAACTGGAATGTGGACTCCTCGACCTGATAATGATCCTATATGGATTAAAGCTAGATATGAAAGATTGCAGAATTATTGCTATAAATGTGGCAGAATTGGTCATGATCAGAGGAGCTGTTTGGTGGATAGGGATCGGGAGGAGGATGATGATAGAGGATATGGAGGATGGTTGGGAGTGCAAGCAGCAAGGATGATTGATGATGCTGTTAAGTGTTGGGAGGAAGGATGGGAGGAATTCGTGATGATGGATAGGGTTAATCTGTCCCAATCCAAAAACGTAGTATGTTTGAAGAATGTGGAGGATAAGGAAGGGAATGGTAGTTCGAAGCTTGATGAAAATAAAGAGAATATGAATGCTAATCTTCTTGTAAAAGATGATGCTGCTGTTAATGAGAATAGCAGTAGTAAAGGTAATAAGCCTCAAGCTAACTGCGGGAGGCAAGCTATGATTGGGGAAATTATAAAGAGTAGGGCAGAGAAGACTAGTGGTAAAGGGACTGAATCGGAAGGTACAAGGAAAATGGAGAATATTATTTCTCCAGAAAAAAGAGAAGATTTATCTAAAGCAATTGTGGTTTATGGTACGATTTCACCTATGAGTGAAGTTACTGCGGGTCTGAAAAAGGTAAGACTGAAGAGAAATTTGGAAGAGGTGGAAGACTGTGTGAGCTCTAAAAGAAGGAAGTTATTTTTTGAAGAACCTGAGGTAAATAGTGAAAAGGAGAAAAAGACACCACTGAGGAGAGGAAGCCGCAGGAGTGTTCAGAATCTAAAGAAACACATAAGAAGGGGAGCTGGTAGAGGTAGGTTGGTAGGGAAAGGGAATGCAGACTGTAATGAGGTAAATTTGGCTTCGGTTGACCAGATGAATTTGATGACTGAAGGTATTGGTGGCTGGCCTCAAACAGCCACCAAGGAGCCATGAAGATGATTGCTTGGAACTGTCAAGGTCTAGGAAGAACCTTGACAGTCAAGAAGTTGAGGGAGGAGTGTCTAAAGAACAAACCCTCTATAATCTTCCTAATGGAAACAAAAATGAAAGGGGAGAAAGTAAACAGAATTAGAAGATTATGTCAGATGCAAGAGGAATTTTATGTTGATCCAAGGGGAAGGGGAGGTGGCCTGGCGTTATGGTGGAAAGATGAAGTGATAGTGAATATATGGTTTAGTTTGAGAAACTTGATCCATGTTTCCTTAGAATCTGATTCTTTTACTGTACCAAAGTACATGACCTTTGTGTATGGGGCACCAGGTAATGATGAGAAGATGTTGGTATGGAATGAAATGAGAAGATTGGGAAGTGGAGTTAGAGGGTCTTGGCTGTGTTTAGGGGATTTTAACGATGTGATTTCAGAAGAAGAGAAGTGGGGCAATCTACCAATTGACATAGGAAGGGCAATAAACTTTCAATGTATGTTGGCAGATTGTCATTTAATAGATTTGGGTTTTAAAGGTGCTAGGTATACTTGGTGCAACAAAAGGCTTGGGGCTGCACATGTGAAAGAAAGATTGGATCGGGCAGTAGCTAATGTAGAGTTTAGAGAGGATTTTCACAATGCTACGGTAATCCATATAGAACCTGTGGGGTCAGACCATCATATGTTGCTGATGGACTGTGATTTTCAGCATTCAAGGGTACCCAAAACGTTTAGATTTGAAGCTTTCTGGGCTGAACATACTGATTTTCTAAATGTGGTTAGACAAGGTTGGAAACAGACTGGAGGAAATGGTAATAAGATGGATGAATTAATTGATAGACTTGATGAATATAGAAAGGTTCTTTTGAAATGGAGTAGGGTAACCTTTCCTAATGCAAGGAAACAAGTTGAACAGCTGACACAAAAATTGAAAGAGTGCACATCGGGCAGTTTGAATGAGCAAAGTAGAGTAGAAGCTGAAAGTTTAATTCAGCAAATTGAAGAAGCTTGGGATAGGGAAGAGAAGTATTGGTGGCAAAGATCTAGAGTGAATTGGTTACAAGATGAAGACAGAAACACGAAGTTCTTTCATTCAAGCACCATTCAAAGAAGGATAAAGAATAAAGTCACAAAGTTGAAAAGTGATGATGGTAGATGGCTAGAGGAAGAAAATGAGGTGAACGATGCTTTCCTGAAATTCTATTCTTCCCTGTTTTCCTCTACTGGCTGTAAAAATATGCAGGTGGCTTTATTCTTTGTCAAAAATTCTGTGTTGGATGAGGATAATGAGAGGCTGGAAGGAAGAGTATCACTCGATGAGATCAAGATGGCAGCATTTCAACTGAATGGTGCAAAGGCCCCAGGTCCAGATGGTTACTCTGGTATGTTTTATCAATCTTCATGGAACATAGTAAGTAAGGAAGTAGTAGAAATGGTGGTTGATTTTTTTGAAGGTAAAGTGAGTTTGAAAAATCTAAATAGAACTAATGTGGTTCTTATTCCTAAAGTTGAACATGCTGAAAATGTGGGACAATTTAGACCAATTGGTCTGTGTAATTTTGCCTATAAGATAGTATCAAAGATTTTGGCAAACAGGTTGAAAAATCTGATGAAAAAGGTGATTTCTGAGAATCAAAGAGATTTTGTGACTGGTAGACTAATCCAAGACAATATCTTGGTCTCCCATGAAGCTTTTCATTACCTGAAAAATAAGAAAAAGGGGAAGAAAATGGAGATGGCAGTAAAAATTGACATGAATAAAGCTTATGACAAGCTAGAGTGGAATTTTATTGAAGAGGTAATGAGGAAAATGGGGTTCGAAGAGAAATGGATTGGTTCGGTAATGGATTGTGTTAGATCTGTAAGTTTGAGTCTGGTAGTTTCTGGAAAGAGAATTGCTGATGTAAATATGGAAAGAGGCATTAGACAAGGAGATCCTTTATCTCCTTATCTCTTTTTAATAGCAGCAGATGTTTTATCATCAATGATTCAGTGGCATGTTGAGAATGACAGATTAAAAGGTGTGAAACTTGCAAGAGAGTGTCCTATTCTCTCTCATTGTTTTTTCGCAAATGATGCATTATTTTTTGTTAATGCAAAAAGACAAAATTGCAAAGTGTTAAAAGAGACACTGGATTGTTACTGTGATGCATCCGGACAGGCAATAAACTTTGACAAATCTTGTGTTTTTTTCTCAAAGAATACAACTGAAGCAGTGAGGAATGAGGTCTTCGAAGTGTTGGGAATTAAAGCAAGTGATAGTCCTGGAAAATACTTAGGTTTACCTATGCTGTGGGGTAAATCTAAAGTTGAGGCATTGAATATTGTGAAGAATAAGGTGAACCTGAAACTACAAGGTTGGAAACAGAGACTACTAACCTTTGCTGGGGGAGAAATTTTGCTGAAGGCAGTAGCTACAGCGATTCCTGTATTCCCAATGTCTTGCTTTAAGTTTCCTAAAAAGGTTTGCATGGATTTAGATGCTATGATGGCTAAATTTTGGTGGGGACAGAAGGAGCATGAAGGAAGAATTCATTGGAAAGCTTGGAGATCTCTTGGTAAGTTGAAAAGCGAAGGTGGAATGGGGTTTAGAGATCTTGAGCTTTTCAATAAGGCCCTTTTAGCTAAGACTGCATGGAGGCTGCTACAAAATCCTAATGAACTGTGGTGTAGGATTCTGAAAGGGATTTATTTCCCACATGATGATTTTTTGAAAGCCAAACAAGGTAATAAATCTTCTTGGGGGTGGACAAGTATACTGGAAGGCAGAGAATTATTAAATGATGATTTATGTTGGAGAGTTGGAGATGGAGAGAAGATAAAAGTTTTTTCTGATAAATGGCTACCAGGTGCTGCTGGCTATGTGTTGACTAATCGAAGCCTTAGTGAAGAAATGAAGAAGCTATCAGTAAGTAGCCTAATCAGGAGTGAAGACTGGTTTTTTGATAATGTCAGAAATTGGTTGAGTGATGCTGATATAAGGCTGATTAAGGGAGTTAAGATCCCTGTGATAAAGATGCCTGATAAGATTCTATGGTTGAAAAGCAGAGATGGCATGTATAGTGTCAAAATGGGGTACAGGACGGCGAAGGAGAAGGAGAGTGGCAAGGGTACGAAAGGGCCTGGTAGTTCTTATCATACTCCAAAGAAACTGTGGAATAAGGTGTGGAAATTGAAGGTACCTCCTAAAATTGCTCATTTTTTGTGGAGAGCTATAAGTGGGGCTTTGGCAACTAGAGAAGCTCTTTTTAGAAGAAAATGCTCGAACTCACCATGCTGTGACATCTGTAAGTGTCAAGTAGAATCAGTTGAACATTTATTGTTTTTATGTCCTTGGGCAAAACAGGTTTGGTTCGGCTCCCCATTGAGTTTGAGGTTTGAGGAGAGACGAATGTTTAGATTGGATAAGTGGTTAGATGACTGGTTGGATTGCAAGGAAAAACCATATGCCTATGGTTTAGCTCTTTTTGCCACAATTTGCTAGGAAATATGGAAGTCTAGGTGCCAATGTGTTTTTCAAAAAAAGGACACGGATGCTTATGATTGTGTGGGTAGAGCAATGAGATTGGTACGTGATTTTTGGGAGGCTGATGCTAAGAGAAAAAAGAGGTGTGTATTAGGTGGGGTTGTGGCAAGGAAGCTGAACTGGATATTGCCTGAGAAGAATACTATTAAATTGAATATTGATGCAGCTTTTAGTAAAGAGAGAGGAAAAGCCTCCGTAGGCATGGTTGCAAGAAATGATGAAGGTAGCTTTGTTGGTGGTTTTGGGAAGGAGGTAGTAGCAGATTCTGCGTTTATGGCCGAAAGTATGGCTCTGCTTGGGGCTTTAGAATGCTTTGATAAATTTAGCAGTGGGAGAGTAGTGGTGGAAACCGACTGTCAAATGCTATTTGACAAGATACAGAAAAAGGAGATAACAGGATGTGAGTGGGGCTGTGAGGATATTCTGCAGAAGTGTCTCGTTTTGCTTGAGAATAGGTATAATTGGGTTCTGTCTTTAGTTGCAAGGAAAGGGAATAAGGCTGCTGATCATCTGGCAGCTGGAGTTTTGAGAAGAGTGGTACCGCAAGGATGGTTCAATGAACCACCACCTTCTCTGGAACCTTTGTTGCAGTTAGATTTAGTGCACAGATTGGATGAGGAGGAGGGTAGATCTGGAGTTGGTTAATTGCTTTCAGTTTGTCCGTTGGTTTCTTTCCCTTTCTGTTTCAGTTTTTTCTGTCTTTTGGTACCTTCTTTTGTCGCTTCTGTTTCAGCATTGTGCCAGTTAGCATGTGTACTATTTCGTGCTTATTAATAATATGGACTATTCAGCTCAAAAAAAAAAAAAAAAAAACATGTGTATGTGGACATATTGTCCCTACTCTTCACAAACATACACACATATATGTCACAATAATTGGAGGTATTATATATTAACCACCCAATATTTATGGACATGGAGTGCTTCCAAAGTCACACTCCATTTCATAAGAAACAGCTTATATATATATATATATATATATATATATATATATTATTTTGATAAAATCATTTTAGTTAAGGTTCGTTTACTTTATAGGAATATAGCTCATACCTTATAGAAGTATGAGGGTTGAATTTCATTGTTGATAATCATTAAATATATTTTTGAATATTTTTTGAACTGAGACATATATTCTCGTCGCAGTGAGCCGACACCTCAACCAAGCTTTGTTTAATGCATTTTTTGGGGAGGATGTGATTGAGTTTATAAAGAAGAACTTTCTTGATGATAATTCTAATAGAAACAAACAATGTTTTATTCTTCGTTGAAGCAGCATGTTTTAGTCATATTTGATACCTTTTGTATTTGGAGACCAAACAATTGTATATAAATATTAATATATAAAATAAATTTTTTTGTTCCTTCTTTAAATATCTTCTTTTCTTTTTTTTGTTTTGTTGAAAAACTGGCCTAGCCTTATTAGAAGGGGTCTGAAAATGTTGCGCATGTAAAAAAGGGGTCCTATGACAAGATATTTTTATCATTAAAAAAGATAAAGCACAAGATATTTTCTGTAAATTCTTCGCTTAAAAATTTCAATGTTTTAATTGGAATTTCCATTTATATTATTGAACCGTTAATTTAATATCGATATCATAGCTGAATATTGGTTAGAATAACATTGTGAAAGATAAAGTTAAAATTGATCCGTGGATATTACATACACATATCTAAAATATTTGTTAGTAACGCGCAAGCATATTATCACCGTGTGTTTTAAAAATTCCAAAACCATATACATTTTGACCCCAAAAAAAGTAGCATTTTGTGGGGAAAAAATGGTATTCATAGCTATTACTGTTATTGTTATTATTGCTGTTGCTACTGCCGTTGGGATGTTGAAAATTTTGAAGTAGTATTGTAACCATTCGTAAAAATATCTTCCCAATAAATAATGGCAATTGTTGTGTATTACTACTCGTGGTATCAATGAAAAACTAGGCATAAATTTCATGTAAGAAAATTGTCACATCCCGAATTTTAGGTCTAGAAGTACCAGAATTAGCTTGAGTTGGGCAGGCTACCAGACCCCATTTGATAGAGGTCCCAGAGGTTCCCTAGAGGGACAAAGAGATTCCTAAGGACTAAATTGCAAAGGGAAAGTTTTCTGGGACTGAGAAAAGAGGAAGTTGGAAACTCGAATGAAGTCTCAAGGCCCAAGAATGAGGAATTGAGATAAGTGTAGGGCAAAGGTTTCGTTGGAGGCCTCAATAAGGTAAATTTTGAGGTTAAGCCAAACCAGGGGTAAATCCGTAATTTTGCAAAGTTTTGGACTAGTAAGGGTAAAAATAGAAATTATGCTCAAAAATTTAGAAAAATCCCAAAAAATGGGAAATGGTAGGCTAAGGCCTGAATAGCTTAAAAAAATTCTAGAAAAATAGGAATAGGGTCCAGAGGCAAGTGTGAGGCTAAAAATGACGAAAATGCCCTTGAAAGAAATTTGTGGAATTCCCAAGGTTTTGACTAATTTTGAATATTATTAAAAATGAATTATTTAAAGTATACGGAGGTCTCAGATAATTGGAAGAAAATGGGAGAAAATACTTGAGGACTTATCACAAGTTTTAAAAATAATTTCGTCCCCAAAACGCGAAGATGTTGACTTTAATAGAATTTAAAGCCTATTTACGTACTATCCGGAGAAAGTCAAAGTCAAATGTTTAGAGGTTGACTTTTGACTTAAGAAAAATTAGAGGAATTCCCTGTGATGAATAAACAGTATTGGTACCTAGAGACAGATTCTCGGAGTTGTAGACCGGTAGAAAGAATTCAGTTAAGATCACTCCGAAATAAATATTATTAATTATTTTAATTACTTTAATGGAAGAACAAGGGAAGGGCATCACTCTCTCTTTGGGCATGTCATATAATACCATGTGGATTTATTCGGGGTGAGAAAATGGTGCCATAACATGTCCCAGTGGTTCCGGGTAAGTTAGGACCCAAAAAAGTACACTATACGGTGCAGAATGGTAAAATAGGTGGAAGAATACCAAAGGGTTATATTTTGCACGAATTTTATATTAATTTCCTCCCTATTTTAATGTCTTAATGATGAAGGAATATAGAGGAGACAAGTGTACGGTTAGATGAGAAAAGAAAATATTACGTGTACTGCTGGATGCAAGACACGTGTACGGTTAGATTTGAGACATGTGGCTTGATGATGTAAGTATGATGTCATCATGATAAGGTAAGCATGATGTCACAGGACACTTGTCACTGCAAGATCAAAAGAGAAAATGGACGGTCCAGATCAAGCCACGTATTTTTAAGATCAACGGTCTAGATTCAGTCTTTTTTTCTATAAATACCCCCTCCTCACGTCTCATTTCATCCAAGCTCATGGAAACCTTAGAGAAGCTTTGGAAAAATGGTTTCTAGAGAGAGAAAGAAGAAGGAGAAAGAAAGGCCAAGTGGTCCCATGCAAGATCAAGCTCTAAAACAAGGTATGTTTAAGGTTTTTGATGTAGTTTTTACTACTTTTTTTGTTGTTGAGCTTGGTTATGGATTTTAATGATTTTTGGGAGCTTGGGACCCTTGGAGGAGGTGCTGCACGAAATTTTTAAGATTAGGGGAAGATGAAATTGATGTTAGAATAATGTTCAACGGCTTAAAAGGAACAGGAATCAAGTGGTTTTATGCTGAAGCTGGTTGAATTTCATGATTGTATAACTTGAGTACTGTTTCGGCCAGACCTAGTTCTTGTGCCTAGGATTTGATTTTGATTATTTTGATGCTTCCAATGTGTTTAAAATGAAAAATTGTGTGGGAATAAGATGAAAGAATGAAGTTGGAAGCATTGAAATCAAAACTGAAAATTAAGTGGCAGATTTTGGTTTTGGCCTATAACCAGGGGAAGGAGCTGGATTTTGATGATTCTAAGATCATATGTGGATTTCTTGGGCAAAATTGTGTAGAATTGGCCTAAGGGAACGAGTTTTACAAAGCTAAAACACTACATTATAAATTAAGGAAAAAAGGGATTAAGTTTAAGGACATAAGTCTTCCATATTATGTAATTCTTGGTCCTAATGAGTAATGTGACCCTTGTGGCTGTGATTAGGACCTTGAGGCATCCAAGAGAAGTTTTGGATGTGGTTGAGCAAGCAAACTTAATGGTGGGAAGCAAAAGGGAGTAAGAAGAAAGCTTAAGGACACAAGGTAGCAAACGTGACCTTACTCTTATGTGCTTGGTATTTGCTTGCATGTATAACATGTTCTGTGTTTATATGATTTTATGAACTCATGCATTGTAATTATGAATATGTTTGAAATGTGTCATAGGCCTATGTGTTTTATGGTTAATGCATGATGATTTCCAAACATGTCACTATGTCATAGAAATGTTAAGTTGCAAGCATGTTATGCATGTCAAACTTGAGTACTGTTTCGGCCAGACCTGGTTCTTATGCCTAGGATTTGATTTTGATGATTTTGATGCTTCCAATGTGTTTAAAATGAAAAATTGTGTAGGGATAAGATGAAAGAATGAAGTTGGAAGCATTGGAATCAAAACTGAAAATTAGGTGGCAGATTTCGGTTTTGGCCTATAACCAGGGGAAGGAGCTGGATTTTGATGAATCTAAGTTCAACTATGGATTCTTTGGGCAAAATTGTGTAGGATTGGCCTAAGGGAACAAGTTTTACAAAGCTAGAACACTACATTATAAATTAAGGGAAAAAGGAATTAAGTTTAAGGACATAAGTCTTTCATATTGTGTAATTCTTGGTCCTAATGAGTAATGTGACCCTTGTGGCTGTGATTAGGACCTTGAGGCATCCAAGAGAAGGTTTGGATGTGGTTGAGCAAGCAACCTTAATGGTGGGAAGCAAAAGAGAGTAAGAAGAAAGCTTAATGACACAAGGTAGCAAACGTGACCTTATTTTTATGTGCTTGGTATTTGCTGACATGTATAACATGTTCTGTGTTTATATGATTTTATGAACTCATGCATTGTGATTATGAATATGTTTGAAATGTGTCATAGGCTTATGTGTTTTATGGTTAATGCATGATGATTTCCAAACGTGTCACTATGTTATAGAAATGTTAAGTTGCAAGCATGTTATGAATGCCAAGCTTGCCATGTATGTTTGGGGTGGTTATTGTTTACTACTGAGATTTTCCCGAATCTCACCTTCTCTTAACCAATCATAGTAAAGAGAAGGCATGCATAAAGAAGGGCAAGAAGATGGAAGCAAAGAAAGTGGAGAATTTTCATATGTTTCAATGTAATGATTGACATCGCTAATTATGTAATTAATTGTGAATGTGTCAAGCATGAAATGTGATGTAATATTTTATGTATAATGTAATGGCATGCAACTCAAAGTATATGAATGAATGAGAATTCATAAGGCTAATTGTTGCATGTTCGAATGAAGGGAGAATTAAAGTAAGAATTGTTTAATGGATAAAACGTTGGTCTTGGAACAGTTAGTTTTCAGCTCTAGTATGACTTATCAAATGAATGAGTTAAGACATGAAATTTGACGCGGTTAAAGTTCACATCCTAAGCTTTAAAACAAGTAGTGGATCATTTAAAATAGATGTGTGTGCTAAGAGTTATGCCTTCTTAAATTTGGAATTGTATTCTAGAAAATACCCAGTAAACAGTAACCCGAGAACGAATCCAAAGTTCAATCTACGGGCTTGTTTTGTGAATCACTTGAACCATAACGCTTCCAAACGTGTACTTTGAGGAGTTAAAGGAAGGATGTTTCAAAAATCAGACAAAAAATTGGTATTTACAAGTCAAAATTTCATATTTATTAGTAAACTAATTGGTAAAATTTGTAAAGAAAAAAAGTGAATTTCTGAAGACCTCTCTATGTATAATTTTCTAATATGATTCATATGAATAATTTTCCCTTTAATCAAAAAAATTGCATCTTTGAAGAACCACAACCCAAACTGCAGAGATTTGCAGTCTAAGGCTTAAAATCCCATTACCAAAAGAAGTAATAAGTAAATTGCAATACCCCTGAACAAAAATAAATATATAATATAATAAAAATTACGAAAAATTAAAACAAAGGACCTAAAGGGAGTGATATTTATCAAGGAGGATCTTAAAAATTATAATTATTTAGAAAGACCAAAAATTAAGATATAAATATACATATACTAAATTGCCCATAACAAAACTCCCACATCTCAAGTTTTGATAAGGGATAATTGGCTAAAAAACAGGGGGAGTATTAATATTCGGTTATCATCTATTTTCATTATTTTTAAATTTAATCTATGCATTATAAAAATTCTACAAGTTAATCATATATCCTTTTTTATGTAATAATCATATACACTAATGTTCACTCAAATTCCATCCCTGAGATTCGACAGTCCATGCGTTCTAATGAGTTGCGTCTCTCATTCGTTCTTTTCATTAAAGAAGCAAATTTTATATATGATTTTAATTTTTTTTCTTTTCTATAACATTAAAATTAGAAGGACTCAAATTAATGCAAAAGCTTATATTTTGAACTTACAAAATAAATCAGTTTCAATTTGTTTAAAATTTGGGAAAATGACACTAAAATACCACTTGAATTCCAAAAAGACAGATAAGGGACCTGAATAAGCAAAATGACAAAGAAGGCATCAGGTACCAATCTGGAATTTTGATTTTTGGCCTAAAGACTGAATTGCCCTTATTGTGTTCACCTCCTCCCAGCGAAAGCAATTCCCCCCACTCGGCGAAAGAGAAACTGCCCCCACTTGGTGAAACCAATCCATCTACTCGATGAAACTAATCCCTCCCCTCAGTGAAACCGAATCCCTCTACTCGATGAAACCAATCCCTCCACTCCACGAAACCGAACCCCCTCCAGTTGACGAAACTAAATCCTTCGCATCACCATTCTGTAGAGATTGTTGATTTGGTGGGTTTTGGTTGTGGGAAAGAGGATTTGTAGTGAGAGAGGGAGTGAACCGAAACGGAAAGACGAAGCGGAAATCAGAAAACAATGGCAAGCAATTACGTAACGTAACTGCTGTCATATGCCTGCTGGTTTTTGGTAAATCCCATTACGTGAATGGTAAATTTCACTATACATGTAGTTAATTATGAATTTTACAAAATACATATTGTGATTTACAACTTTTGTAGTGAAAGTGACTACTTTGTTAATGGGTTTTGCAACCTGTTTTCAGGAGATAAACAACTTGTTTGTAAAAACTAATAAAATTTGACGCTGAATTTTACAAAACACACAGCAATATTTACAACTTTTATAGTGAAAATTACCACTTCTTAAATGAGTTTTGCAACCTCTTTTCAAGGAATTGGCAACTTGTTTCTAAAAACCAATAAAATTCCATGCTGAATTTTACAAAACATAGAGTGATATTTACAACTTTTGTAGTGAAAATTACCACTTCTTAAATGAGTTTTGCAACCTCTTTTCAAGGGATTGGCAACTTGTTTCTAAAAAACAATAAAATTCCATGCTGAATTTTACAAAACACACTGTGATATTTACAACTTTTGTAGTGAAAATTACCACTTCTTAAATGAGTTTTGCAACCTCTTTTCAGGGGATGAGCAACTTATTTCTAAAAATCAATAAAATTTGACGCTAAATTTTACAAAACACACAGTGATATTTACAACTTTTATAGTGAAAATGACCACTTCTTAAATGAGTTTTGCAACCTCTTTTCAAGGGATTGACAACTTGTTTCTAAAAACCAATAAAATTCCATGCTGAGTTTTACAAAACACACAGTGATATTTACAACTTTTGTAGTGAAAATTACCACTTCTTAAATGAGTTTTGCAACCTCTTTTCAGGGGATGAGCAACTTGTTTCTAAAAATCAATAAAATTTGACGCTGAATTTTACAAAACACACAGTGATATTTACAACTTTTATAGTGAAAATGACCACTTCTTAAATGGCTTTTGCAACCAGTTAATTCAACGTGACTACAAAAGTTGTCACTTTTATTAGTTTTTACAAACAAGTTGTTTATCTCCTGAAAACAGGTTGCAAAACCCATTAACAAAGTAGTCATTTTCACTACAAAAGTTGTAAATCACAATATGTATTTTGTAAAATTCATAATTAACTACATGTATAGTGAAATTTACCATTCACGTAATAGGATTTACCAAAAACCAGCAGGCATATGACAGCAGTTACGTTATGTAATTGCTTGCCAGTTTTCTAATTTTCGCTTCATCTTTCCGCTTCGGTTCACTCCCTCTCTCACTACAAATCCTCTTTCCCACAACCAAAATCAACAATCTCTACAGAATGGTGATGCGAAGGAGTAAGATAATAGCATTTCCAACATTCTTCTTTCCTTCTTCCCGCATTTCATCAGCGTCGGTCTTCCTCTCTCCTTTCTCTCACTGCGTCGGTCTTCCTCTCTCCTTTCTCTCACTTTCAGCTTTCGGTCTTCCCGCATTTCATCAGGGCATTTGGGTCTTTTGGCCGAAAATATGAATTCCAGATTGGTACCCAGTGTCCTATTTGTCATTTTGCTTATTCAGGTCCCTTATCTGTCTTTTTGGAATTCAAGTGGTATTTTATTGTTATTTTCCCTTAAAATTTTCATAATAAGTTATGGACGTTGAGTCATTTTATGAAAAAAAAATTATTTTTTTAATTAAGATCATAAAAATAATTTTTTTTCAGCGTCTATATGTTTTTATCAGTACTCTTCCTTATTTTTAGAAACTATTTAAAATAATTATAACTATCACTTTTTCTATTATATTACATCAACTGTCAAATATTTTTTGTAATATAAAACCGTCAAATTATTAAAATGCGGTTTGAGAAATGTGAGGGATGTGATTAGGGGCATTTTAGTATTTGTATATTTATATTCTGTTTTTTAGTCTTTCTAAATAATTATAATTTTTAACATCCTTTTCAATAAGCCTAAAACACAAAAGCCTCCTCTAAACTTTGAGTCCCTTATTTTTAAAAGTTTAAATTAAAGATCATAATATTTCATGTTTTGATTATTATTCCCTGCCGTTAAATTTACCATTAAAGTTAACGGTATTTTTCCATATCAACTTTTTAATTTTTTTTATTGTATGTCTTGTCATTTGAATAATAAAACTTACAATTTAAACAAACATTTATAATATTTTTAAATACTTAAAATGAAATACTTAATTACTTTAAGAGTATACAATATTTAAATATTAAATATTATTTAAAATATTTATTTGATTGGGTCCTTTTTAAAAAAAATTATAAATTGCTTAAAATTATATGTCAAATGACAAGTGTTATTTTTTAAATGACAAGATATATAATACATAATATAAAAATAATTATTATTGTTTTAAATTATCATGGCTCAAATTTAGTAATTTGATTTTATTCTTTTAAAAAAATTAATATTTTATTCCTTATTTTATAAAATATGAAATCTAAACCGTTTGAATAGTAATCTTATATTTGAGATGGTAAGTAGAGAGAATGAAGGGAAAAGGAAGTGGAGAGATTCCTTCTTCCGTAGTCCATGATCGTGTTCAAATAATATGTCTAGTTTTTTGTTAAATGAAACCCGTCATTCTGCCCATACAAACGTATAGAAAGGGGTTTATGAGCTTCCCTCCCTCTCCATTTCCATCCGCTTTCTATCTCAACTATTAAATTTGTAAATAAGATATTTTTTACTGTTATTTTAAATCATCATTGCTAATACTAGTTTTAATTTTATTTATTTACTTTTAAAACAAGTTAAAATTGTATCTATAGTTTTATAAAATATAAAATCTAGACCGTTAAAATTTTAATCTTATATAGTTGAGAAGGGAAGTGAAAGGAAATGGAGGGAGAGGAAAGTGGAGAGATGCCTCTCCCTATAAACGTATATTTGTTTTTATCGTTTCCCTTAAATTTTTTATTATTTAAAATCAAATAATGTTATTCTCTTAATTTTCAAATGTTATCTTTATATTCTATAACTTTCCGACGTTGCTATACATCCAATCAAAGTTTATAAGAGCTACCCGTCTGTTACCGTACTCATTTGGGCCTGGGTGACAATACAGGGAATGCAAGCCCAACTACAGCTTTGGATAGGACCCCTGAGCATACAGCACGTGAGGTGGTTAGGAGGGGAATGAGAATTCGCCAGAGGATGTGGAAATTGCGTGAGAATGAGAATCATAAGATGTACTGAGAACGTGAGGAGAGAGCAGTGAATTGTGTGTGGTCCTACCTCCTCTGTCATTTCCCTTCTTCTCTGGACCTTTTCTTTCTGCTATTTCTGTTATTTCCCTGCGACAGTCACTATCCTTGCTGTTAGGATTTGCCATTTTTCATATAAGTGTACTGTGAATTTTGCTGGATTAATACAGTACCATTGCGTCCTTATTGTTCAATTTGATCTTCTATTTTTAGCATTCTTCTACTATCACGTATAACTGTTACATTGGTGCTTTCATTGACCCTCCATGGCAGAAAACACTCGTTTGAAGGAACTCGCTACTGATATTAAACGTTTACACGAGCTGGGTGAACAACGTGATGCCGCTTTTCAGAATACGATTGCTCGGTTGCAGTTAACTACTTCTCATACGGAAACAGAGCATTCTGCTCGTATGGATCGCATTGAACGGTCTGTTTTAGACGTTAATCATTCGGTTGATGGTATTAATCACAAGATTGATTTGTTACTGAACTCGGCCGCCACTGGAGTTCCAGATTATGGGGGTTCTTCATCCTCGATTGGTCAGCAATTTCCTTCCAAAGTTAAGATTGATTTTCCCCGATTCAATGGTACTGATCCTTTGAACTGGATTTTTTGTGTGGAGCAATATTTTTCTTTGTATGAAACTTCTGATTTGCAATGGATTGTCTTGGCTTCAGTTCATTTTGAGGGCGATGTGGTTCCTTGGTTTCAAATGTTACAACGTGCTAATCAGGTTCCCTCTTGGACTGCTCTCACGAAGGTGATAGAGTTACAGTTTGGACCGACCCGATTTGATAATCCTCGTGCCCAACTGTTTAAGTTAGGCCAAACGAGATCCATGGAACAATATCAAGCTGCCTTTATGTCGCTCGCTAATCGTGTTGAAGGTCTTTCTGATAGTGCTCTTATGGACTGTTTTATCAGTGGCTTGAAGGATTCTATTAAAAGAGATGTATTAGCCAGAGAACCTACATCCTTGCAGCATGCGGTTGCCTTGGCCCAGTCGTATGATGAGACTGGCTCTAAAATGGATTTTGGACTTAGGCCCAAGTCCAACACTATTTCTTCTTCATTTTTTTCCAAGCCGACATCCTTTTCGGGTGGATCATCGGGCTCGTCTGCTCTGATGGCCTCTAAATCATCATCTGCACCACTGTTGCCCATTCCACCTACGAAACCAGCTCCTCAAATCAAACGACTCACTGCGGCAGAAATGCAGTTGCGTTGTGAGAACTGCATTGTGAGAAAGGTTTGTGCTATAACAGTGATGAGAAGTTTTCGGCGACTCACAGGTGCTTTAATCGTCACTTCATGATGCTGTTAGTGGATCCCGAGGACGAGGATGCAGCTCCATTGCAATCTGAGGAACTGTTACCGGCATTGGAAGACTCTGTGGTGTTACACCACCTTTCTCTTCAAGCTTTTCGGGGATCTCCTGGTCCTTGTACCATCCGTTTCACGGGTCATATTTTGGGGTCTGAGGTGGAGATACTGCTGGATGGGGGTAGTTCGGATAACTTCATTCAACCTCGCGTGGCACAACACCTTCGTCTTCTGGTAGAACCTGCGCCCTCTTTTCGTGTTTTTGTTGGTGATGGAAACAATTTAATGGGGGAGGGAGTTGTTCACTCCATTCCTCTTCGGATTGGGGGTCATGATATACCCATTGATGCGTTTGTGGTACATATTAAGGGATCTGATATTGTTTTGGGTGCTTCTTGGTTAGCTTCATTAGGCCCCCATATTTCGGATTATCGAGACGGCAAATTTATCGAGACGGCAAATTTATTACTCTTCAAGGTGACCGTCATCGTTCTCCCACTTGCATTCAATATCATCATATGACACGTATTGTAGCCACCGATAGCATTGATCAATTGTTTGCTCTGGAGTTTATGCCTACTGAATCTCCCAAGGAATTGTTAGAATTTCCAGAAGATTTTCCTTCCGATATCCCGTGCATTTTATAGTGGTTTTCAGGGGTATTTGCCACTCCAAGGGTCTGCCTCCACCCCGTAATCAAGATCATGCTATTAATTTGCAGGAGGGTGTTTCTCTAGTGAAGGTCCGTCCGTACCGTTACCCTTTCTCTTAGAAAAATCAAATTAAGGCCATGGTTTCTGATATGTTAAAGGAAGGTATCATACAACCGAGTAATAGTCCGTTCTCTGCCCTTGTTCTATTGGTTAAAAAAAAGGATGGATCCTGGCATTTTTGTACAGATTATAGGGCTTTAAATACAGTCACCATTAAGGACTCTTACCCAATTCCAACAGTGGATGAATTAGTGGATGAGTTAGGGGGTGCACAGTATTTTTCAAAGCTTGATTTAAGATCCAGTTATCACCAAATCCGAGTAAAGGCTGAAGATAGATATAAAACAGCTTTTAGAACTCATCATGGGCACTATGAATAGAGCTGGGAATCAGGGCCGGCCCTTCAGAGCTGGTGAGCTTAAAAAGGCCAGCCCTCCAGGGCTGAAATTTTAAAAATACCCCAATTTACTAGGCCCGGCCTTTAAGCTACAGGGCCAGGGCCGGCCCGCGGTCTTTTGGCCCGTTTATGAAAAAATACTATTTTTTATATTTATCATATTTTTTTTATAAAAATATAAAAATAAACCAATGAAATTATTAATAAAAGACATAAATATGAATAAAATTAAGTCACAAATATAAAATATTATCATATATAAATATTCATCAACATCTAAGAACATCTAAAACATTCATTAACAAGATAACAACATCTAAAAGTTTTATCTATAATGCAATTGTGCAATAAATAAACACTATCATTAATCTTTTGAAACTTCATCATCACTATAATTAATTATTTTTCTTCATAAGTATGCTTTTCTTTCGTAACAAAAATATCAAGTTTTTTCTTCTTTAGAAGAATTTTATTTTTAAATTTTGCAATCTAACTATTATTTTACTTTAATGTGAGAAACATTGTTGTTGAAACTCATGAATTTCTAATTCAAATTATAGAATCACAAGTTATATAAGTATAAAAATATTCTATTATCAAATATATATATATAGTTTAAAAATATCAACGCATATAATATAAATCAAATCATTATTAAAGTCCAAATTAACCCATTTTTTAAAAATTTAATTGGATAAATTATTGTCTAAAACTAAATTTAATTTTAAAATGATAATAATAACTAAATATTTGAAATATTATTAACAATATAAAAAATTAATAACATTAATATTATATAAAAAAATTTAAAAAATAAAAAAAATTATAAAAGGGCCGGCCCTTTTAAGCCCTCGGCCCTCCAGAACTTATTTCTCATTTTAAGAGAAAAATATCAAGCCCGGCCCTCATAATTTCAGGGCCTAAAGGGCCGGCCCGACCGGCTCGGCCCGTTTTCCCGGCTCTAACTATGAATGGCTTGTTATGCCATTTGGTCTCACAAATGCCCCGGCCATCTTTCAAGCTGTGATGAATGACATATTTCGCCCATACTTACGTAAGTTCATACTTGTTTTCTTTGATGATATTTTAATCTATAGTAAGGATTGGAGTAGTCAGTTAGACCATTTGTCACGGGTATTACAACTTTTACATGATAATCGTCTCTTTGCTAAACTGAGCAAGTGCTCATTTGGTTTATCCAAAGTGGAGTATTTGGGTCATATTGTGTCGGCCCAAGGTGTGGAAATGGACCCTCTTAAGGTCAAGGCTGTGCTTGATTGGCCAACTCCTACTTTAGTAACTCAGTTACGCGGTTTCTTGGGCTTAACAAGTTATTACCGTCGCTTTATTAGGGGATATGCATCAATTGCTGCTCCTCTAATTGCATTACTACAGAACAATGGATTCTCTTGGACAGCTAGGCTGCAACTGCATTTGAGAATCTTAAAAAGGCATTGACTGAAGCTCTTGTGTTAGTTTTACCTGATTTTTCCAGACCTTTTGTTTTGGAAACTGATGCTTTGGAATCCGGCATTGGTGCTATATTGAGTCAGCTGGGACACCCTATTGCATTCTTTTCAAAGAAACTTTCTCCTCAGATGCGATCTATGTCCACTTATGCTAGAGAAATGTACGCCATTACTGAAGCAGTGTCTAAATTTCGCCACTATCTTATTGGTCATCCATTCATAATTTGTACTGATCATCAAAGCCTTCGACATTTAATGGATCAGACGATTCAGACACTAGAGCAACAAGAGTGGTTGCCTAAATTACTTGGTTACAACTATACAATTGAATACAAGCCAGGGCAAAGTAATGGGGCTGCAGATTCTTTGTCTCGAAGCTACTGTATGGCTTATTTGGCTCCTGTCAGTTTGTTGATTGAGGAGATTGCATCTGCCCAACGTAATTCATCGGAGATACAGGCCATTATGCATAAGATCTCTCATCAGCAACCTACTGCTCACCAGTACAACATTACTAATGGCTTATTGTTTTATAACAACCATTTGGTTATACCTACTGACGCTTCTGCATTAATTCAGAAAATTTTATGTGAATTTCACTCCTCTCGCCTAGGGGGTCATGCAGGTTACTTTCACACTTTTCACCGTATAGCTGCTCAATTCTTTTGGTTTAAGATGCGAGATGATATTCGATCTTTTATTCGTTGTTGTGACATTTGCCAACGGGCTAAGGTCTCCCAAGCACATCCTGCTGGGTTGCTCAACCATTGCCAATTCCTCAAGCTATATGGGAAGATGTAGTAATGGATTTCATTACTGATTTGCCCAGTTCTAAGGGGTATACTGTCATCATGGTGGTAGTTGATCGTTTGTCGAAATATGGTCATTTTGCACCTCTCAAGGCCAATTTTACTAGTCAACAAGTTGCTGATTCTTTTATCTAGAATGTGGTTCACCTCCATGGTGTTCCAAAATCTATTGTTTCTGACCGTGACAAGGTTTTCACTAGCAATTTTTGGCAGCATTTGTTTAAGTTACAAGGCACCACTCTTTCTATGAGCTCCTCTTATCATCCACAAACTGATGGCCAGAGTGAAGCTTTAAATAAATGTCTGGAAATGTATCTCCGTTGTTTTGTGTATGACAACCCTAAGCTATGGGTTATGTTGTTACCTTGGGTAGAATTTTGGTATAATACATTGTATCAGGAGGCAATCAAAATGACTCCTTTTTCTGTTGTATATGGACGTGATCCTCCTATTCTGTATTCTGCCTCTGAACTGATGAATGCTTCCTCCGAGGTGCTAACCCAGCTGTATGACCGTGATGTGCTCTTAGCTAAGCTTAAACACAATTTACACAAGGCACAGGTACGGATGAAGAAGTTTGCTGATCAGAAGCGTTCTGAACTTGACTTTGCTGTTGGTGATATGGTTTATGTTCAGTTACAGCCTTATCGTCAAGTTTCGGTCTCTTTGCAAAGGAATCAAAAATTGGGGCTTCACTATTTTGGTCCTTTCCCTGTTATTGAGAAGATTGGCACAGTTGCTTACAAGTTACAATTGCCTTCTACTGCTAAAATTCATCCTGTCTTTCATGTTTCCTTCCTCAAGAAATGCCATGGTAATCCCACCGACCAATACTTGCCTCTTCCACTGCAGACAACTGATTCTGGTCCTGTGTTGACCCCTATTGATATATTGCAAGTCCGTCAGATTTTGCTTCATGGACAGTACGTGACACAGCTACTGGTGCAATGGGATGGGGCTATTCCTGCTTCTTGGGTTGATGTTCAGTCTTTCATCACTCAATTTCCTAATTATGACCTTGGGGACAAGGTCAGTTTTAATAGGGGAGGAAATGTTACCAGCACTCATTTGGGCCTGGGTGACAATACAGGGAATGCAAGCCCAACTACAGCTTTGGATAGGACCCATGAGCATACAGCACGTGAGGTGGTTAGGAGGGGAACGAGAATTCGCCAGAGGATGTGGAAATTGCGTGAGAATGAGAATCATAAGATGTACTGAGAGTGTGAGGAGAGAGCAGTGAATTGTGTGGTCCTACCTCCTCTGTCATTTCCCTTCTTCTCTGGACCTTTTCTTTCTGCTATTTCTGTTATTCCCCTATGACAGTCACTATCCTTGCTGTTAGGATTTGCCATTTTTCATATAAGTGTACTGTGAATTTTGCTGGATTAATACAGCACCATTGCGTCCTTATTGTTCAATTTGATCTTCTATTTTCAGCATTCTTCTACTATCAGGTATAACTGTTACACCGTCTATACATGAGTTAACGGCAATAAATATATGAATGATATTGAAGCTAGTATGACTTATTCAGTTTGAAAATTTTGGAAAAACAGATTATATAGCTTAGAAAAATACATATTTAGTTTAGTTTATCTTAAGTGATTTATGCTGTAGGAAATAAATATGTGAAAGAAATTTTATTTCGTAAAGTTTAAAAGTAATTTAATAAGACTAATTTAGTTATGAATTATTTTCTTTTTGAGAAAAGGACTGATCCACTCATCTCAAACACACAAACACATGGCAAGGTAGACTTTTCAAATATTAAGTTCTCCCCAAAAGAAGTTGATGTAATGAAAGAGAAAAAAAATTATGTGAGTGATGAGGAGAAGCTTTGTCCCAACAAGCAGTCCGTTATCATATCAAAGACTATATTTTTATTATCATTGCATTGTATAAGTCACAAAGTAATCCTATAAACTACGTTAGTGACGAGAGTAGGTTTGCGTGGATACGTTAATCCTTCATTATTGGATGTATTACATCTTTCCACCTCCCATTTGCTGGTACATGGCGTGCTTGACTTGGGAGTATGCCTTGAAGTCTCATTCTATTATTTCATAGAAAACTGCTTCTAAATATCAATTATTTCCTCTTACATGAATATTTTATTTTGATAATATCATATTGGTGATGTATATTTTAATGATGCATATCGAAAGTCTAGCTAGAAAGAAGAAATGGAAGTACAGTCGCAGATTTAAAAGGAAGCAAAACATATCACATAATTAATTAAAGGTAAAGCTAGCCGTGCATAATTGTTTCGTCTAAAAGCAGAGAAGAGTTGCATAATATTAATGGAGGTAGTATGATCCATTCACTCCACAACCAATCTATAATTTAAATATTTACGAAAAGGAAAACGAAGTTAAGAATATGCATTTATCCCCCCCCCTTCTCTTTTGAAACTCATCTAGTCAGCTCTTTAAAATATATATTTTTTTCATTTCATTTTATTTGTCTCTTTATAATATTCTTCCTATTATACCCTTATTTACTCCAATAAATTTAATTTACTTTTTGTTGGCAGAAAAACTTTAATTTATTTTGTATATCTAAAGTAGCATTTTTTTTAGAACTACATACATATTCACCCATAAAATGAAGTTGATACGATGAAAGAGAAAGAAAGTTACGTTAGTGATAAGGAGAAATTTTGACCCCACAAATAGTTCATTATCCAGACCATATTTTTGTCATCACTATATTATATAGGTCATAAAGTAGTCCAAAATACACGTTAGTGAGGAGAATAATTCTTTGTTGCTTTATGAATTGTAATTTCTCTTCTTAGACCACATTTTCATTTTCATTTTCATTGAGTTAGTCTGATATGAGAAAGTACCCCGAAGGAACGTTGGTAAAAGGAAACATACATTGCAATGGTCTTTATTACCTTAAGTTGATTGGATGTATTACGATCTTTCTATCTCCCATTCGCAGATACATACGCATGGTGTGCTTGACTTGGCAGCAGAACTCAAAGTCATCAGACTCCATTTCATGAGAAACTGCTTTTAAATGTTTCCTCTCATATAAATATTTTATTTTGGTAATAATTAATCTTGGTTCAAAGAAAATTACTACTTAAAAATACATATAAATAATACCGCTTCATATATATATATGTATAATATTGTGATGAATTATATTGATAGTCTAGTTAGAAAGAAGAAATGTATATACAATAAATTTAAAAGGAAGTAAAACATAATCACGTCATTTGCATGAAAAGAATTAAAAGCAACGCAGTGCATAATTCTTATGTCTAAAAGTAGAAGAGTTACGTAATGTTAATTTATATGATGCGTTACATCAATCTATAATAGGTTAAAGTATATATTTAGTTTTTTAATTTTATAAAGATTTTTAATTTGGTCCTTAACTTTAAAAATTATATTTTTAGTCTTTTAATCCTAAAATTGTTAACAAGAATGATGATATTAAGATATTAAATGTTGATAAAACATTCTTAAATACTAACATATTAAGTTTAATTTTCAAAATAATCATGATTGTTAAAAAATCATCATTTAAACTTAACAATAATATTAGGGTTAAAAGACCAAATGTATCCTTTTTAAAGTTAAGAAATCAAATTGAAACCTCATGTAAAATTAAAGAATAAAGGTATAGTTTAGCCATCTACAATATAATTATATACTAAATGAAAAAAAAAATTCGTTTCATTTTACTTGTCTGTTTACTCCAGTAACTTTAATTTACTTTTTGTTGGCAGAAAAAACTTTAATTTATTTAGAAGTCAGAAAGGAGTAACATTTTTTAGAACTATCATATCATACGCATTCACCTATAAAATGGTAGCATTAATTCAACCAAAAAATGATTCCATTAATTATCCTAATATATTATTTAATTTATTTATCATCAAACAAAGACTTAGATATCAGACAAACCCCTTATTCTACCAAAATAGATTTAGAGTCAGGAATCACAATTCAGTAATTTTTCCTCTTTAAAAAGGTGAGATTTTCAAAATGGATATATAAATAATAGCACAACTTTCTAGACATTAGTCAAACAAAAATTGGCAAAACACTAAATCAGAATAAGGATAATTAATATACAGATCCTTATAGTTTTGGTTGATTTTGAATTAGGTCCTTAAGATTTTTTTCCTTTTTTATTAGATCCTTTAATTTTTTTTTTGTTGTTAAATGCGTTAGCCCTTACTGTTAAACATCTACTCACACCGTTAAATATTGCCAGTAGGAATCACTCACCCACGCATCTCCTCCTCTCCCTTCCCACCATAGCTGTCTGACCAAGCATTCTTCCCTCCTTGGACATATTATTCTTTACCGTCCAATCTCTTCATCATTTAGCTTGACCCCGGTTTGGAACCATCCAGCTTTATCAGACAATATTTATTATTGAATCAAGTTCCAATCTAACCTTAACTTTCTGGGTGTGTGGACATTTTAGTTTAATGAATGTTAATGAAACTAACTACTTTAGATGTGTGTAGGACCTATTCGAACCGTCAACTAAATGGAGTAGTGATCTATTTGCTGCTGTTGGAGCTTCGGGGTTTGATTATGATATTCTAGCAGAAAGTGTGGGAGATGGAAGACTACTCTCTTCTGGAAATAATACTAATAAAGACAACCCGCCTTTAATTTCTAATTCTCCTCAATACAGAAATTTGAAAAGCAGTGGCTGTAGCCATGTTCAATTTGTTCCATCACTTGTAGATATCGTGCCTCAAAATAGCTCTGTTTTCCTATTACTAAAACAGGGGAGACCTATACACATACAGTGCATATATACAACAATCATGCCACATGTAAGGTCCTTCTTCTATATCTCTTTTTTATTTAAGTCCTCACAATAATAATTAGATTTTATGTAATTGTCACGAAATGGTAACCTGTTAGCATATTTTAGTAAATTTGATTGAGGAAATGAAGAAAAGAGGATAAGTTTGGGGTGTGAGATATAAGAGGGATAAGCTCGGTCCAACTTGCTTTGGTTTTTATTATGATTCATTGATGGAAGATGCCCCTCGTCTAGGAGTTATTTCTTGTTTTTTATATTTTCTGTTTATGGAGGCCTTGGGAACATTGTGTGACCCATGCATATGTCTCTGAACAGGGGCGATGAAGGAGACAAGAAAGGCAAGAGAAGATGCAGTGGTCAGTGCTCCATATCCGAAATTTTTAACGCAGTTAGCATTTATTTGACAGAAGGACCAAGGGAAATGATGGTAGAAAGTTGAAGGATCCCATAAAAAGAAACAAAAATTTAGGGAATTAATTCAAAATCAAAGAACCTACAAATTATTTTTCCAATCAGAATATATTTCGATTAACAACCAAACAAAAAGTTGAGCATCAATTATACTTGGTCATGGTAGATGACGAGAATAGGCTTTATTTTATGTAATTAAATTATATAAAATTAATAATCTTAAAAAAGCACACTTAAGTAAACATTTAATTATAAATTAATCAAGAATAAATAAAATCATTTGTTAAATTGTTTCAATCTTTATGTAACATGTTTCTCATGACAGAGTGGTGTTGTAAGTGGCACTTTTATGCTTCTTCCTTAATTTATGCCCAAGTTAATTATCTAAATGACCAAAGGGCCATGTAATATTTTACAAATTTCACATGCTTCTACCTAAATGACATTTTACAAATGTCACAAAAAGTTTTTTTCCCCACATATTTCGTAAATCATGTCATTTTCATTATTCAAGAAGATATCAAATTATTTATTTTCTATTTCGTTCCTTATTAATGCAATCATTATTGGTCAAACAAAGTTTATTTAAAGAGCACTACTCATTAAACACTTGGCTTAGTAGACTTTTCAAACATTAAAGCGGTTCTCAAAAAAAAGTGATGCAATAAATGAGCTAAGAAAAATACGTTAGTTTGTGATCATTAAAAGTTTGATCCTGAAATCCCTTATCACACATCAAGGATCATTGTCCTTTATATTGAATAGCTCATAAAGTAACCCCTTACAATACATTAATGCAATAAATGTGATATTTGTCTCTTGAAAAAGTATAATTTCACTTTCTGGGCCATATTTTCATTTTCATTACATGGTTTTATTTATGGTCAGTCTTGTAGGTCATATATAGAGAGCACGAGTCCAAAACAACGTTATAAATGGGAAGAAGCATGTGTATGTGGATTGTCCCTACTCTTCACAATAATGGGATGTATTATATATTAAGGACGTTATTTATGTAAAATCATTTTAGTTTACCCAGACGAAAATACCACAATTGACTTAAAAATACACGTAAATAATGTAGCTTTGAATTTTTAACAGATTTCATATACTGTATGTGGCAAGAAGAGTATTTATTTTTGTATGTATATATAAAGAGACACAAACACATAACCCACTTTCTACGCCACAGAGACCTGAAGAGATCATTATCATTGCAATTTTTTTAAAGCATTTCGTAATGATAATGATTATAAATAAAAATCTTAGCAAAACCTACAATGTTTTATTTTTCGTTGAATAAAATCCATTATTTCAAGTTGCCTCAAAATGTGGGATGCCTCGACTAGGCTTAAAAAGTCTCATATTTAAAAGGGTTTGATTTGAAAATTATTAGATCAAAATTTAAGTAAATCCCCCAACATAAGTTTAATATCAATACACCTGTAAACAGTGCAACTTTCCATAGATTGTTATAAAAGAGCTCTGATAAGAATCAGAGAAACACACAGTGAAATAAATTCTCTATTTTATTCATTATGAAACGTATATTGTATAGTACAACTAGACCTAACTCTATATATACAACTCATACTCCTAATGGGCCTTGACCAAGTAAATCATAGGCCCAATATAACTATCTAATAAGCCTAGAATGCTCAATACTCCCCCTCAAGTTTGGGGTTGAAATACATTTGAAGTTCCTAACTTGCTAAGTAACCATAGCTGTGTCTCTTTTCCTATTGCTTTAGTCAATATATCTACTTCCTGATTGGCAGAACAAACATGTTGTAGCTTGACTATCCCTTCTGTTACCTTTTCTTGTACAAAGTGGTAGCCAATTTCTATATGTTTCATCCTCTCATGAAATACCATATTAGTGCAATATGAATCGCTGATTTACAATCACAGTATACATCAACTGGGCCTTATACAGGAATGCCCAAGTTTAATAATAAACCTTTGATCCAAATGACTTTTGACACAGCTGAACCCAAAGTTCTATATTCAACCATGGCTGAAGACCTTGAGACAGTCGCTTGTTTCTTTGTTTTCTAGACTGAGTGTATCTCCCAACTTAAGGAGATACCAGTGACTGACTTGCATGTGGTCTGGCATGACCTCTCATCTGAATCACAAAAAAAATGTCAAGCTCAAGTCTCCCTTTGAGCTCAACTAGATCCCAAGTCCTGGTGAATGTTTCAAATATCTTAATATTCCTATAGCCGCTGCCCAGTGTGACTTCATTGGCGTTTGCATGAATTGACTAAGAACTTGTATAGGAAAGCAGATATCAGGCCTTGTTGAAGTCAGGTAAATCAATTTCCCAATTGGTCTCCTATATGTCACTGGTTCCTTGAGCATATCCTCTTTTCGATGTTTACCTTCCTCATAAGCTATCAACTTTAAGTGTTGTGGCATAGGCAAATTGAGAGGTTTAGAACCACTCATTCCTATTTTTGAAAGAAGATCTAATGTATATTTTCTCTGTGACAGCATAATACCCTTCTTGGACCTTGCTACTTCAATGCCCAAGAAGTACTTCAGGACCCCCAAATCCTTAATTTTAAAATGGCCATGTAGAAAATCTTTTACTTGTTTAATCCTTTGCTCAGAACTACCAATAGCCAAATCATCCACATAAACCAGAACAATCACAAAACCATCATCAAAATGCCTAATATATAAAGAATAATCATGCTTACTCTGCAAAAACCCTCCATTTATCAAGGACAATGACAACTTTTAGTTCCACTACCTTGAGGCTTGTTTAAGCCCATAAAGGGATTTTCTTAGTTTACACACCATATTATTCCCTCAATTTTTGAATCCTTGGGGCATGGTTATATAAACTTCTTCATCCAAATCTCCCTGCAAGAAAGCGTTATTCACATCCATTTGATACAAGGACTAACAGCAACTAGTTTTAAAACAGTTCTAACAGTAACCATTTTTACCACAGGGGAGGAAGTTTCATTATAGTCAATTCCCTTGGTTTGGTTATAACCTTTACCCACCAATCTTGCTTTATATTTGTCAATGGTCCCATCTAGTTTATACTTTACCTTATAAAACCATTTACAACCAATAGGCTTTTTGTCTTTGGGTAAAAGGACTATGTACCATGTATTATTTTCTTCTAAAGCATCTATTTCATTTCTCATAGCATTCGCCTAGTTTTGATCAGTAACAGCATCATCATAACAAGTAGGCACATTTATAGCATCAATGGAACAAATGTAACACATATAAGAAGGAGAAATATTATCATATGATATATAGCTCTTTATGGGATATTTGCATCCAGACTTATTACTCAGCTTCTTATTAGAATTTAATTGAGTCATATTACAAACATAATCCTTAGACTAAATAGGTGGCCTTCTTTCTCTAACAGAATGCCTAGTGGACTCACTATTCAAAGTTTGGTTATTATTATTAGTTGCAGAACAGTCCTGAATAAGATGTTCTTCCTAGTGAGGTTCTCTTATGATATCTGGAGATTGACTAGGTACATCAATGCAGTCATCAAAATAAAACATTTGTTTGATATCAGTTGATACTCCCTCTTGATCAATACCACTTGTATTCTTAAATGGAAAAACATCTTCAAGAAATTTAACATGCCTGCTAACAAAAATTCTGTTATCCTTTAAACTTAACAAAGTAAAACCCCTTTGATTGCTTGGATAACCTAAGAATACACATGGTATTGATCTAGGTCGAAGTTTATCTGTGTTCACAAGATTAGTAGCATATCCCAAGCAGCCAAAAACCTTCAAATTATCATAGTTAAGCAGATGACCATGAACTAACTCATAAGGGGTTTTAAATTTTAGTATTCTACTAGGTGTCTGTTAGCAAGGTATGTTGCCATTTTGACACATTCTCCCCAAAATCTAATTGGTATTCTGGATTGTATTATCAAGCCTCTTACTATTTGCATCAGTGTCCTATGCTTTCTTTCTACAATACCATTTTGTTCTGGTGTATAAGGGCAAGTGGTTTCATGTATGACACCCTTTTCCTTAAAGACTCTCTCAACTCATGGTTAATAAATTCAGATTTGTGTTTCATAAGAAAAATCCATGTTGCCCTAGAAAAATCATCTACAATGGTAAGAAAATATTGAAAACCTGAATGTGTGGTTACCCTGTAAGGTCCCTAAACGTCCATATGAATACGTTCATATGAATTAAATCAAAACAATTCTCAGTTCTAATACAACTAGAAGGTAAAGGGAGTTTAGTCTATTTGGACCGAAAACAAACATCACATCGTTTATTCATTTTCATTGACTTGTCCTTTACAATATCCATATGTCTCATTACATTGACAGGAGTATGTCCTAGCCTCTTATGTAAAAGCCACAAATCAACATAATTAACAGAACAACAATCATTGTTAGCAAGATTCACACAAGTATATTCCTTCTCTAATTCCAATAAATATAATCCATGGACTACTCTACCAATCCCCCCCATCCTGCCATCCCGAAGGTCCTGCAATATGCATTTATCAAGGTAAAAGGACACAACACACAATAATTCTTTAGTGACTCTGAAAACAGAAATTAAATTGAATTGGAGTTCAATAGCATATAACATATCTTTTAATTCAATTCCATTAGGGAACTTAACATCACCTATATGTGTTATAGAAAATCTGTCTCCCTTAGGGATTTTAATGGTTTTAACTGGTCCATTATACAATCTGTAGCTATCTAGCAACCTAAGGTCACTAACCATATGAGTTGTTGCTCCTGAATCTAGAACCCATTTACTGTGATTTAAAGTAGAAGAGATCAGAATAGGCAAACCTATACCATTGAGTGCATGTGCATTAGCTTCTAAGCCTTTCTTCAGTAATTCCAGTAAACATTTATACTGCTCCAGTGTGAAGCTTGGGGAAACACGTGATACATTTCTCATGATAACGTATATTGTATAGTACAACGAATAAATTGAATTGGATGCCATGATAAGAATAAGAGAAGCACAAAGCGGAATAAATTCTCTGTTTTATTCATTACGAAACGTATATTGTATAGTACAACTGGACCTAACTCTATATATACAACTCATACTCCTAAGGGGCCTTGACCAAGTAAATCATAGGCCCAATATAACTATCGAATAAGCCTAAAATGCTCAATAAGCTTCTTTTATGTCCCTTAGCAACAAAAATCCAACTGAAAAATAATTTCAAAAACTGGAAAAATATATTTCAACAGTGACGCCCCTCTAGTTTGAAATAAGAACTAAAAAGTTATGAAGCTTAACAAAATTAATTTCAAACAATAACTCCATGTGATTCATTTTTCTTTAATAAAAAGCTTAATCCTAAGACGTAAATTTGTGTGATTTTGGCTTAACTATGAGGTCTCCAGTTTGAATACGTAAATAAAAAGATAACAAATTTTAGAAAAATCGACTCATTTCTATTTTACCTTTTGCGATAATCTTGACGCTTTTGATGCCATTATTCAGAAAACTTGCAAAGGATTTTGATGGCTTTAAGAAGAAGAGCTGCTGAACACGTTTTAATGCACGGGTTGTAAAATGGTGTCAGCTAGGAATGCTTTAATGCCAATGGTCATACAATTTATAATTTGTAAATAAAACGATTTATTTATTACAAAGTTTATTGCATACATTAATATATTAAATTGTAGGAATCGACCATTAGACGGAAAACTAAGATACATTCAATATTCCATGTGTCTTTGTTGAAACCACGTGTCCACCATGATTATTAATGTATGCAATATGATTCCATACAGAACTAGTTGTAATTATGAAGTTATTTTTTTTCCTCTAATGAAAAGGAATCATTCATTCACCTCAAAAGTGAATATTTTATTAGTGATGAGAATGGTTCTTTGTCACTTTATGAGGGGTAATTTCACTTATGGGACCATGTTTTTATTTTCATTGTATTAGTCTAATATGAGAGAGTAACTCAAAAGGTCTTTAGTGTTAATTTGATTTGATGTATTACATCTTCCTATCTCCCATTTGCGCCTACATGACAAAACAAAAAGTATACATTTTTGTCTGCATGTTTCGAACACCAGAATTATTAATTTATAATCCATTCTTAAGCTCGAGGCTAATGGAAACTGCTTAATTTTTTCTAAGTAGGTCTAGAACCAGAAGTCTCAGTTCATTAAATTTTTTTTCCTCTTTAAAAAGGTAGGATTTCCAAAATAGATATACAAATAACAGCTTAATTTTTTTGAGACTAGTCAAATAAAGACTTTGGCAAATCATCAAACTAGAATACATTCCGGTCAACAACCAAACAGAGGAAATTTTTTTAATTTTTTTATTTGCTCATAATAGATAGCGAGAATATACTTTATTTTATAATTAAATTTATATAAAATTTCTAATTTTAAAAAGTACCCTTAAGTAAACATTTAATTATAAATTAATCAAGAATAGATAAGATATCATTGGTCAAATTGCTTCAACCTTTATATGACGTGTTTGTCATTGCAGAGTGGTGTTTTAAATATGGCACTTCACGAGAAATTCTTCCATGCTCCAGGAGCACCACATCATTCATGCTCTGGCCAATCCATATGCACCACATCACTAAATTTAATCTGATGTGTAAGCTTATATGTCAGCCTGGTCAACCTTTATTTAATTTAGCAACTTTCCTTTCAAAAACTCCCGCCTGTTTTTTTTACCCCCTCCTCTCTCATCCATCACATCTTTTTTTGCAGAAACTCTCTCCTTGTTAACGTTCAAAAAATCATATCTGCACGTTATCAATAAAAGAAAACACATGTGCTCACCCTCACCCTATCTCTTCTTCCTCTTCATTCTTCTTCTTTGTATCGATCTCAATATCTGCAAGCACGAGACTTCTCCTACTTCTCTCTGGCCTATCATCTACATCTTCTTCTTCTTCGTTTTCTTCACCTACCACCAGCTCAATATCTCTCTCCTAAGCTTCCTTTTTCTTGCAAAGCCACCAACTATCTCGCAAATGCAGCCCCACAAGATCCCTCCATGCTCTTTCCTCCACCAGATCCCTCTTTTTCCCATCTTCTCTTGTCTTTCTCTCTCTCACACAAAAAAGATGACTTGCAATGAAAAAAATAGTTGAACTCAACCCGATTTTGAAGATCTGAAAGCCCTTGCTCTGTTTTTCGAAAGCTTGCTTCTCCTCGTATCTTCTTTGATCTTGCCCTCATCTTCTTCCCTTGTTTCTTCGTCGTCACTTGTGCTTGCCCGATACACGTTATTTTCAGTGAAGAAAGTTTTGGGTTTTCGCAAGCATATCCTCTATTCTTTCCGGTTGTTGGGAACATTGAAGAAGCTTGACCATTACTGCTTTTTACACGGCCATTGTTTCTGAGCCTCTTCCTTAGGGAGGCAGATAAAGAAATCTGAGTTCGTGGAAGAAAAGGGCCAGAGATGACAGAGTATGAGAGAGAAGCGGATGAAAAAAATTAAAAAAATGGGCGGGAGTTTCGAAAAGGAAAGTTGCTAAATTGAATAAAGGTTGACCAGGGCTGACATATTGCTTACACATCATATTAAATTTAGTGACGTGGCACATATTTATTAGTCAGAGTATGAATGATGTGGTGCTCCCGGAGTATGCAAGAATTTCTCTTCACTTCTATGTTTCTTCCTCGATTTTGGCCCAAGTTAATTATTTAAGGTTTCAATTACTGTGGGCCCATCTTATATTTTACTTTTTTGATAATAAATGTCACAAAATTTTTCTTGACATATTTTGCAATTTGTGTCGTTTTCATAATTCAAGAAGATATTAAACTATTTATTTTCTATTTTGTTCCTTATTAATGTATTTATTAGTGGTCAAACAATATTTATTTAAAGAGCATTAGGCACATATAGCATTGTAGACTTTACAAACATTAAAGCGGTCCCCAAACAGTTGATGCAACAAAGGAGCTAACAAAATTACATTAGTGATGAGTGAAAGCTTTGATCCTACAAGCGGTTCATTATCACACATCAATGATCATATTTTCATTATCCTTTGTATTGTATGAGTAATAGGGTAACCTTATAAAATACGTTAGTGGTAAGAAAGATGTAACCTTTGTCTCTTTAGAATGTATGATTCCGCTTCTTGGTCCCATTTTCATTTTCATTGCATTGTTTTATTTGTGCTCAGTCTTGCAGGCCATATATAAAGAGGACCTTCAAAAGATACTGAAATCTTCACAAACATACACACTTATATGTCACAATAATTGGAGGTATTATATAGTAACCACCCAATATTTATAGACATGGAGTGCTTGACTTGTAAGTGGATCCCAAAGTCACACTCCATTTCATAAAAAACAGCTTATATATATATGTATATATATTATTTTGATAAAATCGTTTTGGTTCAGGTTGGTTTAGAATTATGAGGGTTGAATTTCATTGTTGATAATCATTTTACTGGTTAATCATTAAGTATATTTTTGAATTTTTTTGAATTGGGAGATATATTCTCGTCACAGCGAGCCCACGCCTTAGCTAAACTTTGTTTAATGCATTTCATGGGGAGAATGTGATTATTATAAAAAAACTTTCTTGATGATAATTATTACTAAAAAGTGTAATGTTTTATTTTTCGTTGAAGCAGTATGTTTTGGTCATATTTGGTACATTTTATATCTGGAGACCAAACAAATGCGTACAAATTTTTTTAAAAAAATATATATATAATAAAAAATTTTGTTATATTTTACTGTCCATTTTTAAACGGAAAATTGGTTAAAAGTCCCATTTTGATAAATTAATTGGAGAATGGGACCTACAATAAACGAAAAGATGTGGCCCCTTAAATGTCCGTAAGTGCAATAGAAAAAGACCATATTGTCCTGACGGATGCTATTGCATATGGCGGATCCTCATTTACATATGACGGATCCTAATTACATATAGTGAATACCTAGTTGCATATAAGATTTTATTACATACTATAAATTCTAATTGCATATTATTGATCCCAACTTGCATATAATTGCACATTTTGGATACTTAGTTATATATAATATCTTAGTACATATCATGGATCCTAATTGTATATAATTGATCCAAAGTTGTATATTGATAATTCTAATTGTATTTGTGGATGTCTAGTTGCATATGAGACCTTATTGCATAAGACGGATATTAATTGTATATTGCTGATCCAAAGTTGCATATGTGTAATTCTAATTGCATGAAAAAAAAAATCATGGAAAATTGCCGACAACATAATGCTCCTTCTCCACCAAAATCTGCATCTTTCTCCAGATTACCACAAAGGGCGAACGTGAACCACCTAGACAGCAAGCACAAGCTTCAACAGGGACGGCGATGGCAGAAGATGGAAGAACACTACGACTGGCGACAGATCTGGAAGAACTCGCAATAAAATTGGGTCTGAAAGAGAGTGCGGGACAGATGTGGAAGAGAGGACACGATTTCGCAGCAGACAATGACAATGAATTTCGGAGACTGACAGCGATAATATCGTCGTCGTACCCTCATCGCTGCCTCCCCAGCGTCACCGCTATCGCCAGATCTCTCAGGGGTAAAGTGGTCCACAAATTTCAATTTCAATGGAACTGGACCAGTTCCATCGGTGGTGGGATGGAACCCACTTCCATCATTTTTGATGGAACTGGGTTCCATGAAGAACCGAGATCCACTCTGCCAAACGCTTTAAAAAATGAATTCCACCTCCACTTCCACTTCCCTCCCACCAATTCCTTCCTACCAAACGTGGCACAAAATTTTTTCTCAAAAGGAGATGAGGGTTGTCAGAGAACACGTAAAACGACGTTGTTTTTGCAAAAGCAATTAACAGTTCCGTGTAATTTTTACGCCTGTGAATTATTTTAAAGAGAAAACGATTTAACTATTACCTATAATTTTTTTTCAATTTTTAATTTGGTACATGTCTAATTCTTTTCTTTTAATTAAGGGTTAATAACTGTAAAAAATTAAATAGAAGAAAGGTCTTTTTTATCATACAAAGCATTAAACCAATTAGCAATAAAAAATCTTTCATTTAATTCCTCAGCGGTTACAGGAGCAATCAATTTATCATTCATATAAAAAACAAGTATTTTTCTTTCCTCAGATTTTAAAATCATCAGTTTTTTTAGCAAAAAGAAAAAAATCATCAGTTTTCATATAGATCAATGTAACCACTTCCACGCTAGGAAAATATCATCCAAATTTATTCTTAAAACTGGATCATTCAATCAAAAAAGGATTTTCATGTGAACATAAAGTTGTTGCCCCCCATTTCAATCTTATGGCCAAAAAAAAATTGTGGAAACAAAATCGAATGAAACTATTCAATAATGATGATAATAGTATCATATAAATTATCAATTTTATTTTTTGGTATGAAAATGAAAACATTTTCTTATCTTCCCTAATTTCGCCGCCGCAATATTGCTTTCTCTCCCATGATTCTGTGACATTAGTTAAAAATAGTTAAAAGTTAGCTTTTGACCCCAAAAATTTGTGAAACTTATTTTATGGGCTAAAGAAGTTAATCGAGAAAGAAAATGCATACATAGCATTAAGCATTAATTTATGGAATGATTTAGTTATTTCAGAAAAATAGAGAAAAGGTGAACATTGAAGGACAAATGGGTCCAAGGAACTCTTTCCTCCTCATTCTCATCTGCTCGAGACACCCAAGCCGGCCAGAGGGAGACCGCGAGAAAGCTTCGTAAGCTTCGATCCTTTGCGTGCAACCTTGATGTTCAGTTAAGGTAAGGAAAATTCTGGTTGTCGAGTGAACCAAAAAGGACACATGACTTACTCATTAATACTATCTTCAATCCTTAATATAAGAATTAGTTGACTAAGTAGATTAAAGAAGCTAGTTAAGTTAGTTATTTATAATAAATATGTATTATTTTTCTAAAATATCCTTACTAATCAAATGTATTAAGTAAAACTATTATTATTACAAGAACTAGTTTGGGTTAAAATGCTTAAATATGAGAGATAAAATAGATCAGGGTCTTATATTTAAGATCAAAATAAAAGTCAAATGAGCTCTTATATTAAAAAATGGAAGTAGTATTATATATACCCAACAGATTAAAATGTCAGATCCTTCATTTTATGACTTTGCATATAAGATCGCATGCTTTTTCTTTATTCCAATAATTACAAACTTTTTTTTTTAAAAGATAAGATGACATTCTATAGAAAAATCATATATTTTTAATTTAGCCAGCGGACAGAGCGCGCGCGCACACAAACCATATGTGATTACAAGGAGAACGAGACAGGGGATACTATAAACTCTGCATATCCAACTCGATCAACCTCTTATGAAGCGGAAAGATATATAATACACTCGAGCATAAATTGTTATAATTTTCTAAGAAATTATAATGAAACAAATCATCACCAAGAAATTAAACAGGTGGAATAAAAAGGCTCTCTTCATGATTGTGTCTAAGATGGCGGGGGGCACTTGGCCTCATAGACCAATTAGTTTGTAGAAAAATATATAGATAAAATCCTAATGAACAAGTGATATACATTTTGGAAATTAGATTAAATTGTAAGTGACTTTTCTCCCTATTCAATTCTCCGCGCTTAGAATCTTATTCTTCGACTTTGATGTTTATTATTATTATCAATAAAAAAAAATCCGATGCTTCTCAAAGCTTCTCTTAGTCTCAAGTATCAAATGTTCATATGTAAAACCTCAGCAATGAGAGCAACATGGATGAATATTGTCCATGTGAAACAAAATGAATGAGATATTTAACAATGTTTTCTCGTAGTGAATAAAGATATATACATTGCTTAAATGAATGAGAGAGCATATGGATGAATATTGTCCATGTGAAACAAAACCATCTTACCAAAATGGGAAAATCATAAGATGCAACAGGTGTAAGGACGACACCTTTGAATAATAGATATGCTGAATTGTTTATTGTTGTAATCCTAAATTATTAACACCTCTTCAAGGGCATCTCAAGAATGATTAATGAGACAACCAGTTAGTCAAGAGCAATAAAACATTTATTCAACCACGTGCTAATGTAAATTTTAGAATTTACAATTGAACAGTAAACATTGCCTCGTGAGAGAAAGTCCTAGTTTATATATTTTTTCTTAAGAATTACTCAATTCGTCCCTTTTTATAAGAAACCTTAGACTCCATTACATATATCAAAAAGCTAGTTAAAGATAATAAATGGGTAAAAATTGAAAGTTTTTTCTCCAAAATACCCTCATTTATGGAAGAAAAAGAGTGTAAGAAAGAGAATAAAAAATTATTAAAATCAAGAGAATTATGGAAGAGAAAGAATGTGTGATGAAGAGAGATGACAGTTTGTGAAATGAGATAATAAATATATTAAATATTAAAATAAGCAATTAATGAGGGTAAAGAGAAAATTTCCTACAAAAATTTAGGACCACTTATAAATGTCGCTTATATTTAGGGACAAGAGAAATATGGTAGCTATTGCTTATTAAAAAAGATGGCGAGAGTAAATTTATAAATAATTGTAGTATCATATATAATTATAATTTATTAGGAGAATTTTTCTTAATACCTTACTATTTAAAATTCAATTTTGAGAACCTAAAAATAATTAAAAAAGGAATAAATACAAAAATAAACATAGGCATTCTTGCTCTTCACAACTACCCACCTTCTTCTCTTACAATCTTGTTTACCTTAAAGCTTCTTGCCTTTGTTGTATATTACGAAAGGGAGGGTAAGATTTTAAAAAATCCCCATAGGAGTAATTTTTATCAAACACAAATACAGATTACATAAAACACACAAAACAAGTCAAAATAGAACATAACCTTGCAAGCTAATGCAATTAAGCATTTATGCACAATGACAAATAGACAAGATGAATAAATAATGGGCAAATAATTAGCAGATACTGCTCCATGTCTATCAGCTACACGTGATCACGGCTAAATAATCCATGGAAGGAATTAAGGATTATATGTTCTCATGCTTTCAAATAGCAATATGGCACAAACGGACATGCAACAATCATACACAAGTGTAAGGTAGAAAAGAACTACTACCTGGCCTCCTTTGTCCAATTCAAACCTTACCGTTCTCCTTTCCTTATGCTTTCTTAGTGGGCTTAGGCAAATGTCAAAACCTATCACATATATAAGGGTATATTACCACTTGATCCAATTTCAGTTTACAGAATTGAATCACTTTCTTAATTTCCCAAATCTCTTTAATATCTACCCTTATTTAATAGTTGGTGATCCGGACAACTTTTCATATCCATAATATAACTTTTGAAATATTTTTCTTTCTTTTGTAACTCCAAACAGTTACCTTTTTTTTTTTTAGTAACTAGTCTTCTTGATCAAAACTATTATACATATATATCACTTTTAAGGACAATGTGCCTTTTATACCTTAATCATCCAATCCCAATGAAGTGAAATTAATTAAAATCCATCTTCACTAATTTTGCATCCATGGCTGATGTCACATCCCGGATTTTGAGCCTAGAAGTACTGAAATTAGCCTGAATTGGGAGGCTACCACACCCCTTTTGGCAGAGGTCCCAGAGATTCCCTGGAAGGATAGAGGGATTCCTAGGGACTAAATCGTAAAGAGGAAAGTTTTCTGGGACTGAGAAAAGAGGAAGTTAGAGACTTGGAAAAAGTCTCAGGACTTAGGAATGAGAAATAAAGATAAATGTAGGCCAAAGGTTATGTTAGAGGCCTCAATGAGGTCAATTTTGAGGTTAAGCCAAATAGGGACAAAATTGTAATTTCATAAAGTGTTAGGCTAGGAAGGGCAAAAATGAAAATTATGCCCGAAAATCTCAGAAAATGGGAAATGATAGGTTAAGGCCTGAACACTTCAGAAAATTTCAGAAAAATAGGAATAAGGTTCAGAGGCCTGTATGAGGCTAAAAATGACGAAAATGCTTCTAGAAGGAAATTGTGGAATTCTCAGGGTTTTGACTGATTTTGAATATTATTAAAAATGAATTATTTAAAGTATAGGGAGGTCTCAGATAATTGGAAGAAAATGGAGAAAAATAATTTAGGAATTATCACAGGTTTTAAAAATAATTCCGTCCCCAGAAAGCGAAGAGATTGAATTTAATGAAATTTAAAGCCTATTTACGTACTATTCGGGGAAAGTTAAAGTCAAATGTCTAGAGGTTGACTCTGTAACACCTCACGTAATTATATCAGTATACGTAATATATTTAATTGAAAAGTCCATACATATTTCTAATATTGCAACAAGTCAATTTCAAAACATTTCTAACATAATTTAACAACATAAACTATTAAAGTCTTATAGTCATGGCAAATAAAAATATAACATAGCATGTACTTGAGGAGCACAAAAGCCTTCACGGCTCACTCCATTGGTGCCTTCCCTTGATTCCTACTAGATCCTTTGCCTGAAAAATTGTTAATATAGGGGGGTGAGATCAAACGTCTCAGTAACTACTGAAATTCTAACCTATACAAGCAAATCATATATGATAAACCAAAAATCCGTTTATATGTGTGTATATAAATATATTAAAAATCACGGATTTGAGACATCCAATTCAATTTCATTTTTTTTTCCAACAATATACCAATATCATTTTTCTAATATATCCAAAAATAATGCAATATGCTACCTCCCTTATATCACCGTCCACCCTTATACCGCTAACTGGAGCCATAGGCTAACACATAGTCCGATAGGAACTAATCCATTTTACTGAATTATTCCAAGCTCACCGATACAAGAGATATATCCGGCCAAAGATATAGAGCTCAAGCTCGGACTATGGCTCCCCTCCTTTGTGAATAGGGAGGTGTCACATGTCTCACAGCTCCAATGAATTCCCGGCCAAAGGAAAACATGGAAGAAGGGGCCCTGACAAGTGCCATCCACTGTGCACCGAGTGATGGCATACCACGTGGTAATTTTATATCCATACAATCTCCTTCTATCCTTAGCCCAACAATGCATGCTAGATGCCAACAATGTTACATCATAAATGCTTCCTCAAATATATTAAAAATAAGATAGCAATAAAACTTAGGGAAAATTGCAAAAAAAGACCTTATTGCAAAACGCAGATACCCTTGACAATCACTTGACAACTTCAATATATTCTTGTCAAAACCCAAAGTAATTTCAATATCTGCGTTTTACATTTTGCAATTTAAAACTTAATACCATTAATAGCAAAATATTGATCATAATTACTAGCAACAAATCTTAATAAAATCATGTAACATACCAAAACATTTATTTTACAAAAATCATAATATTATATTTCAGAATATAATAATTAGTAAATCCACAATATAATCATACACAATTCACATGTACAAGAAAGAATTTTCAGAGTTACCTGGTACTCTTTAACTTACAAATATTCACGCAAAGATTACTCTAAAATTCTCAAGTCTACAAAATTGCACATAAATATTTATTAATATAAACTCAGAACTACTCCAAAGCTACTCTAAAATTCTAAGACTACCCTCTAAACTAAAATTACATAAATATATTAACTCTCCCAAATCTAGGCATTTATAATAGATATTATTTTGAAAAATAATTTACATATAAGGCTATTTAAATTTAACAAAAGTATATGTATATTTTTATTACCCAAAATCTAAATATTTTATATTAAAATTCTCAATTATTTATTATAATCTCATTTAAAATTTTTCCTCAAACCAAACAATTTCTTTTTAAATTATAAACAAACTGTAGCTTTATCTAATTTCACAAAATTCTCAATTTATAATTTTTCAAGCCTTCACAAATTATTTCAAAAATATATCTTTAACTTATTCAATATTTAAACTGATTAAAACCTCAATAATATATTAAATAACTCAAATAAATGATTTAACTCAAATTTAATCGGTGAAAACATATTACAAGTCTAAATAACAAAATTTTCAACTAAAATCTTAGTTTAAAATTCTCAAAATAATCATTCAACAAAAATAAACCGGTTAAAATTCCTTAATAGTGGATCTTTAAATTTCTACGGTCATATATTGTCAAAACTCCATATTTACTCTATACTCAAACGGTAAAATTTTCTCTAAACATGATAACGATACTAATAATATAAAGCTATAAATATATAGGAAATATTCATAAAGAAAATATGATAACAAGAAGTAGTTTTGTGTATCTAAATGATTTTCAAAACTTGTCCTGACCTTCAGCAGCTCTTCCCACTCTTTCCTTCTGTTCTCCCACTCTTTCTATTCGTTCTCTCACTCTCTTCGGTCTCCCCACTCCCTTTTATTCTTTTTTCCCTCCACCATCCAACTACCTTATTCCATTTTTTCCATCTTTCATTAAATGCTACTCCCCCAATTTCTTCCTTTTGTCAAATGCTCCCAGCTTTCCACCGAAAGCTGTTCCTTTTTTTTTTTTTTTTAATTTAATAATAATAAAATATTATTTAATTTAATTTAATAAATATTTTTTTATTTTTTTAATTTTTATTTTTTTGTATGTTACAGACTCTGGACTTAAGAAAACTTAGAGGAATTCCCTGTGATGAATGAATAGTATTGGTACCTGGAGATAGATTCTCGGAGTTGTGGATCGGTAGAAAGAATTCCATCAAGATCACTCCGAAATAAATATTATTAATTATTTTAATTATTTTAATAGAAGAACAAGGAAAGAGCATCACTCTCTCTCTTTAGGCATGTTATATAATGCCATGTGGATTTATCTGAGGTGAGAAAATGGTGCCAAAACATGTCCCAGTAGTCCCGGGAAAGTCAGGACCCGAAAAAGTACCTTATACGGTGCAGAACAACAATATAGGTGGAGGAATGCCTAAGGGTGGTATTTTGCATGAATTTTATATTAATTTGCTCCCTATTTTAATGTCTTAATGATGAAGGATTATGGAAGAGATAAGTGTACGGTGTGAGGGGAAAAGAAGGTATTACATGTACGGTCAGATGCAAGACACATGTACGGTTGGATTAAAAACACGTGGATTGATGAGGTAAGCATGATGTCATCATGATGAGGCAAGCATGATGTCATCATGATGAAGTAAGCATGATGTCATCATGATGAGGTAAGTATGATGTCATGGGACACTTGTCATCACAAGATTAAAAGAGAAAATAAACGTTCCAGATCAAGCCACATATTTTTAAGATTAACGGCTCGAATTCAGTCTTGTTTTCTGTAAATATCTCTTCCTTCCCTCTCATTTCGTCCAAGCTCATGGAAACCTTGGAGAAGCTCTAGCAAAATAGTTTCTAGAGAGAGAAAGAAGAGGGAGAAAGAAAGACTAAGTGGTCTCATGCAAGATCAAGCTCTAAAACAAGGTATGTTCATGGTTTTTGATGTAGTTTTCACTACTTTTGTTGTTGTTGGGCTTGGTTATGGATTTTAATGATTTTTGGGAGCTTGAAACCCTTAGGGGAGGTGCTTCACGAAATTGTTAAGTGTGAGGGAGGATGAAATTGATGTTAGATTAATGTTCAATGGCTTGAAAGGAACACGAATCAAGTGGGTTTATGCTGAAATTAGTTGAATTTCATGATTGTGTAACTTGAGGAAATATTTCGGCCAGACCTGGTTCTTGTTCCTAGGATGTGATTTTGATGATTTTGATGTTTCTAATGTGTTTAAAATGAAAAATTGTGTAGGGATAAGATGAAAGAATGAAGTTGGAAGCATTGGAATCAAAACTGAAAAATAAGTGGCAGATTTTGTTTTTGGCCTAGAACCAGGGGAAGGAATTGGAGTTTGATGAATCTAAGCTCATATTTGGATTCTTTGGGCAAAATTGTGTAGAATTGTCCTAAGGGAACAATTTTTACAAAGTTAGAACACTACATTATAAATTGAGGAAAAATGGATTAAGTTTAAGGACATAAGTCTTCCATATTGTGTAATTCTTAGTCCTAATGAGTAATGTGACCCTTGTGGATGTGATAAGGACCTTGAGGCATCCAAGAGAAGGTTTAGATGTGGTTGAGCAAGCAACTTTAATGGGTGGAAACAAAAAGGGAGTAAGAAGAAAGCTTAAGGACACAAGATAGCAAACTTGACCTTACTCTTATGTGCTTGGTATTTGCTTACATGTATGGCATGTTTCTATGCTATATGATTGTATGAACTCATGTGTTGCGATTGTGAATGTGTTTGAATATGCCGTAGGCCTATGTGTTTTATGATAAATACATGATGATTGCCAAACATGTTATTATGTTATAAAGATGTTAAGTTGCAAGCATGTTATAAATGCCAAGCTTGCCATGTATGTTTGGGTGTTTATTGTTTGCTACTGAGATTCTCCCAAATCTCATCCTCCTTTAACCAATCATAATAGGTGATATGATCAAGCGAAGGATACATGAAGTGGAAGCAAGGAAAGAATAAAAGATTTGAAAAATTTGTTGTATTACATTGTACACCGTATATACCGATGTATGTTGTAAATGTACCATTGATGGTATGTGATGATAAATGATGATGTTAGCTTGTGTAATTAGCTATGATAATGTATGGAAATGGTTAGTATATGAATGGAATGGTATTATGTATGGAAAGTTTTGATCATGAACTGTTAGTGCAAGTTAGGGAATAAGCTATCCCTAATTGAGCAACAAAATAATGACAGAGTAGAAGTCTGGCAAATGATTGCCTCTACTCATGAAATTTAGCATAATTAAAGTACACACCTTAAGCTTTAAAACAAATAGTAGATCACTTAAAATGGATGTGTGTGCTAAGAGTTATGATTGCTCAAAATTGGACTAAAAAATCTGAAATTTAACCAGTAAATAGTAACCCGAGAACCAATCACAAAGTTCAATCTACTGGCTTATTTTGTGAATCGCTTGAACCGTAATGCTTCCAAACGCGTACTCTGAGGGGTTAAAGGTAGGATGTTTCAGCTGAGATACAAAATAGATATATAATCGCACCACTGATTTTATCTCATTTCCAAGCCAAGCAATTTCAATTTCCAATTATCTACTAACCTTCTTAAACTTTAGTCTAGCATTCCTCCAACAACTTTTTTAATAACTTCTATCAATTACCAATTTTAACCCATACCTTAGCCATTAACTATACCATTGAGAATTTTCCAAATACATACCTTTAAATAATTTCCAAACATCATGACTATCAATCAATCCATTTGCAATTTCCATCCACCATTTGAAACAAACCTCAACAATAAAATTTCTCTCCCATTGCTTTCATTCTATAACTATTGGTCTATTCCTTACTTTTCTTTAAAACCTTTTAATCATACTTAACTACCTCAAGCATTTACACAAGGATCTTTCTCCAAAATCCTAAAATTATTTTATACCCATACAAATGTTGGAATCAAGTTTTAAATGTTTTACTTCAAATCTGAAAATTTTCCGGATTTCCAACACATACCAAAGGCTAATACTTAACAATACTTAATAATGCTTGATCACTTTAAAACACTTAAGTTTTTCTCCTTAAACTCCCCTTCTAAAATTATATTTCCTATTTAACATTCTAATTGTAAAAATATACAACCAACCTCTTGGTCAACACCCAAACAGTCACACTTACTTCCACAATCACCATTTCTTAATTAATCCTTTCCTATTACCTATAGTTTATTCACACACACATTTATACACCTTCAAACTCGTTTACAATCTTTTAATTATCTATTTGCTTTTGTTATAACTTACACAGCCCCTTGTAAAATCTGGAAATTTCCATATCAAACAACAGTACTTAGTTAACTAATTTAGAATCTTTAAATATAGTTAACTGCTTCAAACATTTGCACATATAATTCCTTCAACTTTAATTTAATACCTAATAAATTTAACCTCCAAAACTACTCCAAACAACTCTAGAATCAGCATAAATATATATATATATATATATATATATATAGACGTACTGCCAATACTTAAATCCACTCCTCTCATTCTCATCAAAACCCAAACACTACCCCCACCAATTTAATCCTATCCTTTCAGATAAACGTTTTGAACAGCAAAATCAATAAGTAAAATTTCTAGCTTCAAAACTATTAGTAAAACATCCTCCAGGGATCCTCAAGCACACTTTTAATCATCTGAACATGGTTTAAACATCTAAACATAAGCATTCAGTATTCATAAACATAACCAATCAAAACCAAATCGATTTAAACACTAACACAACCATGACTTCACATTATGACAAATCTGGAAATTTTCCAGATTCAAAATGCATTTTTAGAACCAGCCTCAATAATCACAAAAACAAAATAAACACCATCCAAGCTTATATATATTTATGTGCATATATCCTCCTCTCAAAAACCAGTGAACCCAACGCCATTAATAGCAGAAATCATCATCTAAACCAGCGACTATCACCCCTGCTTTCGGCCAACACAAAACAGAGCAAAAGAATCCACATGCAAGCCATTAAACATACTTCATAATCATCAACCCATTCTCATCTCAAACCAGCGACCATAACCTCTGTTTTCTTGCAGCCAAAACAGGGAGTAAAACAACACATGCAAGCTGAAAATCATGTACCATTATCATCAATGAGCACTTCTCTTCCTCCCCTATCATGTTTTGAATTCATTCACTAGTTTCTCTCACTTAACCCAAACTCAAATCATCATCAACTTCATATTCAACCTACCAAAGCAGAAAATAGCGATGGAAGAGTGCTTAGGAGACTCATCTTGATTGATTAATTGGTTTGCATGGAGGAGTGAAGCACGAACCGTTAGTCACCCCAGGTCCACTTTAAAAATTAACCGAATTAATACAATATAATGCACGATCCTGGTCATATTCATTTTGAAGAGCTAAAAATGAAATTAAATCATGGTAAATAAATACAAACAACCTCAACTACAAAAAAGATTTTGATTTGATGAATTGTTAACTAAATGTCATGAATTAAATTGAAATTAAAATACTTGTCTTTTATGTTTTATATGAAAATAATTTTAAAGGCAAATGATGGTAAATGAATTAAAATAAATCACACAAGCAGACAATGATGATAATCAATCCTCTAACTTAACAGCGTAAGCAATCCTCACTTCAACAGATGCATAAGTTAAAATAATAAATTAAGAATTATAATTAAACTTTTAATCCAACAATCAAGCCACCTCAAAACCTCAAATTGTCACAAAATATTTTTTAAAATCCTAACTTACTAACTCCAGCCAGAATAGTAAAATGAAATTAAGGATACTAAAAAACTAATGTTTAATTACAACTCTTAAATCCAAAACAACAGAATTAAAACTAGCAAGAGATATTATGATCCAAGATTCCAAAGCTACTTCAAAAAATCACAATATATTAACTTCAAAGTCAGTGCAAATATCACAACCACAACATTATAATTGAAATTAAAGTTATAAACAGCCCAATATCAAATGCTAAACAGTAATCTAGCCACAATAATCTCCAAATATAATCAGATTAAATAATACAAATTTTTCAATAATAAAAAAGACTATCTTAAGATCTAAGAATTGTTAAACAACTATTAGACAGGAAACTAAAGCAACTAAAACTCCCTGTGAAGATCCAAGCTCCTACCATTGCTGTTGAATTGGAGAATTACAAAGTGCTAGCCACGGTTTGTCATGAGAAATGTCATAATTAATACTCTGGTACAGGTTGCCATGGAGTACTGCCGAGAAAGTGACAGAACAGTGAGGAATCTGAAGGGAGAAGGGGCTGACGGTAGATTGAACGGAGACGATGGATTGGGGTGGAGATGGACCGATGGACGATGAATGATTTCTGTCTTCTTCGTTCAACTCTTCTGTCTTTGTTGCGCGACGCCCCTTTGATTCTGCGAAGAAGACGTTGATGGTGATAGATTTTAACGGGGATGGAAAAAATGGTGATGGTGGAGGATTTGAATGTTTGGATTCATGGAAGATGATGGAATTGGCCGAGAGCGAAGAGTATGGAGAATGAAGAATGATTAAAGGTCCCTCTCGCCGTCGCCCTCCCTGATCCTTCTCGCTGTCGAGCTCCTCTGGTCCTTCGTTCTGGTTCTGTCTCACTCTCCTTCTCTCGTCTCACTCTCTGCCACAAGGAAGAAGACACAGAGAAGAAGGTGAAGGTGATGCTATCGATGGAAGATGAAGACTCAGAGGAGATGGAGATTGGTGACTTCAGTCCTTCGTTCTTACGCCATCGCTGGTCCTTCACTCTGTTCGCGCTATCGTCACTGGCCGAATGAAGATGATAATCAATTTCAATTTAGGACAGGTGGCAAAACGCACCGCTTGACTGCCTGTGGTCTTTTTTATTTATTTTTTTCTTCTTTATTTTATTTTATTTTTAAATATTTTTTATTTTATTTTTAATTCTTCGAAAAACCTGCAATCAAAAATTCAAAAATAAGGTGTATTAATTGTCCTAAAAAATCAATTAATCACAATTAAACCAAAATATAACAATTTTATCCTTATAAAATGATAATTTAAAATAAAACATATTAAATTAATTAATAATCAAATAATGCATTAAGTTGACAAAAACCTATAGAGAAGATATCAAAATATATAAAAATAATTAAGTTTGTCAAGAAGAAACCCATCCGATCATTTCCTCCGTCACCGACTTCTTCTTCTCAGTCTCTTCTACTTCTTCTTCTCAGTCTCTCTATGCCTCTCGATTCTTTCTCTATCCTATGAGGTTTCCATCGAAATGAAAATGGATGGAGGAGCTAATGGCTTTAATCAAATTAGAAGGGTGAGAAATGACCATCATACCCTTCAACAAGTTTTTGTCCTCCCTTTCATCCTTTCACTATTTTTTCTGCAACTATAAAATAAATCCAGGAATTAATCCACAGTATTTTACATGGATTTTCCTCATCCAATAGCTTCCTTGACCCCTGAAATAATTTTCATAAGAAGTTCGGGTAAAAAATCTTCTCCTAACTATTTTCTTGAATTTTCCAAGAAAATAATCCTTAATTCTAGAAATTAATGCTAAACTCATTTTAAGAATTTTATGCCCCAAGTACCTCTTTATCATCTCAAATAATTATCCTAAAATTTTCAATTTAAATATAAATCTCAAAATATATTTTTTAGAATTTTCTAAGAAAATAAACCATTTTGCAATGAGAAATCACTTTTAAGATTATTTAAGCCATTTTTGGAGAATGAAATTTTCCAAAATATTTCTAAGCCCTCAAAATCAATATTTCATAATTTTTCTCTGATTTTATTTAGGCATTAACTGATTTTAATGGATTTTCTTTTCTGCTTTTCCTGATTCAGAAAATTCAGAATGTTACAATTATTGTATTGACTTTGTTTTCATGGGGTATAAATAAGAATAAAGCTAAAAAGTTATTAAATTTTAAATGAGAGTTAATGATAAATTTTAAGATTTTTCTTATTTTGTGTGAAAAATATAAGAAATGACTTATAAATAGGACTAAAGGAGTATGTGTGTATGTATATATATTAGTGTTTTTATGTTGAACAAGTTTGAGATATTTAGAAGCTTTTTGGTGTGAAATGAAACGTTATTTTGAGGTTTACTCACAAGCCAAATGTGGCATGTACGTACCTATAAGTTAAGGTTGACGGATATAATACATCCAATTAACTGAAGTCTTAAGAATTGTGATACATGTTTTTGTGAAGACTTTTGATAGACATTTTTCACACTTGTTGCCGTAAAACATGCAGCAGTTTGATCCAACGCATTTGAGAAGAAAATTTATTTTTTTTGGGTGACAATTGAGAAGAAAATTTAGCTAAAGAAGAGTTTATTATAGCGGAGAATAATTAAATGCATTCGCATCCTCAAAAAAGTTGTCGACATTAAGACGAGACACATAATAAGTAATTTGAACTTCAATGAAACGGGCTTAGATCTCTATAAAAAAAATGATAAGGGAAAGATAAATAAGAGCGCTAATCTTTTTGCCCTTTTCAGGCCTCTAAGAAAGAAAATTCAATCCCTAACTAATTCTTATATGAGAGATAGAGGTCGTACTAAAAAAATGTATCTTTAGGTCATATAATTGTAATTTATAAATAATACGACTTGTTATTAAATTTGATCAGAAACCAAGAGGTTGATTTGTTGTCGAAGTCGGTTTTCCTTAATTACATGGGCTTATGAAAAAGAGGGGTCATCTAGTTAATACATTGCAGCCTTCTCATCCCTCACGTGCATGGCAGCTTTAACTGTGCATCTCTGTGATTCAAAAACAGCTAACTATATCTTCGTTAGAACTTGAAGCATCTTCTGAACTTTGGTCTCCAGCCTCTTCCTTCTTCCCATTATTAATATAATATTATTTGACTTCTGGGTATCCCTTACACTACTTTTGAGTTTGCGAAATAAATCCAAACCATGCCACAAACTGTAGATTCCCAAAAGCAGTCACAGTCACTAGAACATGTTTTCCTCAAACAAAGACTTACAAATAATTGGCCCAAAGTCTTACCTCTCAGATGATATTACAAGCCTTCTGTTCTGATATTCCGGTTCCTTGGTATTCATCAATAGTAAGATATTGCAGATCCAACAATTTCTTCAATATCTTTGTGTTCTTGTGGCGGATTGAATTCACGTCTTTACATTCAAAATTGTTTGCTGCCAGTTGCTCTGCAATGTGGCTTTGGTTATCTTGGAATTGAATTGTTTTCTTGTTCTCCTATAGTTGCTTTCAAGTCTTCAGTAGTTGCTTTTAATTTGTAAGGAATAGTGTTGTGAGCCTTTCACCAACCTTCTAAAAATCATCTTATGATTTCATCTTGAAATGACTTCAAAACAGCTTTTCGATTCTAATTTACGGAATACGAGATAAATATATGAAGGACGTTTTGTCTAGTTAGTTGATTTTATTTTATTATACGTGTCTTATGGAAAGCCTTGCCATTTAGGTATTTCTCGAATGTACAAAAAATTTGAGTTGAGGGAGAAACTATGATTGGAAACACAAATGCAATAGAAATGTCAACATATGGTGATCAAATTTCAAATCAGATGTGGTTGAATCATCACATTCTACCAATTAGGTGTTACTTGATAAAATTATTAGAAGCCATTTTTGAGACTTTGTCACAACAATATCCATTTAAATGTTATTTTTGTTTGTAGAAAAATAATTTCTATGTTATTTTTTGGTCATATATTCTATTTGATTTTTGATTAAATCAGTTTATTAATATAATAAGATAATATAAAATAACGCCAATATCAACTATATAAAACATGTGAATCAAACAATCTTTTTTTATTTTTTCGCTAATTTCTTTTTAAGAACAGTTATTTCATGCTGATTAAAAAAGAGCCATCATTTCAAACAATTTTTATACTTTTCTGTTCTCAAATATAATTTTTCAGAACAATAATCCAAACTTTTTAAAATTATTTTCTAATATTTATTTCGAAAAAATTTATGAATCTATCCTTAAAAGACCAAAATAGCATTAAACAGCTGGTCCAAAAAAATAGTGTTAAGCAAGGTCTAAAATTATATTTGATTATGATCCTTACCCACGATCAAATAGAATCAAGGGCAACAATTTGGGGCAGAGTGGGGTAGCCTCTTGTTTTTCTTGTTTCTTTTCTTTTAAACTTCCAGAACTTATTGCATTAAAGCACCGTCATTCATCCGCCCAAGATCCGTCCTATCATGAAGATTTACAAGATTCGTTCGGCACCACAATTCAAACACACCAAGTGCTTTGGGAGAAATTTCCTGTCACATAATACCATTTGATTTTATTTTCTATTTATTTTTTAAAAATTTCCTATAGACTTCATTGCATCGAAGCATTGTTGTTCATTCACAGAAGACACGTCACACCATAAAGCTTCGCAAGACCCGCTCGGCCCCACTATTCTTTTGTTTTTCTTTCTTATTTCTTTTCTATTGAACCTCTAGATGTTATTGCATTAAAGCATCATTGTTCAGCCACAAAAGGCCCATCGCATCATGAAGCTTTGTAAGACCTGCTCGCCACCACTATTCAATGACTCCTAGTGGCTTGGGAGACATTCGTTAACAAAGAAGAGCCGTTGCAACCTTCGATTTCTTTTTATTTTCTTTCTCATTTTTTTCCTTTTAAACTTCCATACCTCATTGCATTAAACCACTATTGTTCACCCACAAAAAACCCGTTGCAATGCTTGACTTGTTTTGATTTTCTTCCTTGTTTCATTTTTTCTAAACTTCGAGACCCCATTGCATTAAAACACCATTGTTCAGCCATTAAAGACCCATCACATCATGAAGCTTCGTAAGACCCATTTGTCACTACAATTCGAAGACACCAAGTGCTTTGGAAGAAATTTGCTGTCACATAATACCTATTGTAAAGTTTGATTTCTTTTGATTTTGTTTTTGTTCATTTTCTTTTAAATTTCCAATGGACCTCTTTGGATACCGTTGTTGAACCATAATAGACTCTTCGCACCATGAAGCTCTGTAGGACTTGTTCAGCACCCCTATCCGATGATACCTACTGCTTTGTGAGACATTCGCTGCCACAAATGACCTGTTATGTTGCAACACTTGATTTCTTTTTATTGCTTTTTAGTTTCTTTTCTTTTAATCTTCTTAACCAAATTGTATCAAAACACCAATGTTTACCCATAAAAGACACGTTGCATCATGAAGCTTTGCAAGACTTGTTCCGCACTACCACTTGAAGACATCTAGTGCTTTGCAAAACATTTGCTGTCAGAGAAGACCCGATGCAACGTTTGATCTCTTTTGATTTTCTTTCTTGTTTCTTTTCGATTAAACTTTTCCACCTAACTGCGTTAAAGTATCATTGTTCACCCACAAAAGGCTCATCGCATCATGAAGGTTTGCAGGACCCATTTTGAAATTCAATGACACCTGCTGCTTTATCAAACATCCACTGTCACAGAAGACTTGTTGCAATGTTTCATCTCTTTTGATTTTCTTTCTCATTTCTTTTCTTTCAAACTTTCAGGCCTCATTGCATTAAAGCATTGTTATTCATCCACAAAAGAACTGTCACATCATGAAGCTTTGCGAAACCTGTTTGGCACCACTTTTTGAAGACACCTTGCACTTTGTGAGACATTTGCTGTTAGAGGAGACCCGTTGAAATGTTTGATTTCTTCTGATTTCCTCTCAGTTATTTTCTTTTAAACTTCCAGATCTCATTGCAGTAAAGCACTGTGGCTCACCTATAAAAGACTCGTCGCATCACGAAGCTTTGCGAGACCCATTCGGCACTACTAGTCGACGACACTTGGTACTTTGTGAGACATTCGCTGTCACAGATGACCTGTTGCAATGTTTAATTTCTTTTGATTTTGTTTCTCACCTTCTTTTTGTTTAAACTTCCAAACCGCATTGTGTTAAAGTATTGTTGTTCACCCACAAAAGACCCATCACATCACACAGCTTTGCAATACCCGATCAGCACCACTATGTCATAGAAGAACTGTCGTATCATGAAGCTTTGCAAGACCTGATCGAGACCACTATTTGGAAACATCTTAGTCTTTTTGAGAAATTCGCCAACACAGAAGACCCGTCGCATCGTGAAACCTTGCAATGCCTGATCGGCACCACTATTAGAAAATTGAAAATGTTCCTTTTTTTTTTTTTAAGCTCCTTAGCGTGACTTACTGGAACAAATAGAACATTTATCATATATAAAGATGCAATTTCATTGATTTAGATTTGATTTAATTTAAACTTAAAATTTCAAATGAATATGTAGAAAATCATAATCTAAATTCAAAAGAATTATTTGAAGCTTATTATTAGTTTAAGGATGCAATTAAAACACTTAGTCCATGAAGTTTGCCTTCATTTGGTTTTAGTCTCTCAAGTTTTAAATTCTAAGTTTTTGGCCCCTCAAGTTTCTTTTTATTTAAAAAATTAGTCCCTATAATTCAGTAAAAACTTGGATCACTCACCATTATAATATGTGTACATGTTCATCGGTTTTGGTTTTTTATTTTTTACTTCTGGGATATAAGTTATGTTTTTATTGATCTTGATTTGGAAAAAAAATGAGTTAAAAATCGATTTGATGATATATTTATTTAGAAACTGACCAACTAATCTTATTAAGTTCGCACAGTAGCATCTTCTTTATTAGCGGAGTTGATGCGAAGCCCAAGTTATGCTCTTCTTTTCTCCCGTAAGGTTTAGATGGGAAGCTGTGTTTTTTGAATATGGTCTCCCCTCATCCAAATAACTATAGTTCATTCCCCAAAAGACAATCTCTATGCAAAACAAAGGCCAAAAAAAAAACAATCGCTATGTTATATTCTCAAATACGCTATGCATAAAACCCGCTTTGCACATTCCGTAACCCTGTTAAGCTACCTTTTTGCAAAACAAACCCCCCAAAAAAAAAATCCAACTATACACTAAAAATAAAAAAAACTCAATCAATTGTTCCATCAGCATTCCTTTGAATTTTCCCCTCTTGGCTGTCTGAATCTCTATGCAAATGTATCATGTACGGTCAACAGGTTATACAAGCCAAAGCAAATCATCATATAACTGTTGAACATCATAGGCATGTAAAGAGGATTATATACGGAACAAAAATGAGCAGCTAATATTGAAGAACATGGGAACAAAATGAACATCTAATATTGAAGAACAAAGATTTACATCTCCACAAGAAATAGCTTGTTGAACATTAATTTGAGAATTCTGCTCAACTTAATAAACACAGAATTGAAAGAAAAATGAACGCTTGATAATAACACAAACCAAAAAAAAAAAATTCTGCCTAATTCTCTACCACCCATTTCAGCTTCTTCATCGCACCACACAGAGCACCCCTCCTTTCTCTGCCCACCCATTTGTCCCCATTTGTCCACTATGGCATTTTTAATTGAAGTTGGAAGAGTTTGCAATCACATATCCCGAACTTGAACCCCTTGAGGAATTCCATGCATTTCCTACGTCAAGTGTGGCCGCTTATCCTTGTGAATCACTAATATAAAAGCAGTGTTCCATGTCAATAAACAGAGCATATACATAAAATAATCTGTTGAAATTCTATCTGATAATATTCTGTAGGGTCAAAAAACTAAATACATCTATCGTGTACCTGCCTTCAATAATCATAGGGGCCTAAACCCTTTGTCTTTTGGTTCAGGCCCAATGGCAGTAGCATAAGGAGAAATACTGCACGGTGATGGGAGTGTCCTACTTTCATCAATAAAATCACATTTTGATTTCTATGTCTATTAAAAGTTTTTGTTCAAAATCATAAATAACAAATTACGTAGACCATGCCAAAACCACAGGAATGATTATAGACCTAGTTAAACAGCAAAACTATTGTTGTTTTCTGCTAAATTAACATAGAGGTTGCTGATGAGATCATAAGAAAGAAAGATCCAGTAAGGTAATTAATTACACAAGACTAAAATGATTATTTAGGTTCATATAAAACATACTTGTAAACACAAGCTTGGTACTTCGTTCTGCAACTTGTTAGACTTCGGGGAAGTTACTAGTACGCTGCCTAATGATATCAGAAAGAAGAATATTGCCCAACGATAGATCCACTTATGTTTATTAGCCTAGAATTGTCATCCAAGAATACACCAAAATGCTACTGTTGGTTGGACAAAACCAAATATTTACGTCTCACTCCCAGAAGCCTGATCAATAGATCTGTCTTGTGTGCAATTTTTGTGTCCTTTGTCTATCAACTGGCGTGGCTCTGATTACTGGCTTCCGCGAAGAATTTATCTGCTGCTAGCGGACTTCTTCCCTCAAATTCACAAAATATTTCATTCTTGTCTGTTTCATTTCTTTAATATTTAGAAACCCCACTTTCTGTTGTGATACTTTCAGTAAAGGAACTGAAGGCATGTTTTCACTAGGAAGCATAGTCACTTCCAACCTTAGCTTGAAGGGAATTCTACAGAACCCTCCACATAAAGCTTGTAGGAGTGTAACTTTTCCTATTCTTGTGAACATACGTTTTCAGTTTTGGACCAAAAGATTCGCTAAATCTATTACCATGATTTTTTAAATGGACTGTACAGAACAACATTGGGTCTTTTAGAAGATTCAACCAACATAACGCGATAACAGCATTCAGTAGTCAATGTTGGCTCCCTGCTAGTGATCCAAACTAAATTTTGAAAATACAGAAGCACAAATTACCTGGGATTTCTTCCCAGAATTTCAGTTGACAGTATAATTTGATGCACCATGATCAGGTCTTTCATATCTCAATATCATTTTACATAATTTGATAGCCTAGATGTCTGCATCAACATTCAAAAATTTAAGCAATATGTAGCAATTGATATATGTAATTTTGTGTAGAGTTTAAACTCAGAAGCAACATAAATGTTAAATGTAAAATGAAGAGTTTAAAGATACAGAAGACATCTTTCAATGCAAAGACTAAATTTTGAATTGAGAAAGTTAAATGTAAAATACAAAAGAATTACTGATAATGCAGTTACTTATTCAAACCAATCTACTATTATGAAACATAACAATGATGAATTTCAGAGCCCACAATCACATAGTAATTGTATTCACACTACGAAATCATGATTATTTGTTATTACATATACATATAAATGTAACTCAAAAGCTAGAGAGAAATCAAATTTAGAACCTCTCTAATTCATCCAGCTTGCAGCCGTAAGTTGTCGCTCTGTTTTGGGGCAAATAGGTATCTGAGATTCACAAGCCATGTAAGAAATCAGGGGAAAAATGAAGTCATGCCCATACAATTCTCATCTCATGACGCTTGCAGGAATTTTATTTGCTCTAAAGTTCCTCGACAACCAACGATGCATAAAGAACTGAAAGCATGCCTTCACCAGTGAACATATGGTCACTTCCAACCTAAGCAGATTCACTCAAAATCAAAAGCATTAAAGTGAAACTATATATATATATATATATATATAAGATAGAACAGAAGAATATTTATTGAAGTGCCGTCTGTTCTGTTAACGGAAACTATTTACTTATAAATTTACAGAATGTAGAGTGGTGGTTCAAGTTAAGCATCCTACGAAGCAAAACCTACGCAGGGAACGACGCATCAAAATCAAGAGAGGAGACAGAGACATCGAGAAGGATAAAAACCAGCGATTTGGGAAGCTTCAAAGATTGCGTGAAAGAAGAAGAAAACGCTGTGAACTGATTTTTCCTCAGATGCAGACTGTAGCCTATACTTTTCAGGAAGAAGAAAATGAACAGTAAGGAAAAAGACGCCACAATATATGCCGAACTGCCTAAATCGCTGAACACACAAAAAAACAACCAACAGCATCAGGTTAAGCAACTGCTGGAACCACAGATAATGAAGGACAAAACTCCCTTACATGATTAACGAACATGGGTGCGCAAACGTCGGACCCTCGGTTGCCCCCACAACATGATCACAAGCATGAAATTGCAGGCACAATCGCGAACATGGCGTTGGGAAGTCTGAATGAATGTAAACATTACTTTTAAGCAAATCAAGGCAAAATTCCTGATAAAATTATTTTTAAAATCATAGTTTGATTTTTATCTAAATATTTTATCGTCCCACAAACCTACATGGCATGCCAGACAACTGGCATGGTGTGATTTGCTCCACGTAGGCAAGCTGCTTTCAATCCTGCTTTTATATACATAAAGATTTATAAAAATTTTCTGTCACTAGTTAGGGACGGAAAATTTCCATCTATAATTAGTAACAAAAAAATTCTATCGCTAATTGATCGCTATTGCAATTAGCAACAGAAGAATTAGTAACAGAGTAAATTCCATCGTTAATACGATTTTGTTACTAATCCGTCACTAATTCAATCGCTAATCACTTTTTTTTTTTTAGTGTCTCTACATTCAAAACCGTTTGTTGCCCATTGATCTGCAATGTGGCTTTGGTTATCTTGGAATTGAATTGTTTTCTTGTTCTCCTATAGTTGCTTTCAAGTCTTTAGTAGTTGCTTTTAATCTTGTAAGGAAATAGCATTGTGAGCCTTTTATCAACCTTTTAAAAATCATCTTCTGATAATTCATCTTCCAATGATTCATCTTAAAATGACTTAAATACATCTTTTCAATTATGATTTATGATATAGGTATGTGAAGGGAGTTTTATCTCGACTTACATTAAAGCACTTGTAAGCAAAATTACCAACAGTGGATACAAAGAAGCAACATTTATTTGGGAACTAATTAAAGACATTTTTACCAGCCAGTCAATTTTATTTTACTATATGTACCTAGGCTTTCTTTGGTTCAAGAGAGGTGACAGGAGTAGAGGTGAGGGGAGGTTATGAGTGTCGTTTGGTTGGAGGAGAAGGGAGGGAAGGGAAGGTTTCTTGTTTGCTTCAAGATAAAAGGGGAGGGGAACTAATTATAAGTTGATAAATATGCCCTTATTTTTTATTTAGATTTTTTATTATTTATTATGATATTTATATCAGAATTATTATTTTTAATTTATGAATATTAAAAAAAGGTTTCCTTGATGTATAAGATATTTACATATCTATAAAATATACACATAAGACTTAAAAGCGGCAAGTCCGAAATTCCAAATTTGATGCATATGTCTAAGTTCAAAATTATTAGAATACAAGCAAACTTAAAACCAACAAGTCTCAAACTTCAAATACAATACATGGAAGTCCAACTACAAAGTTATTACATGGCATATTTAAAAAAATCAAATATGAAACTTTAAATAAACTTGAAAGAACAAGTTCATCCAAGCACAAACTTCAAATTGATTAGGGTACTTCAACACCATATCTCATTAGCCTATTTTGAATTAACACAGGTATACATGGACATGCATATAAACGAATTTGGTGATCAATAATATTATTCTAATGGATCTCAGCAATTTCAACTACTATAAACCAATAAAAAAATAGCTTTGTACATAATAAATGAATCAAAAATACTAAATACTAATAAGGTGAATGAAGTAGGGGATCTAACAAGAGGAAAAGATGGAGAAGATTAATATGAGCATCAATCCGAAAAATAACGTATGCAAGAAAAAAGAGAATTGATATATAAAATGCTGGATTTTTGGTTGCGTCTAATGCCCCAAAAGTTTCGGTTGTTATTGACTTATTCGAGGTATACCATTTTACTTTTCATTTAAAATTAGAAATAGTGCTTGCTATGTGGCACTATTTCTTTCTTGAGAGTCAACAACTTGGGAGAAGAGAGAACCGGCACAAAAAAACACAATGACATCATATACTTGAGGACTGAGACTATATGGAAAATATCCACCTAAGGATAAAGGATTCGCATAGCCATATATACACTCGTACTCAATATCATAGGTAAGTAAATGGCTTTTAATGATAAACTTCCACTGTTCACTCTAGGTCCGAAGACTTGCAGCCCATTCGTGCCTGCTAGAGCCCATTTGGCGAATTGGTCCGCCTGGTACTGTAACCTTCAGGTTACTATTTCTATTTTATTTGCTCTCTTTAAATAAGAACATACTCCTCCGGTCCTTAATATAGAACTCAATTCTTGAGTTAGTTTTGGTCCTAAATATAAGACCCATTTCTCATTTTTATCAATTTTCTCGAAACTACCTCTATAGATACTCTTTCAACCATAATCAAGTAGAAGAGGCGGAAAGGGTATTAAAAAAGATGATTATGGTGTTTTAGGAAAAACATATCACATTTCTTATAATTAACTAACTTAACTAATTTCTTTAATCTAATCAAATTAGTTAAATGGGTCTTATATTAAGGACCGGAAGAGTACTTAACAAAAATAGTTTAATTTATACATATTTATTACTTTTAATTAATTTTAACTGTATTTTTAAACCACATAATTTAGTTAGAGGATCTTATAAAAAGGAATGGAAGTAATTTTTTAGGAATTAATAGTTGGCTATTTGATTGAAGTTTTTTTAATATAATACTGAAAATCTTACTCAACAAAACATCAAGCCAGTACAAGTACTATCCTCCTTCCTCAAGATCCCCCTCCCCCGGGGGAACAGGTGGAGATTGATTAAGGAATAAACAAAAATAAGCTTACATGTCATGGGATTAACCGAATACATCATTATTATTTGTAACATTTCAGAGTTGGAATCGGAATCAAAGTGTTGATTGAGAATGTGTATTGTGGTTGGTTATCCAACTTGGCATCCAAAATAAAATCAAGTGGGCGGCTTTGTTCAGAAGAAATTCTTGTATAAGAGTTCTCTCTTTTAGGCTTTGGATTTGGCTTCTCTCCTTTACCCATTCCATCCAATTCCTTTCCACTAGCTGCCATCTCCAGCATTATATTGAAACTTAAGATAAAATAAATTTTAAAATTATTTTTTGAAATATTTTTATTGCAGTTTTAAACTGATATTATCAAAATGTGGCAGTTTTGAATTTATTTATTTTTTAATATTTTGGCATTCTTCTTGTGAAAGTAATTTGACATTTTACTAGCTATCTTAAAAAGCATTGAACTTGGGCCGCTCAAATTCCAAGCTTTTCCTTATATGTGTCAGCCCTCGAAGGAGCATGACAAATGACATGATTTTTTTTTCATAATGGAATTATTTTATGCAGCGTTTCAATTGACCTTAGTGTATGTATAGTCAGCAGTGGAATGTTTGTTATTTGTGCTTTCCATCATTTAATCCTATGTTTGGTATGAGGGAATTGAAGGGTAGGAGAGGGGGAAAAAATCACAATGAGCTTGATTTAAAAAAATTAGAAAAGTGGGGTTATAATATTCTGATAAAGAGAAGATATAAGATAAAAGAGCAAAAAAAAGTAATTAAAAGTTTTTAATCCCACTTCTTCAATTTTTTTAAACCGAGCTCATTAAAACTTTTCCCATCTTCCCTCATACCAAACAGACAACTTTTATTCAAAATGAAATATTAATATTACATTGATGAATAATCATAGGTTGAGATGTGTTCTCATTAAGACGACAAGATTTGAACTGATCCAAATTTAAGTTCTTCCATTTTTTAAACTAAAAAGAAATAAAACATAGCGAAGATGAATTCATAATCGACTACCTGTTTTCCTTAAATGCAAAGGTGTTATATATGTTAATAGATCAAGTTTTAATTTCAACGCCTTTCACTTTTGATTTCCTTCACCTGAGGCGTTTTTTATCCTTTCCGACCATCCAAAACTTGTTACTGCTTCCAGCATTGTTTAAAAGGTCATCTGAGCACCGTTAGTTGGCACTGTGAGTTAATTATTTGGATCCATGAACAATTTAATCTTTTTTAACCAATTCTATTAAAAGGATTAGTTCTATATGTAATATGGGTTGATTTGCCATATGTCATATAAACTAGGGTTTTCTTCCCATGCAATGCACGGAACAAAAGTTATAGTTTGATGGTTCCTGTGTTTAGATACTTATATCAAGATGAACAAACCAATACACAACTTTTAATTGTATACTTACACATGGGAGTGAGTCCCTTTCTTAATATCAGCGGTTTAATTTAACATCAATTACTCTTTTGTTGAATCAGCCGTACTCTTTTCAGAATTATTTCGTAGATTTTCATCGAAAGCTTTGATTTGTTCTTGTGCTTTTGTTTGTCTTCGTTATGTCAATGTTATTTTGCTTGATAAACCATGATGAATCCATTTCCTAATAAGTTATGGCCCACTGGATCATTTTTATAAGAGTTGGTATATGTAAGAATAATGAAGAATTTCTATTAAATTCACAAGAGCTGGAGTATTATGGTTCATCAAAGGATAAGAGGGGGCTGTGGTTTGAAGCATCTGAGCACACAAAACACTGCCTTCCTCATGAAAGTTGGTTACGCATATCTCACTCAGACAAACCAGCTCTGGGTTAGAGTCTTAAGGGCAAAGTATGGCAGTGATGATAAGCTTGGGCAAAAAGAGAAAGCTCGAACCGCGTCCCATCTTTGGAAAAGCTTGGTGCGTATCTGGGGAGAGATTATTCTGGGGGTCAAATGGAACCTTGGCGATGGGAAGCGAGCACGATTCTGGACGGACCACTGGGTCGGAGATCTAGGCCCCTTAAAGAACCTTGCATTTGCACCCATAGCGGAGGCCGAGCTACATAAGTCAGTTTCCCATTATGTAACGGATGACGGTCAATGGAAATGGAATGAGTTTAAGGATCTACTGCCGCCAGAAACTCTAGGAATGATTAATCAGATTAGGGCTCCGACCAGTGATGATGCCTTTGATACGTGCTATTGGCACCTGATGGGAAACAAGGGGTTCACAGTCAACTCAGCTTATCAGCTCCTGATGATGGACAAATGGAATGAAACTGACTCCCAATGGGAGATTGCATGGAATTGGCCGGGCCCACAAAGAATAAGGACGTTCATCTGGCTAGCCTTAAATGACCGCATCCTGACAAACAAAGAAAGAGTACGGCGCCATATGACCCAAAGAGACGACTGCGAGATCTGTGGAAGGAAACCAGAAGATTTAGACCATATCCTACGGAAATGTAACCTTGCCTCTACGTGCTGGAACCTGGTCCTTCCGGCGGGTCAAATCAGCAACTTCTTTGCGCAACCGTTCACCAGCTGGTTTAAGCACCACCTGAACCCCAAGAGAGGGGGAACCCACTGGAGTACCTTGTTCGGAATCATTTGCTGGAAACTCTGGAGTGCCCGAAATAGGTTCCTCTTCGGCCATGAATCTACGGAGGCGCACAAGCTCATGAATGAAGCCTTTTCTTGGGCCCACCATGTCACCAAAGCTAAAACTTTCTCTTCGAATGTAGCTTAATTTTCTGCCTGCTTTTCCTTCTTGTTTTTCTGCTGGGCCCCTCTTGTATAGTTTTTTGAGTAATAAAATCTTCTCTTATTCAAAAAAAAAGGATAAGAGTGTTGGCACTTCTGGGAGAAATTCTTAGGTACTCTGGGAGTACCACGTCACTTGAACACCCTCCAACAAAAATGCACCAGCTCAATCAATTGCAGCCCACTTGTCAGCTTATGTGGATGTTTTTCAAGAGGAAATATTTTATTAAAAAAATTCTGCTATAACTGTTTTCTCTCTCCTCTTTTTCAATACACCCCTCTCAAATTTTCTCTCTCTTTTGCACTTTTCCTTCTCATCTTTCCCCTCTCTTTTCTCCTTCTTTCCATCTTCTTCCTCATCATCCTTCACTAGTTTCTTTCTCCTCCTTTCAGCATTCCTGTCCTAACAGCACATTTGCCGCTTCTATTTTTTTTTTCAAAGCCCTCTTACTCAGCTTCTCCCCCTTTCATCATGTCTCCACCGCCACAATGCCCTACGCTGCCGCCGGCATTATGTCAGCCAAGGTTAGGTCGTGCTACAGCCATTTGAAGGGTGCCATCCCGGAGAGCATCTTATCCATGAACACTCCATGAATCTTGAGATTATGAGAGCTATTTTTGCTCTCCCATGCTTCAGCTCCTTCTTTCATCTTTCATCCTTCAATAAACTTAGCAGCAGCAATATGGCAGCAGAGGGGTTTTAAAAATTTTGAACAGATTCTTCAGCAAAAATGCTTTATCTCACCTGAACTCCGTTATGCTTAGGACCTTAGCGTGCTATAATGCAATTTTTCATCTCCAGGAAAAAATTGGCGAAAAGAAGAATTGGGAGAAAGAAACCGGCAAAGAATAATAAGAAAGAAGATGAAAAAGGAGAGGAGAGAGCCCGGAGAGAGAGGAGGGAAAGTAGGAGAAGAGAGAGAAAATTTCAGAGAAGTGTTATTGAAAAATGGGAGAGAAAAAACGGTTGTAGCAGAAGTTTTTTTGTGAAATATCATTCATTAAAAAAGAGCCACATAAACTGACAAGTGGGTCTGCAATTCATTGAGTTGGTGCGTTTTAATTGGAGAGTGTTCAAGTGATGTGTACTCCCAGAATACCTAAGAATTTCTGGCAATCATGCATGTCAGAGCACGTGGAAAGCAGGTGAGAATGAGAGCAAGAAAGGTACTGAAAGTCCTAATGATTGGTTATCCAGAAGTTAGTTAGAATCTTTCCCCTGGTCATTTTCTCTCTGCTTTCCTGTGATTTCTTTCTTTTTCTGTGATTATCCCTGACTGCTTCTTCTTCCTTTTGTTATATTTTCCCTCTATGGTTGTACTATCATGACGATAGCTTAATGCAGTACTGGAAACTTTTATCAAAGTATATATCCATAGCTTCCGCATATTATCAAAATATACATCCTCACTCTTTTTTTTTTTTAATCTCTGTAGCTCTGTCAAACGGCACTACCAACGCCGCTGCTCTTGCCCACCAAATCGTATACGCAAAAACCTACTAGATGCTACAAATCAGAATTTAGATCAAAACCGACTAAATTAATCGGTCATGGCTAGAGGGTATAGACTGATGAGGACTCATCGACTGAGGACTGAGAAGGGAGGAAGGAGAGATTGGAGACGGCAAGCACTGACCAGAGAAGATAACAAGCACTAATCACTGAGATCAGAGGGTGAGGGGACGACGAGCACAAGGGCAGAGCATCGGCAACTACTCAAGCCCTCCAATGGCTGCCCAGTGAGTGAAGAAGAAAAGTTGCGCAAGGGTCTCAATTTTTCAAGGAATACAAAAACAAAACTAGAAAACATCCTAAAATTGCTTTTTGTTTTTAGTTTTTAAAAACAAATCACTATTTTTTGTTTTAAAAAAAATTTAACTCAAAATAATTTGCTAAATCGTCCCTTAATTCTTATCTAATCTTGGTTGTGTCTTAATGCTGTTCACCATGCTCGTCCTTAGGGTGGTAGTGGTGGCTTTTTATTAAAGGCGATTTAATAAAGAGAAAAAATGTATAGATACAAAATTAAAAATTAAGAGAAGGTATTATTAAAGGAGTATTTACAATGCAGATGACTAAAAGGGATATTTTAGAGTAATTAATGCATATTTTTTGCTCAAAAAAAAGAGTAATTAATGCATATTTTTTCAAAAAATTATAACTAATTTAACTAATTTTAATTTAACTAGTTTCTAAATCTTTGCAAGTTAGTTATTTTATTCTTATATTTAGGCTTGGAAGGGGTATGTTATATTAAGGGTTAACATCTAATTTTACCTTGAAAGTTTATACATTTGAGCTATGGGTATCCAAAAGTTTTCGTTAATCATTAAAAAATTAATATTCATCGTTAATATTTTTAACAATTAGGGGATGTGTTACTCATTTTTTAACATTTCTGAAACAATATTAATCTAACAAAAATTTTCGTACACTTAAATTTTTAGGATAAAATCACACATTAATCCTTATTTTAAATATGGATCACGCAAGATTTATTACTTAAGTTGGGTAGCCAAGTGACTTTCCTAACTCATTATTGACTTTTGCAGTTGTACGCAAAAGGTCCTTAATTATCTGCAGGCCAAGTAAATGGAAAAAGAAAAAATCCTTATTATTTGAGGTCTCTTCCCAAAGAGTGCTCCCTTCAGTGGGCAAAATTAATGGCAGGGAAGGAAGAAACATTATTCTTTCCCCAAAAATTAAGAAATTTCTTCTTATGATGATGATGAAGAATTTTACGGGGACTTCAATTTAATGTAATCCAGGTGCGTGTGCGTGTGCACTGCTCACCTCTTTTCATTCGTAAATTCATCTATTGCGCAATGCTTTTCTCTGTTAGTAATATGCTTAAAACCTTTTTTTTTCGCCGCCATACATACAAACATTATTTAATAGTCACATTCTTAAATATATAATTTTTAAAATAACAATAATTATCAAAAAATTATTATTTAAAACTATTGATATTATAGAGGATTAAAAATCAAATTAATATTACCAATAAGCTGTTAGTTGACTTAGCTCCATAAAAAAGAAAACATAAGTTTGAATTCCAAAAAGTATACTTGTTGCGAGGGCTTTAATCTTAACACTCCTAACCCGTCAGAAATTAGTCTCAAGTCCAAGATAATTTAAGGATGCTATGAGTCACTAAAAATAATAAATGAACATTTTATATAAAACTGAAGGACTAAAAAATAAAATAAGATAAAAATATATCAGATTTTTTCCCACTCTCATTTTCTTTTTCCTGGGCGAATGAATGCGCAGAACAGGAGGGGGGGATTTCTGGGTGTTCTCTGACAAGCTTGGCCTTCTTCTTTGGTTCAGTTTCGTCGCCTGCCTTCCTTCCCTCGCAGGTGTGATAATTCGTTATTTTGAATATCTTTAAAAAAATATTTTAAGTGATTTTTAAAGAATTATCAATACATTTTAAGATATTTTTAAGAGTTAATTGAAAGAAATTAATTGTGAGCATTATTTGGGGATTTTCTTGTGAATATCTTAGTTTGAAAGAAATAAAAATTAATTAATGCTAAGTTTGAGATTTAGTTGATTTTTATCTTATCTTATTTTAATTTGGGATAATTAATATACAAGTCCTTATAGTTTCAACCAGTTTTTAATTAGGTTCTTATAATTTTTTTTTCTTTTTATCAGGTCTTTATTATTTTATTTTATTTTTAATTAGATCTTTGTAGTTTTTATTCTTTCTTCTTTAAATAATAATATTCTATAAATAATAAATTATTATAGCAATCTTATGTTAATATTTTTTAAAATTTTTAGTTAAACATATTTATTATTTAATAATAAAATTTCTAAAATTAGAATATAATTATAAATAATTTATAATTAAGTATAATTGATTATTCTTCTGAATTATTAATTTCTAAATGATTATATCAATTATTTTGTCCAATTATATATTATTAATTTAAAAATAAAATTAATTTTAAAGAACAAAATTAATAAATAATTTTCTTAGAACTACAAATGACCTAATTAAAAAATAAATGAAATTATAAAGATTTGATAAAAAGAAAAAAAATAGAGGGACCTAATTAAAAACACGTGAAAGGAAAAGGACCTGATAAAAAAAAATTTTATAAGGACCTAATTAAAAATAAGATGAAACTATAAGGATACGGAAGTTAATTATCCCTTTTAATTTCTTATAGTTTATTTCCTTTCCTTTTATTTTATTTGCCTTGTCATTTTAGCTTTTCCTTTTATTTATTTTTATTTTCTTCTCCCTCTTCCAGCAAGCCTCAACGCACCGTTTAGTAAGTACTTGAGTGGAGGGCTTCACGTGAGGAAAGGAGGAGGAACCGAGGAACCGCCAATCTGGTTTTAGGAGAGAAGGGTTGAATTTGAAAGGGGGATTCATATTTGGGGAGATTCATCTTGAAGGCCGCGGAAACGGTTCTGGGGGCTCTTCTTCTTCTTCGCTGGACCTGAGGAGAAGCGCCGACTGGTTCGAAGAGAGAGAGCTGGAGAAGAATCCTCTTCTTCGGCAGATCTTGTAGCACGAGTTTGACGGAGCCGGAGAGGAGATACTGGGCACGGTGGTTTTCTTATCCGAAAAGAGAGAGACACCATTGGTTATCAGTTGAGAAAGAAGAGCGACTGTTCATCATTTTCAATCTGGAAACACGCGGACCATAGTTGAGCAATATTTTGATTCCCTGTTTCTCTGTTTCGGTTCCTCTTTCCTTTGCTTCTGATTTTCACGAAGGTTTTCGAATTCGAGACCGTTGCTTTAGAGCTGAGATTGATTGTATTAATGTGTAGCTAATTTTGTTTTTACAGCCTAGAGGAATTATGAACTTGTTAGTGGATTGAGTTTTGATTTCACTGAATTGAGAATATTTAAGGTTAAATTTTGGTTACTTAATCTTGTTCTTTATTGTCCATTTAATCACTGGTCATCATTAATTGTGACTTGGAGAATTAAAGTTTTTCTTGACAAAAGGGGTTTTAATTAGGCTCTTAGATTAAATAATATGGGATTAGATGATAATCTAACTTATGATTAGAATAGAAAAATACCTAATTGCCCCGTATAATTGTTGATGAGTGAGACTGAATTGTTTAGCTTCTTAAGTAATTGCGTAAGAGATTACATAATTAACTTAAAAGAGGATTATAACTGGACCGACATGCATTTGTAGCTAATTGAACTCTAGATTAACAAAATTAACATTAAAGCTAATCAATTCAGTGAAACAAGGTTTAAGAAGTTAGCTAGGGATTACTGATTCCAGGCTGACATTTTAACATTTGCTTAAATTAATTTGATAAAGTTTTGTTTTGTTTATTTTAATTTTTTTTCATTCAATTTCATTAAATCTTGATTTTCTCAACTTAAATGAAACAAGAATTTTTATTACCTAATCACTGTTAGTTGATTTTTTTGTGATATCGACTTTGATTTGTTACTATTTATTTTTGTTAACCGTACGCAGTGTGTCTTAGGCTCTGTTTGGATGACACTGGAAACCATGATTTGGAAGCTCAAACCATGGTTTGCCCAAAATGTCATCCAAACAGACCCCATAAAATTGCAAACTGTGGTTTAAGATAAAACCATGGTTTCGGCTCATCAGTAGGCAATGGTCATTCCAAAAACACCCTCTTCCTTCTCTTCTTCGCTGGCCGACACTCCTTCTCTTCGTTGAACGATCAGAGTATTCTCTCCACTCAGCTCAAAGCTCGGCCCTTCACCCCTTGATCATCAGCTCGTCTCTTCGCCCCTTCATCATCAGGTTGCGCCTTTGCCCGAACCAGAAGGTGTGAGAGAAAAGAGAGAGAAGGAGCAGATGAGGCTCAGAAGCCCAGTAGAACGACTACACTCACTGGCCACTGCTGCATTTCCTGGCTTCTGCGGTACCGTGTTCCCCCCCCCCCCCAATAAATAAAAAAGAAAGGTCACCCAAACAATCATTTATGTTTCAAACACACCAGCATCCCACTTTCTACATAGTCGATGAAATTTTCTACGACAATCTCTCTCTCCGAGTCTTCAATCCTAACTTTCGAATCTCCAATTCCACCAAATGTCTCTCTCCCTCCGACAACCTCACTCTCGACTTTAGATACACTGTGGCTCCGAACCAGAAGGAGGTGCTACTGTTCTTTGATTGCGACTTGCCGTCGCTGCCGGAGGAGATGAAACAAAACGTATTGGGGTGTTCTAAAGGGAACAGAACGAGGTCAGTGCTGGGCATGGTGGTGGATGACGCAGATAAGAAGTTGAAGTATGCGAAGGATAATTGCAGGGGTGGGCCGACTATTGACGGTGGTGGAGAAGGTGGAAGGAGGGATAAGAGAGGCTTTCATGTTTAAAATCTTCAAAGAAAATTAATATTTTTCAGTTAGAAAAAAAAATTCATTTTTCTATAAACATATTTAATATTATGTTTTATAAATATATATACACATATTAATTATGTATTAATTATATTATCTTATATATTATTAATTATGTTAGTAAAGAAATTTTCATTAACAATTTTATTTCTTCAAATCAAAATATATCATAAAATCTATCCCTTATATAATTATCATATTAACTTATACCCTTTTTGGTAATTTTCACATGAAAAAGTGCTTCTGGTAATAACCATCCAAACACTCTCACTTCTCAGAATCACTTTTTCTCAGAATCTATTCTCCACAAAATCTATTCTCCACAGAATCTATTTTCCAGAATCACTTTTCCAAACCACGGTTTGGTTTCATCCAAACACACCCTTAATATTTGTACCATCACGGTGTGTGCCTGTTCGATCTCTGGTGGCTCAAGCTCGGACTCTTCACCGAATCCTCTTCTTCCTCTGTTCCGCAACTCGCTACCATGCGTGAGTGTGAGCAGAATGCCGTCCCCTTCTTTAAACAGATAAACGCATCCTAATTGTGGGGAAAAAGGGTCATATGAATTTATGAAAATACTCTTATACTCTTTGGGACTGTATTGTAATTGCATTATCATATAAAATGACAACACTGCTCTTAGACGTGTATCATCGGCCAGCGAGGAAGATGAGGAGGGCCAAGGGAAGAGAAAAAGCAAAATGGCTATGAATGCTCCCCCCAAGGATTCGGGAAGCTTCTCACCCGCTCCCCCTGGGGTCGTTGAACGAGATCAGAAAATCTGATGGGGTCTGTTTTTTTTTTTTAAAATATTTGGAGCCAAGACCAAACATGAGCAGTAGCCTAAGGCCCACTACATTTCTTTCTTTCTTTCTTCCGCCCCTTTAAAACTTACCAGATCAATTAATTGATTATTGTTGATTTTTAAAATTCTCAAATGGCTGGCTCATTACAGAAACCTTGCAATGCCTGATCGACACCACTATTAGAAAATTGAAAATGTTCCCTTTTTTTTTAAGTTCCTTAGTGTGACTTGCTGGAACAAATAGAACATTTATCATATATAAAGATGCAATTTCATTGATCTAGATTTGATTTAATTTGAACTTAAAATTTCAAGTGAATATGTAGAAAATCATAATCTAAATTCAAAATAATTATTTGAAGCTTATTATCAGTTTAAGGATGCAATTAACACATTTAGTCCATGAAGTTTGCCTTCATTTGGTTTTAGTCCCTCAAATTTCAAATTCTAAGTTTTTAATCCCTCAAGTTTATTTTTATTTAAGAAATTAGTCCCTATAATTCATTAAAAACTTGGATCACCTTGCCTTTTTACTTTTTAGGAACCAAAATCAAAATAAGAGCAAACTTGAAGGATTAAGAATTATATTTGCCAGAGGATATTATTATGCATTTGACCAAAGTAAAACATTAACCCTCTATTTGGATGGGAATAAAAGTTGAGAGGAAAGAAAATGAGAGGAGAGAAAATAGAGAAAAGAGAAAATTGGAGAGAAAATATTATACTCTCATGTTTGGATGGACAAGAGAAAACAGAAAAGAAAGAAAATGAGTAAATATATGAATGACTATAATACCCTTTCTATTATACTCCTCCGGTCCTTAATATAGGACCCAATTCTTGAGTTGGTTTTGGTCCTAAATATAAGACCCATTTCTCATATTTATCAATTTTCTCTAAATTACCCTTATGGATACTCCCTCAACCATAATCAAGTAGAAGAGGGAGAGGAGGTATTAAGAAAGATGATTATGGTGTTTTAAGAAAAATGTGTCACTTTTCTTATAATTAACTAACTTACCTAACTTTCTTAATCTAATCAAATTAGTTAAATGGGTCTTATATTAAGGACCGGAGGAGTATCAAAATATATCTTGATTAAAATCAAATTAAATATAATAATGAAAAACCATATTTACATTAACATAATCATATAATTTAAAATCAAATTATTTGATAAAGATATATTATCACGTTATTATATTTTAATATCAAATAATTTTTAAAAAAAGAAAAAAAATATTTTGTGTAATGTAATGCTAAAAAAATCAAAACAACAACTCTACTTGTTTTTCCTTTCAGTTCATTTTAGAAGAATTTTTGTAATTTTAGTTATTTTATTTTTCAATCAAACAAACACAGAAGAAAGACTTGATAATAATAAATAAAGTAAAAAAATAAAAAAATATTATTTTGCTGAAAAAACATATGTAAGGATAGCGAGGAAAAATATTTTTTCCTCTCACAGCCCATTTTCCTCCCAATTTTTCTCTGGGAGGAAAATGAGCTATGGGACCCACCTCATTTTCTTTCTCGCTTTTCTTTTTTTTCACTTTTCTTCCCTCATCTAGATAGGAGAAAAATCACTTCTCCCCTCATTTCCTTCTTAGTTTGCTTTCCTTCCTTATTTTTTTCTCCATTCAAACATAGCATAAGTCTGGAAATATTTAGTATTTACCCAAAGTTTCACATTTTCTTTCATGTAGTTAAATAAATTTTAAATCATTAATTTATTAATTCATTGAATATTGATACACACACACCATTATAATATGTGTACATGTTCATCGGTTTTGGTTTTCACTTTTTACTTATTGGATACAAGTTATGTTTTTATTGATCTTGATTTGGAAAAAAATCTGATTTGATGATATATTTATTTGGAAACTGACCCACTAATCTTACTAGGTTCGCACATTAGCGTCTTTTTTATTAGCGGAGTTAATGCGAAGCCCAAGTAATACTCTTCTTTTCTCCCGTGAGGTTTAGATGGGAAGCTGTGTTTTTTGAATATGGTCTCCCCTCATCCAAATAACTGTAGTTCATTGCCCAAAAAACAATCTCTATGCAAAACAACCCCAAAAAAAAATCTCTATGCAAAACAAACCCAAAAAAAAAAAAGAAAAGCCGCTATGTTATATTCTCAAATACGCTATGCATAAAACCCGCTTCGCACATTCCACAACTCTGTTAAGCTACCTTTTGCAAAACAAACCCAAAAAAAAAAAAATCCAACTATACACTAAAAATAAAAATAAAACTCAATCAATCGTTCCATCAGCATTCCTTTGAATTTTCCCCACCTGGCTGTGTGAATCTCTATGCAAATATATCATAATACAGCCAACGGGTTATACAAGCCAAAGCAAATCATCATATAACTGTTGAACATCATAGGCATGTAAAGAGAATTATATGCGGAACAAAAATGAACAGCTAATATTGAAGAACATGGAAACAAAATGAACATCTAATATTGAAGAACAAAGATTTACATCTCCACAAGAAATAGCTTTTCGAACATTAATTTGAGAATTCTGCTCAACATAATAAACACAGAATTGAAAGAAAAATGAACGCTTGATAATAACATAAAAAAATAAAAATAAAAATACTGCCTAATCCTCTACGATCCATATTGAGCTTCTTCATCGCACCACACAGAGCACCCCTCCTTCTCTACCACCCATTTGTCCCCATTTGTCCACTATGGCATTTTTAATTGAAGCTGGAAGAGTTTACTGCAATCACATATCCCGAACTTGAACCCCTTGAGGAATTCCATGCATTTCCTATATCAAGCGTGGCCGCTTATCCTTGTGAATCACTAATATAAAAGCAGTGTTCCATGTCAATAAACAGAGCATATACATAAACTAATTTGTTGAAATTCTATCTGATAATATTCTGTAGGGTCAAAAACTAAATACATCGTTCGTGTACCTGCCTTCAATAATCATAGGGGCCTAACCCTTTGTCTTTAAGTTCAGGCCCAATAAAGAGAAATACTGCACGGTGATGGTAGTGTCCTACTTTCATCAATAACATCACATTTTGATTTCTATGTCTGTTAAAGGTTTTTGTTCAAAATCATAAATAACAAATTGCGTAGACCATGGCAAAACCACAGGAATGATTATAGACCCAGTAAAACAGCAAAACTATTGTTGTTTTCTGCTAAATTAACATAGAGGTTGCTGATGAGATCATAAGAAAGAAAGATCCAGTAAGGTAATTAATTACATAAGACTAAAATGATTATTTAGGTTCATATAAAACATACTTGTAAACACAAGCTTGGTACTTCGTTCTGCAACTTGTCAGACTTCGGGGAAGTTACTAGTACGCTGCCTAATGATATCAGAAAGGAGAAAATTGCCCAACGATACATCCACTTATGTTTATTAGCCTAGAATTGTCATCCAAGAATAAACCAAAGTGCTACTGTTGGTTGGACAAAACCAAATATTTACGTCTCACTCCCAGAAGCCTGATCAATAGATCTGTCTTGTGTGCAATTTTTGTGTCCTTTGTCTATCAACTGGCGTGGCTCTGATTACTGGCTTCCGTGAAGAATTTATCTGCTGCTAGCGGACTTCTTCCCTCAAATTCACAAAATATTTCATTCTTGTCTGTTTCATTTCTTTAATATTTAGAAACCCCACTTTCTGTCGTGATACTTTCAGTAAAGGAACTAAGGCATGTTTTCACCAGGAAACATAGTCACTTCCAACCTTAGCTTGAAGGGAATTCTACAGAACCCTCCACAAAAAGCTTGTAGGAGGGTAACTTTTCCTATTCTTGAGAACATACGTTTTCAGTTTTGGACCAAAAGATTCGCTAAATCTATTGCCGTGATTTTTTAAATGAGCTTTAGTGGTATTTAATTTTTACTTATGTAAATGGACTGTACAGAACAATATTGGGTCTTTTAGAAGATTCAACCAACATAACACGATAACAGTATTCGGTAGCCAATGTTAGCTATCCAAACTAAATTTTGAAAATGCAGAAGCACAAATTACTTGGGATTTCTTCCCAGAATTTCATAGGACAGTATAATTTGATGCACCATGATCAGGTTTTTCATATTTCCATATCTCAATATCATTTTACATAATTTGATAGCCTAAACGTCTGCATCAAAGTTCATAAATTTAAGCAATATGTAGCAATTGATATATGTAATTTTATGTATAGTTTAAACTCAGAAGCAACATAAGTGTTAAATGTAAAATGAAGAGTTTAAAGATACAGAAGACATCTTTCAATGCAAAGACTAAATTTTGAATTGAGAAAGTTAAATGTAAAATATAAAAGAAATACTGATAATGCAGTTAATTTATTCAAACCAATCTACTATTATGAAACATAACAATGATGAATTTCAATGCCCACAATCACATAGTAATTGTATTCACACTACGAAATCATGATTATCTGTTATTACATATACATATAAATGTAACTCAAAAGCTAGAGAGAAATCCAATTTAGAACCTCTCTAATTCATCCAGCTAGCACCCGTAAGTTGTCGCTCTGTTTTGGGGCAAATAGGTATCTGAGATTCACAAGCCACGCAAGAAATCAGAGGAAAAATGAAGTCATGCCCATATAATTCTCATCTCATCACGCTTGCAGGAATTTTGTTTGCCCAAAAGTTCCTCGAAAAGCAACGATGCATAAAGAACTGTAAGCATGTCTTCACCAGCAAACATAGAGTCACTTCCAACCTAAGCAAATTCACTCAAAATCAAATGCATTAAAGTGAAACTATATATATTCAAGATAGAGCAGAAGAATATTTATTGAAGTGCCGTTTGTTCTGCTAACGTAAACTATTTATTTATAAATTTACAGAATGTAGAGTAGCGGTTCAAGCAAAGCATCCTACGAAGCAAAACCTACACAGAGAACTACGCAACAAAATCAAGAGAGGAGACAGCCACATCGAGAAGGATAAAGACCCAGCGATTTGGGAAGCTTCAAAGATTGCGTGAAAGAAGAAGTAAACGCTGTGAACGGACTGCAGCCTATATTTTTCAGGAAGAAGAAAATGAACAGTGAGGAAAAAGACGTCGCAATATATGTCTAACTGCCTCAATCGCTGAATACACAAAAAACAACCAACAGCATCAGGTTAAGCAACTGCTGGAACCACAGATAATGAAGGACAAAACTCCCTTACATGATTAAAGAACATGGGTGCGCAAACTTCGGACCCACGATTGCCCGCACAACATGATCACAAGCACGAAACTGCAGGCACGATCGCGAACATGGCGTTGGGTGGTCTAAATGAACGTAAAAACATTGCTTTTAGGGTGTGTTTGGTTGGAGGGGAGGGGAGGGCAAATGAGCCCTTCCCCTCATTTGGTTAAAAATTTTGGAGGGGAGGGGAACCAAAATGTCCCCACCCCTCCCCTCCCTCCCTCCATTTTGGCTCCCCTTCAAATTGGGGGTTTTTGGAGGGGAGCTAAATTTGTGAAACATTATGCCTTTATAATTTTTTCAATATTCCACTTCTACCCATAAAATATATTATTATAATATTTATTTCAAATAAAAAATATATTATCCTAAGTAAAAAAATAAAAAATATATACATTATTATAATTAAAAATATATTATAAAAAATTATTTAAAAATAAAAAATTATTTAAATAAAAAATTATATATTATAAAATTAATTGTTTTTATAAATATATTATTTATTAAATATATTTTAAAGCTGGAAAAAAAGATAGCCTAAAGAGAATAAAATTTCATTTTTCTTAGAGCATATAAAATTTGTTAATTTGATTATTTTAAATATATTATTATATTAATTAGAATAAAAAATTACTGTACCAATTTTTTAATACACATATTAACATGATAAGACTGAATTTTTATTAAATTATATGATTTAAATTAAAATGTAAATTAATTTATATAATATATCAATAAAAAACATAAATTAATATGTAAGGGTAAATTGGTGAATTGATTATTATTATCCTTCTCCTCCCCTCCTTGAACCAAACAAAAGATAATTAAATATCCTTCCCTCCCCTCTTTTTTAATCAAACCAAACAAGGGGAGGATGAAACCTTCCCTCCCCTCCCTTACCCCTCCCTCCCCTCCCCTCAAACCAAACAGGCCCTAAGCAAATGGAGACAAAATTCCTGATAAAATCATTTTTAAAATCTTTGATTTTCATTCAAATATCTTGTCGTCCCACGAAACCTATATGAAACACCAGACAACTGGCATGGTGCGATTCACTCCGCATAGGCCATTAATGTGGCTTGCTGTGCAGGCTGCTTTCAGTCCTGCTTTTATATACACAAAGATCGATATCCAAGTTAAAGCTTTGTTTGGTTTAATGGAAGGGAGAGGAGGAGAGGTCAATTAAAAAAAGAGGAGAGGAGGGAAAAAGAGATCATGATTTTGTTTGGTTGGAGGGGAAGAGAAGAGAGGGGAGATTTCTTGTTTGGTTCATAAGAGGAGGGGAGGAGAGATAATTATAAATTGACAGATATGCCCATATCTCTATATTTAGACTGATTTATTTTTTTTATTACAATATTTATATCAAAATTATTATTTCTTAATTTATCAATTTCAAAAAAAAATCAATTACCTCACTTGCATGTGATAAAAAAATGATAAAACTAAAAAAAATTAGAAAATATGATAAAAAGTTTAACATTCTATCTCATTAATTTTATAAATACATGTATTAATATATATGATATGTATATATTATATAATTATAATATTATATGATTATTATCAAATATTATTAGTGGCTAAAAAAGAGAAAGAAGTGAAAAAAAAGATTTTTAATAAAATGGACAAACTTGAATATTGAAAAGTTAGTATGGGTAGTTTGGTCAATATTAGACATAATATTTCTCTCCCCTTCAAAAAACCTCAAATTTAGAGGGGAGCATGGGGAGGGGACGGAGCACTAAAAGACAAATTTCTTCCCTCCCCTCCCATCTATTTTTCCCAACCAAACACACTTATCCCCTCCCCTCCCCTCTCCTCCCTTCTCCTCCTCTCCCCTCAACAATCCTCCAACCAAACAGAGCTTAAGGCTATGTTTGGCTCAACGGAGGGAAGGGGAGGGGAGGGATTTTAATCAAGGGAAGGGGAGGGGAGCAAAGGGGAGGGTAGCTACAGAGGGGAGGGGAGGGAGGGGAGGGATTTTAATGATCTCCTGTTTGGATTGATTGGAGGGGAGGGGAGGGAGCAATTTTAATAATACCTTATTTTGTTCTAATAAAAAATTGACTATTTTAGCCTCATAAAATTTAAATGAATTTTCTCACTTTTTATTTTGTTAAGATATAACTATATATATAATACAATTCACTAATTTTGATTTACAAGATACAGTCACATACTTATAGAATATCAAGACAAAAAGTCACAAGTGATAGATTTCAATCAGAGAAAAGACTTTGAAGGTGAAAGAAAATACCAACTGCCTCTTAGAATTAGAAGAAGAGAAAAAAAGTTTACAAATACTCACTAATTTTGGAGATAATTATCTTAATAACCTCTTATTAGATGCTCAAAAGAACTCTCTTATGTAGAAATGTTTATGACTGATTAGAGGTTAACAAATCGAAAGGGTATATAAGGAATTAAAATATTATCTCTCACCTCCCCTCCAAAAAACCCCACTTTTGGAGGGGAGGCTAGAAGGGAAGGGGAGGGGAGAAGAACCCCTCCCCTCTTTAAAAAACATCTTATCCAAACGAGGGGAGGGGAGGAGCTCCCCTCCCCTCCGAAAACCCCGTACCAAACATAGCGTAAGTGGACATGGTGGGTTCTTTTTTTCGTTTATTAATCTTCTAGGACCGATTCCATGTAACTAAACATAGGATGATATTAAGGGTTTTTTTAATCACTAGATATTAAGTTTACATTATTAACATAATGTAGATTGAAAATACTATTCCTCCGGTCCTTAATATAAGACCCATTTAACTAATTTGATTAGATTAAGGAAGTTAGGTAGGTTAGTTAATTATAAGAAATGTGACACATTTCTCCTAAAATACCATAATCATCTTTCTTAATACCCTATTTTCCTTTTCTACTTGATTATGGTTGAGGAAGTATCCATAGGGGTAATTTAAAAAAAATTAATAAATATGAGAAATGGATTTTATATTTAGGGAAAATGACAAATAAAGACCCTCAAAAATATAAAATCACAATTTGGATACTTCAATTCACAAAATTGCTGTGAGGGACCGGGTCCTAAATATGAATTATGAAATGTAGGAGAAAAGTCAAAAATGCCCTTCCCCTTGTCTTCCTTCCGTCTCATCTCTCCTTCTCTTTCTTCTCTTGCTCTCTCTCTCTCTTCGTCTTTCTCTTTGCTGCTGCTGAATCAAGATCGAAGCATTACACTCTAATCCTCACCCCAACCACTTCTCTCACTTCAGAATTTAGAGGGAGAGAGGGAGAGAAAGACAATGCTATATTCTGATTGTTCTGCCATAGCTCAAAACCCTATCTCCATTTCCACCTTCCATAGCCACGAACTTTTGGCCCTTCCTCGCTTTCACCTCTTCTATCCTTATAACCGAGAAAACTTTGCCTTATGGTTTGTTATTATCTTCAGCTCTTCTCATATGGATTTGCATCAAATATAGTGAATTTCTGAGTCAGTTTGATTTCATTTGATGATCCTTTGGGTTTGAAATTGTCAAGCATTGTCAGACTCGATTTCGCTTGTGAGATTAATAAAATTGCTCATAAGCTTTTTGTAGGACTTTGCGTAAGGTGGTGTGCCACGGCTTTAACCATTGTTGAGCATGCAAACACTTGCTTTTTCTTTGGTGAAATTCAACTTTGTTGCTGACTAGGAAAAATGATTAAATCAATTCTTTTAATCTTGTAGGCTCACCAACAAGGTAGATGGCAAGCTAGAATTGGCCATGCTGTAGGGAAGAAGGATCTGTACCTTAGAACATTTGGTAAAGTTTCAGCTTGTACTATTATCTATCTTGTAATAAAATAATATTGCGATGGTTTGTTGGATTTTGAATAGAAAGTCTAGTTTGAAATTATTATTCCTTGTCTCGGAGAGGGAAGGAACAATGTAGCAAAGCATGTTGGAGCATTGTTTTATGCTTGTTTAAGATTATGTGTAATGCTTACAGAGTGTGATATTCTGTTCTTAATCATCTATTACATGATTTCCATCCCTTGCTTGAACTAAGTACCAAATCTGGAACATTATTTGATTCATCTTTTATTACCTTGGATAGATCCAGAACATTAGCAAATCATTATGTTTTTCTACTGTCTAAAACAGGGCTTTATACATATCTAATAATTACCTTACCATAACTTACGAAAACTATACCAAAAGCTTGAAGATACTTATGCCTTATCCTTGCTTGGGCTCATTTTGAATTCCTCCTTCTGCCTTTACTTTGTCTTTGGTATTGTCTTTGTGAATCAAGTAGTTATGGAGGAAATCAAGAAATGAAAATTCATGATTAACTTTCATTAATCAATTTATCAGTTTCATGGAGAAAGTCAAAGGCTATTTTAATGTATATGTGTCTTTTTATATATATAGTTTGAACTTTGTTTTGTGTACATACCTAGAAAACATACCCAAATCATATTGGATTTGGTCTTGCGTACAGGACAATTCTTCCAAATGGAACAAGGTATCAAGAAATTCTCTGAAGACTATGGTTAGATCAGGAAATACATTTCAATTTGATGGTGACAAATTCATAATCTACTCCTCCTAAAAGAATGAAAGCTTGGATGATTCATTGCATGTGAACGAGGAAGGGAAGTCAACTTTATGATGGAATGTAAGACTCAAGATTGCATGAGGTGCAACTTGTAATTAGTTTCCTTGTACAAGGGGTTCAACTCACTGAACTTGTGAACTTGTCATTTACTACTTATCAGAAGTGGTTGCCGTTAGAAATCTGTAAATTTTAATTTCAACAGAGAAATTTGAAATTGTATGAAAACCTTATGGGAATTTGTTATTTGTCATACTCAACTTGTCATTTGTCATAGTAAACTTGTTACTTCGCAAATCAATGTGAAAATTCAGTCATTTTGACAGAGAAATTTGAAATTGCGTGAAAACCTTATGAGAACTTGTCATTTGCCAAACTCAACTTATTATTTTCCATAGTAAACTTGTCACTTCGTAAATCAATATGGAAATTCAATTATTTTAACAAAGAAATTTGAAATTGTATGAAAATCTTATGGGAACTTGTTATTTGCCATACTCAACTTGTCATTTGTCATAGTAAACTTGTTACTTCGCAAATCAATATGAAAATTCAGTCATTTTGACAGAGAAATTTGAAATTGCGTGAAAACCTTATGGGAACTTGTCATTTGTCAAACTCAATTTATTATTTGCCATAGTAAACTTGTCACTTCGTAAATCAATATGGAAGTTCAATCATTTTAAAAAAGAAATTTGAAATTGTATGAAAATCTTATGAGAACTTGTCATTTGCTATACTCAACTTGTTATTTGTCATAGTAAACTTGTTACTTCGTAAATCAATGTGGAAATTCATTCATTTTGACAGAAAAATTTGAAATTGTATGAAAACTTTATGGAAACTTGTCATTTGCCAAACTCAACTTGTCATTTGCCATAGTAAATTTGTCACTTCGTAAATCAATGTGAAAATTCAGTCATTTTGACAGAAAATTTGAAATTGCATGAAAACCTTATAGGAACTTGTCATTTGTCAAATTCAACTTGTCATATAGTAAACTTGTCATTTCATAAATCAATGTGGAAATTCAATCATTTTAACAGAGAAATTTGAAATTGTATGAAAACCTTATGGGAACTTGTCATTTGTCATATTCAACTTGTCATTTGTCATAGTAAACTTGCCACTTTGTAAATCAATGTGAAAATTCAATTTAACAGAGAAATTTGAAATTGCATGAAAAATTTATGGGAACTTGTCATTTGTCAAACTCAAGTTGTCATTTGCTGTAGTAAACTTGTCACTTCGTAAATCAATGTGGAAATTCAGTCATTTTAACAGAGAAATTTGAAATTGTATGAAAACCTTATGGGAACTTGTCATTTACCATTCTTAGCTTGTCATTTGCCATAATGAACTTATCACTTCTAATAAGGTTTTCATACAAATTTACATTTCTCTTCTCAAATGATAATTTCCAGAATTCTTTGACAACAATAATAGAAGGAGGTAATAGTTGTTAATTTGAGTATATCAGTAGGAGATGAGATTGTGGAATGAAGAGAGATTATGGAGAATGAGAGCTTTTATATGAAGAGTACTATATTAGCATTACATGTTTTGTAGAAAATGAAATATGGAAGCTACACGGTTAACATGTTTTTATTTCTCCTATTGCAAATCAATGGGTTGGGAAAAACATGGAAGAAAGTCATGATTCTAGAGAAGAAGAATGAAGTCGAAGGAGATTAGAAGAAGGAAAGAGAAGGAAGAGAAGAGAGACAAAGAGAGAGAAAGGAAGTCAGAAATTTAAGTTTCTGACATCATAAGAGAGAGGAAGAGGGAGAGAAGGATGAAGAGAGAGAGGAAGAGAAGGAGGAAAGAGAAAGAAATGGGGTGCTGGAAGAAAGAGAAAAGAAAGGGCATCTTAGTCATTTGGGCTTTATTTCATAATTACAATTTAGGATCTGGTCCCTCACAGCTATTTTGTGAATTGAATTACCAAATTGCAATTTTATGTTTTCGACGGTCTTTATTTGCCATGTTCCCTTATATTTAGGATCAAAATCAACTCAACAATTAGGTCTTATATTAAGGATCGGAGGAGTATGTCACAAAAATTTATCTTTGGCGCTTACTATCAAAAACTTCTAAATCAAAACTATGCACAACCAATATTATATTAGTGCAACTCAAATTTCTTTTTCTCCTTAATTTTGGTCAGACCACAATCTCATACTCGATATCAAACTAAATTCAAGAGCTTCATTAATTAGGTTTTAATTAATTATATAAAACTTTCTGACCATGAATTTTTCTTCTTCTTTTAATTATTGGAGGTCTCAAAAGTCAACAATATTAACGTAAGTTCAGAGCCTACATATATGACACGGCCTTTGGTATAGCTGAAAGGGTACGACCATCCTTCAATATGATCTGCCCTGTAATCAGGTCTCGTCCCTCCCAGTTTTCAAGTCCTAAAGTGGTTTGGTTGGCTTAATGATTTTACAGAAATGAGAATAAGAATGAAAATGAAATTTAATAGAGAATGACATAAGTATATTTAGAATGGCATGGAAGAGTTATTTGTATCTAGTTGGATAATAATGCCCTTAAAATAAGAATATATATTAAAAATATTAAAATAATCAAATTTGATTTTCTTAGTTTGAAAAAAAATATTCTTAAATAATGTGATTTACTTAAAAAATGTCAGTTATAAATAATATTAAACTGAGTAATGATTAAAAAAAAGGTTAATATCATTGTTGTTTCTTATCATCTGATCAAATTTTGTTTTGATACATGTAGTTTCATATCATTAGTTTTGGTCTCTATAATTTTTTAAGAATTTGGTATAAGTTTAACTAATAGACCGTACTTTTAACAAATTTTAATTTCAATCACCTATGCTTAATCTCAAATAAAGTCTTTATGAAACTATAAAAATGAAGACCAACTATTTAAAATTACAAGAATTAAAATCATAATTTGATTAAATAGTAATGAAACCGTGGTACTACTTCCGTTCCATAATATAAAAACTGATTTGATTTTTATTTTAGTATTATATATAAAATCCCAATCTACTTTGTCTCTCATATTTATCTTTTTTTTAAGGTGGTCTTCATAGTAATGATAATTTCAGCCAATACACTTGATTAGTAAGGGTATTTTAGGAAAGACTATTTATTACAAATAACTAAGTTAACTAATTTTTTTAATTTGCTTAAATTATTCAACTAACACTTATATATACATATATATATATTAAGGATCAGAATATTAACTAAACAAAGTAAAAAAAAAAAATTGAAGTTGATTGCTAGGCACTTGGAGGAAGCCGCGGAACGTCGGGGCACAAGACGCAGAGGAGGAAATTAAAGGCCCTTGGCACTTGGCAGCGTGTGGTTTTGGAAGGGTACTAACGACATTTCAATTGGGCTTCTGTGGCTTTGCGACCGCAAGTTGTACTGATCACGTGAGTGTGCGCAAGGATTAGCAGCATGTGGATTATGATTGAGGAAGACGCTTCATAAAAACTCCTAAAAGAAATTTATTATTAAAAAATCTCATTATGAATTTGTTGTAGTTTCTTATCTTAAAATTTATCATTGCATGCGTTTTAATTGTCAATATATTTTAGAGTAATTTAAAACTTTTTTGGAACTGACAAAATTGATGGAGCAAACTTAAAAAATAATATAAAACCTGATTCAAAAAATAACATTATATCTCATAATCATTTCAGCATGCTTCCTTTCAGGCCTTATGTTACTCCATTAATTCGATTTCCGCGTTCTCTGCCAAAAAATTAAATAAACTAAACGAGCAAACAAAAGCATATGATATTGTTATCTTCGTCTACTTGCTTGTGACTTTGATGCATTTTTAACGTGTAGTTTTAGTTTGGTTAAGAGTTTTGAATGGGTTTCTCCCCTCGATTCATTGAGCTTGAAATGACGTGGTTTTGAGTTAAAAAATACTTGCCCATCATATTTGTGTTCGTTTGTGTTAAACTATGTAATTTTCTTTTTCACATAACTCAGCATATCATTAAGTTATTTTAAGTTTGAGATTAATTTCTATTAGATTAAGAGTATTAAAAGTTAAAATCTTTCTAATAAGTATACTTCCTGAAAATCAAACTTTTGAATATTCTGTTTACTTATACATTAATGCCTTTTTTAATTAAAAATGTTGTCCTTTTTTGAAATATATATAAATATTTTGTATGTTTTAATTAATTATATTGTATTAATGTCAGTTAGATCACGATTTAGAACAATGAATTTGAACCATTTTCATTTAATTCTATATATAGTTTTATTCCTTTAATTTTTGTGACATATTTTAATGGGAGAATTAGAAAGAAGGACCAATAAGAAATGGTATTTATGAGAAAGGATCATAAAAATTAAAATTACTTAAAAGCAATAAATATTTAAATATAAATTTAAAAATACATTTTCTCTTATATTTTCTTCTATATTTTATTTTTAAAACTAATACAAATTAATAAATTTCACTAAATTAAAGATGATTTTTCTTAAAGTCTACAACCTGCATAAAAATCAATTAAAAAAATGAAAACATGTTCAGTGATCTAAAAATTAAAGTTTTATTTTTAAAACCATCACAAGTTTTAATTGAAAATAAAAGTTATATAACTTTATTAATATTTAGATTATTATATAATTTATCATATACACAATTTTAAAAATTTAAAGAAAATTCGTATAATTTATTTTTTTATTCTATAAAAAATTTGTATCAGATTTCAAAATAACAAATTCATGTAATGATAAGAAATTTAAATAATTTAGATAATCTATTATAATTTTATAAGACCGCACCTCAAAATCATTTGGCAAAAGTCACCTAATTATATGACATATTAATATAAATAAAATATAAAATATAAAAATATTAACAAATACAAAAGGAATTGTGTTTCACTTAAAAGAATTACAATAAGGGAATATATTCCTAAAAAATAATCTGTTTGTAAAATAAACTAGTTTTAAACATGTTAAACTTTCTACCTAGTATTTTAATTTTTATGATCCTTTTCCATAAATATTACTCGATATTGGCCCTTATCTCTTATTCTCCCTATTTTAATTATGCTTTCAACGTTAAGAAATTAAAGAGCAGTACATGTAACATTGAAAAAAATTCAACTAAGAAAAAAATTACATAGAAGAAATTTTACGCCAGACTGTGAATATTTATGGGCGTGAATACTAAAACCAACTTTTAAACCCGCTATGATATATGGGGGGAAAAACTTATCTGTATGATTAGTTGATATAAGTAAACGATGTGGATGAAAAAAAAATGATTGCATTATTGTGGATGTCATTATCCATGCCACGAAAATCTTTCTGTGTCGTTTGGGAGGGGGGGGACCTTTCTGTGTTGTTGCCTGCCACCTAATTGAACTAAATTGGACAATTTATTATTTGGATAAATTTTCAAAACCCCCTCTCCCAACACACACACACATTGCAAACGAAATGTTCATGATAATATTACTTTCTATACTTAATATAAAAATTAGTTGAGATTTAAATTTGGTTCTAAATATAAAATCTTAATCCACTTTGTCCTCTAAGTTTATAATTCATTTTGTAAAGTATCTCTTATTAATTGCCCATATTAAGGGATTTTTATTTAAGAGTAGTTATGATTAAATGGAGGAAAATCGATTCATATTTGTTACAAATAATTAACTTAATTAATTTTTTTAATCTATTCATATTAGTTATATAATTCTTATATTAAGTGCCAGAATACATCCAATTATATGTTTACTTGTTTTCTTTTTTTCTTCTCATCCTTGACAAAAAAACAGAATTCACACGCACCTGTAAAGAGCGGAACTTGCAATCTCACATTTTCAAAAGGACATAAGTTCACCGGTGAGATTACTATTATTTTCTGCCCAAATTATTAAATAGAATTTTGGACAAATTGGAAAGCAAAAATGAATCTTTTCCTTTCCAGAATATAAAAACAACCCTGAGCATTTTTATATATTGAGGTTTAAATTATTTATATTTACACCGCTATATCTATCTATATATATATATAGAGAGAGAGAGACAGAGAGAGAAAGAAATTTTGGTGATTTTGTCCCACGTTAAAAATTAACTTTGAAATTAATTATTAGTGTAAAAACTATCCGTGCAAAATAAATTACATTTTGAGAAGAGAAAAAAGGAGATTACATCAAGCTTTGAATATGAGCAATCTAGAAAGTGTCTTACAATAAAGACCAAAGTAGTATATTTTTTAGACCAATTAAAATTAAAATCAAGACGAAAAATCTGCTAAAAGTTTGGATTGTTTACGAAAATGTAATCGATTATATTTTCATGCCAGTTAAAATTATAATTAATTTCTGTAGAATGTCCAATAAAACTTTAAGTTATTGATAAAATTATGATCGATCACTTTTTTTATACCGATTTATTTTTAACCCATGTAAAATATTAGTATAAAAATTCCTTCTTCTTTTTTCCTGGTGTTACTATCAGCAATTCAATTATTTTGATGTGAAAGGTGGTTTTTCAAGATTTTTTTAAGTAAAAATAGACAAGATAAAGTATTCAAACCTTCGTTTCCTTTAAAAATGTTAAATCTAGATTAATGTATCATTCTTTATCATCACAATAATATTATCATCATCCTAATCAATATGCTAATCCAGATTTAAGTATGATATCAAGTCCCAAAAATGAATAGTTCTTTCAATATAATTTTGTTGTCTCCAAGAATTTAATACAAAATTTATTTGAAAGGCATCAAATCCTTTCTAACTTAAAGTTTAAACCAACATATGGATGCCAGGAAAAAGTATTAAAAGAAAATAGAAGAAAAAAACAACATATGGTTGAAATAATCTAACTAGTCAACTTCAAGTGATTAACAGAAAAGAAAATAACTTCTTCAAAAAAAAATCAAAGCTTTATACAAGAATTATTAAATAGTAGTAATAAGATATATTACTCTAAATTCAAAAGGAGAAAGCAGCAAAGGAAGCGCATTGAATAGAAGAAACAACAATTTACACTAACATCGTTTTCTCTCATTCAATTTTAGGATGTAATTGGTTTCATATTCAAAACTAACAAAACATAATTTTGGTAATTTTAAGCATAAAACCAAATATGCATTAAGTCCTATGCAACTACGAACTACTCTTTCCATTTGGGGAAAAAAACTTCAGTATAGCAATTATTAATATATAATTTTTCTTTGATGCGATAAATAAAACTTAAACATTTGAATTGATTAAGAATAATTATTTTATTTAAAAAATAAATATTTGAATTTAGGACCATTGAATATAAAATTCCTAAAATATAATTAACGCTTTTTTAAATATCATATAAATTTATGAAAATGTAAACATATCCTTTGTTATAAACTGAAATTATAAATTTTATTTAAAAAATTAAAGATGAAATAAATTGTCCCGATCGCCAGCTATAAGTCAGCCTTATCTTTGACCTATCCAAGTGTACACAAACACACACAATTTAAACGTGACCTCATGGTTTTATGGACATTTTTCTCAATATCTATATATAGTTAGACGTTTATTTTTCCATCACAATTTTTCTTCCTTGAATAATATCCTCTTGGTGTATGAATTGACATATGTTTTTTCATAAGAAAAATAACATTTATCTGAATTTAACCATTAATTAATCTTAACTTCCCATATGTATGTCGTATAAGTTGAAATTAAAATCTCTGACGTAATAAAGTTATTTTCATTTAAATATACTGGAATTCTTTTTTACACTGTTTGGATGGGAAGAAAAGTTAAGAGGAAAAAAAATGAGAGGAGAGAAAATGGAGAGAAAAGAAAATTGAAGAGAAAATATTATCACTTCTAATGTTTGGATGGACAAAAGAAAACAGAAAGAAAAAAATGAGTAAATATATGAATAATTAAAATACCCTTCTATTATATCAAAATATATCTTGATTAAATGTTTAGTAAAATAGGAATAAATAATTCTGAAAAAAAGAATAGGAATAAATAAAGATTATTCAGGAGACATATGACCAAATGATCATAATTAATAAATTTAATAAAATTATGATCCTAAACTTGATGACAAAATATTGTTATGGAAAAATTAGGCATTTTACTTATTTTTCCAACATAAACAGAAACTTTGCAACTTTTTTTTCCCCTTATGGAAATATTTTTTTAAAATATCTTTCCAGGATGAATATATATTATATTAAAATCCATAAAAATCATGTTTCAAGTCTCTATTGAATATCATGGGTTTTGATTATTTTCATTCTCTGTTCCCATTTCATTCTTCTTGTTTTTATATTTCCTATCCAAGGTAACCTAAGCTTTTTGGTTTTTTGTTTTTGTTTTTGAAAGATAAAAGGGGATAATTTGGGAGATGCCACAGCCTAGAGCCGTCAAAACAGGCCAAGCCCATCGGGCCAACCCTTTTAAGTCCTTTTAAATAGAGGGCCGGGCTTGTATTTTAAGTGGTTGAAAAGGAAATTGGACTTAAAAGGCTAGCCCTATAGGGCTCAAAAATAAAAGGGCCAACCCTTTAGGGCCAAGGGCTAGCCCTTTTAAGCCCGTCTATTTTTTTAAATTATTATCAATATATTTATAAAGTTATAGATTAGTCTTTTATGAATAACTTTAAATTAGAAAAATACCTAGAAGTCAATACTCAAGCTAGATAATTGAAAAGAATTAAATGTCTTGGACTTGTAGAAGAATAATTAAAATCAATTTTCAATTCTTTCAAGAATGGTAACTGATATTCTTAACATTTTAATCACCATAATAGCTAGTAGATCTTCATTTACCATCGGTTTACATATCTTAACAAAGTGTAAAACTTTTCTTATTCGAACAAATGTTCAGGTTCTTATTTGTACTTATAACTACTGCATAGTTTTATTTCAGATAAGGTAAATGAAGACAAAAACCTTAATATTTTTATCACTGAAGAAGAGCTCACTTGTAGTAAAGAACAATCAAATATTGCTGATCTTGATGATACTGATGAAGATGAAGATAAAGATAATAATTATGTTGATATTGTTAATCTTTAACTGCTAGGTTTTATCTTTCTGTTTTTCATGTTTTGTTAGATTTTGATTTTTTTTATTTTGGACAATAGTTTATTGGCATTTAATTTTTTTTTCTATACACCACTAATTTATTTTACTTATATTTATAATTTAAATAAAAAATCTTAGAAGTTTTGTTGATTTATTTTTTATTTTAAAATAATTAAAAAGAATTTAAATTTTAAAAAATAACATAAAAGGGCCAGCCCTTTTAAGCCCTGAGCCCGCATGCCTAAGGGCCGGGCTTTAATAATTAGATAATTTTAAGGTATGTGGGCTTTAAAGGGCCGGCCCTTTTAAGCCCTGGCCCTTCAAGGGCTAGCCCTTTAGGGCCGGGCTAGCCCTTATTGACAGCTCTACCACAGCCGCATGTGTGTATTTGATAAGCCACTTGCATATATATATTTTTAATTATATTTTATCTATTTATTTAAAAAATTTACTGTATTTTTTAAAAAAAACATTACTAATTAATACATTTTAATGATTGAAAACTTTTTAAAAAATATCTACTTTTACTCCCTGCTTTATTCAGATGAATATTAGGTGTTAACTTATTTGTGGCGACTTCTCAATTACATTAGTTTAGATTTCCGATCATTTGAAATTCAAACATTTGTAGCCAGATCTCAATTTCTAAGAAAGGCATTTGGTATAATTTGTATTAATATATAGCACCTCTAGTTCTTAATATAAAAGCTAGATAACTAATTTAGAGATAGTAAGAAAATTAATTAATTAATTAAGTTAATTATTTGTCACAAATATATATTGGTCTCCTTAAACCAAGTCATTATCTTCAATCATGTGTATAGGATGATTGAAATTATTCTCTGCTAAGAACTATTACAATCAATAGGGATATTTTAAAGAAAAATAAGAGGTAAAGCATATTAAAGTCTTATATTTAAGACTAAATTGAATTTCTAACTAACTTTTATATTAAAAACTAGATTGGAGGTAGTGTTATTTACTTATTATATTTAAGCTTTTAGGGGGTATTTTGATTTAAGGTTGCCCACCACCTTCATTATATTCATGTGTTTCAAACTATTCGGTCCATAAACAAGTGTCTTCACTCTACATACAACATACTCCTCTGATCTTATTTATAGGACAGAGAGAAGGTATTTCTTAGTTCTATTTATAGGGCACTGAGAGAAATTTTTTGTATGGAGGTACAATTTTACCCTTCATTTATTATTATGTTGAATTTATTTATATGAGGTACAATGTATATTAAATAGGGATAAAGTTGAAAAGTCATTAAATTTTAAATGAGAGTTAATGAAGTTTAAGGTTTTTCTTGATTTGTATAAAACATATTAGAAGTGTCTAATAAATAGGATCAAAAGAGTATATACATACTTCACAATGCAGCTGTTGCATATTTACTTGGTGATGTGCTGTAGATTTCTATAATTTTGCTTAGCTTAAATCAAGCCCTTGTAAAATTATAGGAACCAAAACGTTTAAAACTATAGAGAGAGCAAAACCTAAAGACCAATAATTATATAACTCTAAATTTAAATCTTTCTAGGATCCAAACAGACAACTCAAAGAATGCTATACTAGCTACTTCCATGACTTTGTAATATGTTGTATCTGGCTATCTGCACTCCTTTTTATCTATTCTTTTTTTTTTTCCAATTAGAAAGACTTATATTAATATTAATAATTGGAGGTTATGAGTGCGATTAAATCTATAACCTTTAATTTCACTTATTGTGGAGATTTCACACCATTAGATTATAAGTTTATTGGCTCTTTGCACACTTCTCATGCATACTTGTTCACTTCACCCTATCTATTTTTATTAAAATTTCGATTTTCGATTCGTTGTACTTCACATTATGCAGCTCAGTGCATTGGCTTGATGATGTACGTGTTATGGGATCTCTATCTTTTTGCTTTACCAAAGAGTTAATTTCTCAAGCTTAATTTAATTAAAAAAAAATTCAAAGAGATGTATTACTATAGGAGATAAGTTTAATTAAATCTTTCTGCGATTGAAAGAGTACAACAAAACTTTTTTTTTTTTAAGATGAAATAAGAGTATTCCCAAATCACATTAGACTTAAGACTAATCTCTTTCGGATTTGAAACGGTTAAGTAATAGCCTTCCCAAAAAGGGTGCAATAAAACTTTACTCATGTTAGATTCATGTTCCAATTATAGTGTTGGCTGAAAAATAATGTGAAAGTAATTTGTATTAGGAAAAATATTTATATCAAGTTTTTTATATTTATTATATTAAGTTTCCTAACATATAGATATGAGAAATTTGGTGTAACTATTGTATCTTGTGTTACACGTTTATATGACTTTTTTTTCCCATACAATTCAAAGTTTCTTTAAGTTATTTTGAATCTGAGACTAATTTTTATTGGGTCGGTAGCGTAAAGATTAAAACTCGCTCAAAAAATATAGTTTTTAAGATTCAAACTTGTATTTTTACGGAACATCTTGTGGGTATACGTTTATATGACTTAATGAAGATATTGCACCAAAACGCAACAACACATAACAAACAATGATTGAAAAGCTAACTAAAACCGAAAAGTTTGAAATGCTAACAATTTGTTCCTCCTAGTTAATGCCCACTTAAACCGAAAGTTTTCTGTTTTTCTTTTTGACCAAAATACTACTCTTAAATTTACCACGATGGAATTAGTTACCATTTACTTGTATGACTTTTCCGACTAGGTTCATAAACGATTCTAATTCCGCCTCTAATTCCGGTTATGTTCATAGCCCCACTATATATCCCTACATTGTGATGCTGATTTGCTAAGTAATTTCCACCAAACTCAATTAAGCCAACTAGATATTCTTGTATTTTATTAATATGATTTTTATTATAAGATATTTGCAACTAATTCATCATTTTCATAATTAATAAGAGGTGATTATATCATTAAATTTGTTAAAAAAAATGAAATTTTCAAATTTACTCTTATTAAAAATCATGAATCACATCTCTGAAAATAAAGAAGGAACATGTATTTTTTTTATCTATACCATATCTATTAATTAGGAGTACAAAAAAAATATTTGACCTGAAAAATTTTAAAAAAAGTATGGCAATTTAACCTAATTGTTATTGTTAGGGGCAAAGACACTTATTAATTAGAATTAAATTTGAAGTGTGAGTTGGTCATAGCTTTAAAAGAAAAATCATGGGAGGGTGACTTTTGGTGAACTGGACCAGCTAACACAAAAGGGCTTTTTCGTAATAAAAACAAAAGACCCGTCACTTTTGGTAACTCAAATCCTTTAAAAGCTCTAAAATTCTAGAGGTCCATTCCCTCTTCCAAAATCCCTCGCTCGTCCTCCACTTTCTCTCTCTAAAATCTCAGAGAGAGGAGGAGAATCACTCAGAAGCCGACGAAGAAAGAGGAGGATGAGGACGATTGAGTTGTCAACTCTGCGATCTTCGGAGTGGAAGAGAGAGATCGGAAAGGAATCGATTGCCGATGGAGGATCGCCGATATGCGGTGTTGATGTGCGCGGAGGAATCAGAGTATGTGAGGAAGAGGTACGGCGGGTATTATGGAGTATTTGTGAGAATGCTGGCGGAGGAGGGGGAGAGGTGGGACGTGTACAGGGTGGCGCGTGGGGAATATCCGCCGGATGAGGAGGTGGAGCTGTACGACGGATTTGTGATCACCGGAAGTTCCAATGATGCACATGGGAACGACGCCTGGGTGAGAGAGCTACTGACATTCCTTAAGAAATTGGATTCTCTGAGGAAGAAAGTTCTGGGCGTTTGCTTTGGCCACCAGGTATGTTTATTTATTTATTTAATAATTGATTTTTTGGTGAAGCCAGTATGTTTTTGTTTTGTTAAATTTTACACGTTTTTCTTTTTTAATTCCTTTTTCCTGCTTGTTTAGTTAATTTATATATATGTTGAATGTTCACTTTTGTTTTTGAATTTTATGATCCGTTTATTTATTAGCATAATTTAGGGTTAATACAAATTTTAATTCTTTAAATTTATCCTTATTTTGATTCTGATACTTCAAGTTTTAAATCATAGGTTTTGGTCTCTCAAAGAACAAAATGGTCCAAGATTTTTTTGGATTATAGGGCCAATGTTTTATATGAAAGAAAATTTGAGAGACCAAAACCTATTATTTGAAATTTGAGACACCAAAATCAAAATAAGAATAAATCTGAAAAACTAAAATTTGTATTAACCCTATAATTTAACAAAATTTTAAAAAATCATGTAAGTTTTAATCATTTTAATTTAAAACTTGAGGATTCAAAATTAAAATGAAAAACAAAAAAATTATATTAACATTTTTTTAACAAATTGATATTTTATATTCGTTGATATTGATGGTTTTGGTGAAATATAAAACGAAATGCACAAATCACCCTGTCTTTTCAGAAGTGCATTGAATAATTTGTTAATTTTAATTTAATTTTAAACACGTTATAATACTTTTTTTTGGCCGGTAAACTGTAAACATGTTATAATACCTAGCATCATCATACAAAATAAGGTTTAGCAAAAGAAACTATTTGTAAACTCTGAATAATGTAGTTTAACTTAAATTCTTTGTGCATGGTGCTTCTATTCTTACCCTAATGAACACAACAACTTGGGGTTATACTTTTATGCAAAGTTTTTCCTACATAAATGGGGAAAAGCTCTTGGTTCATAATTTGGAATTTACGAACATGATTTATACATATAACTTCAAAGATTAAAGGGCTAGTGCATAACTTAAAAGTTCAAAACATTATTTGTATTAATAAACGAATTAGAGGTTCATTCAAACCCACGCATTATCATTCAACTAGTGTGTAACAAACCCAATACAATTAGGATTTGGATCCCCTCAATTAAGTTTTTTAATTGAGTTTTAATTGAGAAATATTAACCATTAGATCACAATATTAACCAATTGGGTAATGGTGTTGAGATAAAGGGCTTTGACTTTTTTTAAAAAAAATAAATAAATTGGTAACTCTTTTCTCAATACTATTAGACGGTGATGATATATGTTTCTGATTTGAAACTGGATTGATGGAGTCTCGATGATATGGTGTACTGTGACATGTTATGGTAATATTTGACATAAAGTATATTTATTGTTTTTTAAAATTAAAATAATTAATTCTTCAAAAAAAAAAAAGAATCTACCTGAATCCATTCGAGATTCTTTGCTGGTGTTAATTTTGTTTTATTCTCCCCCCCCTTCCCTCTCAGCAAATAATTTATGTCACATGCGATTCAGACATGCGATGCCTTCTGTTGGATTTATGGTAAATATACAAGTATATGGAGGAAATAAAGTTTATTATTTATTTTAATCAACATGGATATTATTAGATTCATGAACAATTTTTTTTAAAAAAATAGTAAAATAATAATTTAAGTATTTTTACATATATTAATATTTAGTTATATATATATATTAATATTTAGTTATATAAATTACTCCGAAGGACAGTTAACTTTGAAGCGTTGATTGCAATTTTTTCTGATAGATCTGAGAAAGAAAATGATATTGAGAATGAATAAACTATATAAATTATAGTTATTTTTATTACCTTTTTTTATACAAATATCCATCTAATATAGTGTACGTAAGGGTAAATTATTATCTAATCAAATTTGAGCAAATTTAATTAGAATATCTCTCTCAAAATGACTTTTTTACGGAGTTTTTAATCATAATGGAATGTTTGTGGTCGCTATCCCCATCAGGGGACCCAACAATAACAAGAATGTTTTGGAGGGGACGTTGATAGTGAGGCAAAATACAGAAGTTTTGTTTTAACATTTGCGAATATTATAAAAACTTATCTTTCAAGTTTCACACTCTTTAACAAGATTTTTCTTATCTCTCACTCGGAGTTTCTGATTTTCTTTTGATGTTTTGAATTGACAGTGTTTGGAGTCATTGAAGCAGATAGGAGTTTTCTATGCTAATGATGATAAAATTTGAATTGATATGAAGAAATGAAGTCGAAAGAAAAATATCAACGGGGTTGGGTTTAGCGGAAGGGATCAGTGTCTCATAACGTGACGAACTAAGATTTGAATCTCCGCTAGGAGAGGTACTCACATTTAGTGTCCAATAATATCTCGAATAGAATTACTTCTAATAGAAGGATACCTATATTTTAGCAAAAAAAATCGAAAGAAAAATAGATACAGTAATCTAATAATCTGGTTTTCCCCCCTTAGAATGCAAAAGTTAGTATTGATTTATTTACATTTGCAAGTGGTTCAAAAGTTGAAGAAGAGCATGTTACATATTTTTCAAAATTTATTTTTTAGTTTGAATATACTTTGAATCAATTACAAAACTTTGATATCACAAGTAAAAATGAATGACATTATGTAAATAATAATATTACTATTAATAAAATCTCAACCAAAATGTCCAAAACAACTAGTGGGTGTTTGGAAGTCATTAAAACAACCAGCATTTTACACCTTGCGAGGGAAAAAAATCCATTTCAGATATTTACTTTTCGTAGCATAAAATTACTTAAAATAATTTAAACCAAATATTTTTATATCTTAAATCTCAACTATTTGATACTCTCAAGTCTCATCTATTCTTAATATAAGGTTCATTTCACATCATAATTTAGTATTTATGATGCATTATCAATCATACTCCAATTTAATTTATTTTCAAGTGTTTATAGAAGGAAGAATCCAAAAAAAAAACGTTTAGGATTACTAAATTTTAAATAAGAAATTTTTATAAAAATGTGTTATTTACAAGTTTAATATTATCAAAATATATTAAAGTGTTATCAAAATTGATTTAGGATTTAATAATTTTAAGATGGAATTCTTTCTTTTTAGGAAATAGAGTAACTTTACACCTTAATTCTTGTGATTTAGTTAAAAAGAGTGTATAGAGCGAGGGGCTCAATGCATAAAAGGAGTGTGGAAAATGCAATGACTTTGTGTGACCTTATGTTGTTTGCGAGTGAAGACAACTAAGGATTGCGTGTATTCGGTATGTGCAATCACGTGATGTGTTGTCAAACATGACAACCACTTGGCATGTGAGGAATTGGTTATATCTTAGCCGTTGGTTTCATTCATGACGTGGCATGTGGCCGTCCTTGCTCATACAAATTATTATTAAGTTCATATCTTGTGATTGTATCACTGCCACACATTGGTTGACACCAAATCGAAAAAGAACATTATACCTTGCATGTCTATTCATGTCCCGTGGAGTGGCATAAGGTGGGATCTGATCTGTCTCGACCATCCCCAATAATGAAATAGATTAGTTTCATCATAGAAATGGTTGTCCTAGGTGTCTCATCTGTTGTATATATGATATGGGGAATGAGTCAGGCTTATAAATATAAGTAAAATTTGTTCGATCTTAAATATAAATACAAGTTTGGCAAAAAAAAAAATATAAATACAAGAAGAAATTAAGAGAATTGCTTATATTAGTTATTTATGAAAAATATATATATATTGGTTTTCTTCAACTATATAGTACCATTTTAATCATTTTCATTAGGTACTACTCCCTTAATTAAAAAAAAATTCTCTTAATATGCCCATTCGATTAATAGAATTTAGGGGAAAAAAATTTAAATTTAAGAGATGTAGAAAATTGAGGTCTTGTATTTAGGATCAAAACAAACTCATTTAGAAGTAGATGGAGTATGTTTCATTATAAATTGTATATTTAAAAATAATTTATAAACTTTAACACAAAGTTACATTATTTATGAGTCACAAACATTTCAACTTATTTTTTTTCTCACTGTGTGTAACACCTTTTATATGACTTTTCATTCCGATGTGCTTATCTCTTTGCTTTGGTTTTTCTTATTGTTTGTTTATTCCCATGGTTTTCGACTTCATGTGAAGTTGCAGACTTCTCAAAGCACGTAATATAATAAACCTTTCATTAGAGAAATATATATGGCAGAAACACTTCAAACCTAACATCTCTTACCAAATCTGGGGACGGGAATTGACTTCACTCAATCCAAGAAATTAAAACACAAATAGATAGATTTTGATGGACTTATTTTATGTCCGCTAATAATTTATCAGTAGTTATCTCTTTTATGGCCACAAGAACCGCTAGGTTTTATTTCGTAAATGAGGATGATTGTTTACTAGTTAAGCTTTTTGTATTGTTCATACTTTGGATAGGTGTCTTCCCCGTTAGTTGTGGGGGACTGTGGTCACTATGACAGATTCCCTACCGCATAATAATAGCAATAATGATATAGCCTTGCCATGTGATATGGTTCCCTATAATCCATGTTTCCTTTTTGTGTTTTGTAAAGTTGAATTTGCTGAGTTGGATGAAATTATGCATTTTTCTGACCTATGAGATAATGTTTGCCAATTGTGATAGTCATAGATCACTGATAATTCACACACGCATACATATTCAGGTGGCTTATATAGTACTTTGGTATTATTCACTCCAGTACTTAATATAACATCTAATTGATTCATTTGAAAAAATTAAAAAATTTACTAAATTATTTTAAATTATTTATTTATTATTTTTTACGGAAACTAATTTGCCTTACTCATAAATTAATATATAATCTAATGATCCGCATAAGTATTTTAGAGAGATTAGGTAACACATGCTATAATTAAGTAATTTAGTAATTTTCTTAATTTTTTTAAAATAATCAACTGGATCTTAGATCAAGGACTGATGTAGAATGTGTATACATTTGTATGTATATGATGCAGAAGAGGGATAGCATACAGATCTTTTTTCTTTAATTAAAGAGTCGAATATGACTTTGTTGAAAAAGGATTCTGATGAAAATTAGGGTTGGGTTTTGATCAGATACTTGGCCGAGCACTAGGAGGGAAGGTGACTCGATCTCCCACAGGTTGGGACATCGGTGTCAGAACGGTGACGTTGTCATCATCTTCATCACTGGCCCTGTCTTCTCTCAAGCTGCCTTCAAGGCTCTCCATAATAGAATGCCATCGTGACGAGGTGTGCCCCTTTCCTAAAAGCGACGACTCTAATAGGTTGAATTATCTAAAATCATTAAACACATATTCTCGTACGTCACTTTTGATCCACTTATCTACCTCCTCATAATCCCACTTAAATGCCTATTTGCTAATCAACCATGAAGAAACACACACAGAATATATATACTTCTCTCGTCTTATTTATAATTCATTTCTAACACATTTCACAAAAACTAAGAAAAACCTTAAACTTTATTAATTCTCATTTAAAATTCAATAACTTTCTAATTTTATTCCTATTTAATATACATTATACCTCATATAAACAAAACCAACACAATAATAAATGAAGGATAAAATTGTACATCTATACAAAAAAATTTTCTCAGTACTCTGTAAATAGGATTAAAAAATATCTTATCTCTTTACCCTGTAAATAGGACCAGAGGAGTATTATATAGATATATATTTAGTTGTCAGTGAGAAAGCCTACGTGCTTAATTACTTAATGATTTAGCTTATGGCATTTAAAAAGTTAGGTGAGAGAGCTGCCAGCAAAGGCCGAGGTGATTGCGTGGTCAGAGAAAACAGGAATTGAGATGTTTAGGTACGGAGATCACATCATGGGAATTCAAGGCCACCCTGAGTACACCAAAGACATTCTTATTCACCTCATCGATCGACTCATCCAACGCAATTTTATCATGGTATGTGAAATGGTGGGATTTGGGGCGTCCAGTGTTCCTTCTCAACTATCCCTTAATTTGTCTTCACTTTCTAAATTTTTTTTTTGGTTTCCTTTAACCATTAGGTTATATATAAAATGGAAAAAGTGATATTTTGATATCTTTTAAGCAAAAAAAAAAATTGCAGTTTTGTATTTTTTTTAATGATTTCTCAAAGAAAAAAATAAAATTTAAAACTGTATTATTTTTTTTGTTTGCAAGTTATTAAAATGTCATTCATTTCATTTTATATAGAATCTGATGATTAAAAAAGACAAGAAAAAACATATCACCAAAAAAGAAAAACAAAAGAAACAAGAAAAAAAACATTTGAGAAGTGGTAGAAAATTAAGCGGGACAGATGGGGTAGTTTATAACATGCCAAAATGGTGTCTATGTAGCCGAGCTCACTTAGTGAACAGGGCTTATTATTGTTGTGTGTGTGTGGGTGCGTGTACCTATGAATCTCTTCGTTCTCTTCTCTCTATCTGTAATCTTCTGGTATTTCAGGTAGAAACTTGTGTTATGTGCACTAATAATAACTCTCACCCATTGTCGGTGTTTGATTTGTGACAGTCACAGAAAGCTTATGCAGCTGAGGCGGCGGCGAATCTGGCTTTGAGGGAGCCGGATAAGGAGGCATGGAGAAGACTCTGCATCAACTTTCTCAAGGGTAGATTATGACAATGCAGTGAGAGAGAGAGAGAGAGGTTTTGTATTGAAAGAAGTTGGTTTAGGAAGAAAAGAGAGTGGAGGAATAAGAAAGCAATGGGGAAAGAAGAGGGTTATGTGTAAGGGTTGACTCCATTTTCCTTCTCATCATTAATCAGTTAAATTCCACTGATAGGAGAAAAGTATGCCTAGTCTATTGATTTTTTTTTTCAGATGGCGATAGAATGCACTAATTTTAGAAATATGCAAAAATAATTACGAGGAAAAGAAAAATTTTCAATTAGGTAGATGCTTAAATCTCCATTAAAGGAGCACTGAGAAACACGCCTTCTTTAAAAAAAAAAAGAAAGAATTTCTTGTGTGAATTCTTTGTCCGGCTGAGTACTATAGAGGCCAACAAGAGAAATTAGTCAAGGGAAAAAGGAAATAAAGGGTAACAAATTATATAAATATAAAGAAAACAAAAGTCATATTGATTTTAGTGTTTACTATGATTTTTTTTATAAAATAAATTAGCTACTTGAGGACTTGAGGTCAAGGAATCACACCTTCCATATTAAAATAAAATATATCATTTTGTTAAACTGTGTTAAAATTACATGGATACTTTCTTATTTTAAAAATATATCAATGTCTGAAATAAAAAAGTTGTTAAAATTAATTCTTTTTACTAAAATATAATATATATTAATTTAAATTCATATTTATATTATAAAAAAAGAAAATAATATTTTTATTTTTATAATTATATAGTTGGGGAACAAAAGGCTTCAACCAGGGCATAATTCTTGTCATTGCTTAATTTCCAATAAGATGTAGGAGGAAGGCAAGTTTTCCTTGCCTTTTGATTTGTAATTCAAAGTTTGGTACCTAAAGAACTTCATATACTTGATATTTTTTAAATCAAGTAATATTTGGTTTGATTCAAGCATTTTAAAATCAGGGATAACATCCGAAGATGATTTCTCATATCTATACAATTCAAAGACTTGCTCTTGTGATTACGTTTCACTTTGTATTATGCATGATAAAAGATTTATGTCTATAATTATATTCAATAATGTATTCATTTTATTTTTTGTTGCAGAATGCAAATGATGAAGATGATAAGAAAAAAATCAAGGATTAATCTCATTTCTAATTCCATATTTGATTTAAATATTACTATTTTTGAATGATTGATGAATGATAGATTCAAATGACATGATTATGATTGTTATCATATTTGTGAAAATTTGATTTATAATATCCACATGTGGTATGGATGAACATGAACATGTTGTCTTTGTTGAATGTTGCTTATGATAAAATGTTAAGGTGTAATTTTGCCATCAAATTTTTTTATGTAGTAGTTGCGAGTGTTCAAAATTTTTTTGGATCAATATTACTTCAAAAATAATAAAAGATGAGTAATATCGCTTCTGGATATTAAAAATTAATTTTTAACCAATCAATTTTAACTTTTTTAACGGTTAAGGTGACTTTACTCTTTTCTTAATACTTTCAAAATAATATTAATCCAAAAAATCTTCCAATACTTATATTTTCTACACGAAAACTTTTGGAGTTAAATTGAACTTAAACGTCATGATAAAATAATGTAAAGTTATGCAGGGAGAATTACGATGAGGTTCTAAAAAAAAACACCAACAAGACAAGTGAGCAGTTATTATTTACTATCTAAGAAATTGTTATTACTGGCTTTTTTATTGTTGAAAGACTTCTTAATAATTATGTTCTTTACTTGGAACTTCAAGTTCTCCTACTAATGTAATATATATATATATATATATAATATTTATATAGGTTTAAAGGTTATATGATTTGTATGCATTATATTTAGGTTTTAAAAATTACTGAATATTTTTCACGGGTAAAAACGAAACAAGTAATGTTAGATTAATAGGTTGGCCTTTAATCCTACTTCTACCAAACAAATTGAATGTTATTAACCTTTCTTGATGTTGTCATTTGATTTCTTTAATCTATTTTGGGCATTTGTCTTTTCTCGGATGTGCAATTACTTGAACATTTTTCTCATTTTCTTAATTTTATATATCTTCTTTATTAATAGAAAGCAGTATTGGCTGGGGGATATGGAAAGCAAGATGTAGACAAGTTTATGAGAAAATTGAAGTGGATGCCTGAAGTTGGGTAGCAGTGGCTATGACATTAGTGAGAGACTTTATGGATGCTGCAACAAGTGTTGTCTGTTGCAGGTCAGGTCCGATAGTTCTTGTTTTGAAGATTGATTCCCCTGAAATGGTGAGGCCTAAAAGCTTACTCAAAGGTATGTGCCAACATATTAAAGAACATTTATGTTGTAACTAAAATGACATTGTAATACTAACGGGGGTTGGGTCTAACAGAAAGAACTAGTCTCTTACAATGTAACGAACCAAGATTCAAATTCTTACTGGGAGAGATGTCTACATTTAGTACCCGACAGTGCCTCGAATAGAATTGTCTCCAATAAAAGGATAACTATCCTCTAGCCAAAAAAAAAATGATATTGTAATCTAATGTCATAAAAACTCTAATAAATAAGAGATTGTGGACCCAATCACACTGGTGACCATCAAGCCGTTAGTGGCTACAGCAATGCAGAGGCGAATGCATAGAAAATGCCCATGTTTTTGTTAAGAGCTAACAGGAGGAAGTGTGAAATTATGAAGACGATGCTGATGAATAAACTTTGATGAGACCTGCCTCTCTCCTAATGTTAAAAAAATCTCGCAGAAGATGTACAAGTGTGTTTGTGGGTGAACGGCAAGTAGCAGACATGCAGAATATGAAGGGCAATATTTAGGCCATTGTTAAGGATGGTGGTTAGAAACATTCCGTGCTCTCTCAGCGTATTACCAAGTTCTCATGTTTACACCTAATTAGGGGGAAAGGCACAAAATTCCCTGGAGATATTGGCCCTGCATGTATGGCAATTAAGAATGGAGATGGCGGCTTACTTGGGCTACAGTGGCTGCACCAGAAGGAAACAGAACGTAAGCTAGCTCATCCTGATACACTTCCCAAGACCTGTGCAACGTGCAAGTGAAGCTTGAATGTCTATGGAGGAAAAAGTGGGAGAAAAATAGAGACCAGATAAAGCATCCAAAAGTAGTTAAAAAAAAAAATTTAGTAGTATTCTTTCCAAACATAAAGCTGACAACATAATCAAAACATTTCCTCAGGAAGCTGCGTGAGCATCACACTCCCTTCATAAAAAGGATGACATGTTTTTACCCTCAAACAACGGCTGTTTGAATCTCTTCAAAGGTAAAACTGTCCTAGTTGGACTAAACTGGAATATTAGAAAGGAATTGAGCTCCAAGGGTATCAGTGTGATATTGGCTAAACCATCCTGTTATGCGAATGAAGCTTATTTAGTTGGCAAAATTAGAGGGACAAGCAAAATGAGCTCAGAAAACACTATTCAAACGAAAGAGCCCATGACAGCTCCATCTATCGTCAATCCTTTTCAGCACTGTATAGATAGGGAAATCAGAATTGTTTCAATGTCAGTTTATCGTTAAACAGAGAAACTTGTTTCGCTCAAGTTCAACATGACAACCATCAAACAGATCCACATATAAAGCAGACCAAATAGACCAATTACGATATCCAAAGATCATAATAGCAATGAATGAATACTGATGGTTCATGCAAAAAGTATTCTTTCCATCTTCCTCCTTAAAAGGCTTTATTTAAGTGAAGCCGACAACCACATATGGAATAGTCTTAACCATCAGAGACAGTCTAGGACAGTGACACTGATGCTGACTCATGGCGGAGATGACTCATTGCAGAAGGGTAAGAGCAGAGGGAAAATAACTCAAGCACTCAATGAGGCTCCAGAGTTCTTCCTGCACTCTGCTAGCATGTCCATGTAGAATTGGCACTTGCTAATGTCATTACCGTAGCTGTTCAGGCACTGCAAGAAAATAATCACACATCTCTAATGTCAGCAAATGTAGATGAAATAATTAATCAACAGCAGGAACAATAAGATTCAAACATGTTTGGCTTAAAAATAGATTGTGAAGCCAATGAAATAATCACACTAGTCCAGTTATTCAGTAAAACAAACTGAAACGTGAAAGATATATGATATACTTGGTGACGCCATACTGGTGCGGTCACATGAAATTCATGCAAAGCATGGAAAGCACAATCATGCAACAAACATTTGAAACGCATCTGACATAAGGAACTGTTAAAGACTAAGAACCTTTCACAAAGATCTCGCATGTCTCGTAGAATGTTAATCAGATAGTTATTATTTTCTGTTGCTTAAGATATTTCAATACTAATGGACATATCAAAGCATATAGCATTCGAAACATTAAAAGAATGGGTGAATTTGAGAGAAATCCATCCTGTAAAGAGTTATTCACTTGCGCAAGTTAAGGTTTGATTTATAGGTCATAACTCAGATAGCCAGAACAGGAAAGAAATGCATACATCTTGGAAGGCCTTTGTGTGAACACCACAGGCATCGCTACCAAGACTATTTGCTGTTGGTGCAGGGGCTGCAGCGGCACCCTCACAGACAACTGTTTCATGTTGAATAGTTCGGGGACCCATCACGGCATCCACAGCCCTGTGCGCTACTGCACTGCCAGTTCCAAAAGCCATGCCTACAACAATTTTTCCCATCCATTAAGCACAAAGAAATACGTTTTCACAGGTCTCATCCCATACGTTAAAATGAAATAATCATATTCACTAACGTACCCTGAGCAATGGTTGAACCAATGCCACCAAGCAGAGAGCCACCACTGCCACTCTGAGCGGGAGCTGGGGGAGGAGCATGGTGAGCTGCAGTAAGACATAACCAAGGTTAGACAAAAATTAAACCACATAAGTTTCTGGCTGAGTAATATTAATACCATGTCACAACGAAACTCTTTAGAAGGCTCATTAGACCTTCATCATTATTTAGATTTAAGAACAGCTTAACTTTGTTGTCAAAACAGTTAATCTTTTCGGAACGTACATTAGAAGCATGGTGCACAGCTTAACTTTGTGAACTAAAACCGAAAAAAATTTGACATTTTAACCATTTATTGCATCATATTCTTATTTACCTGGCTGAGGTGGGAGATTACGAGCCGCTGCTGGACGAGGTGCTGAGCGAGAAGATCTTCCTGCAACGATAATCATATCACAAAGGATCACACAGCTAAACTATGACCTCTCCGCGCAATATACACAAATTATTGATTAGTTAGTTCAGTCATTCAGAAGCTTGTAACCAAGGCAAAATAAATAAATAATCATAATATAATAGCAGCAAACGCTTGGATGACAGAGGACCTAGCTTACATTTCAAATGTTTCCTCAAACGAAATGTTCTACGAAAACATAGCCTCTTGCAACATCACAGAAAGCAGAGTTGAAACCATAATAACCACAAATGACACTAAAAGAAATGTTCCAAGAAAACACTGCCGTTTGCAACATCACAGACCGCAGAGTTGAAACCATAATAAACACAAAAGACAAAGTCAGGATAAAAATCCGATTAGGGTCAAAGTATTCTCAATAAAGGGGCAACCTAAGCTTTTGCCAGCACCCCATAAAAATCTTGCTTAAATAATCATCGACTTACGCAACACGCATCACCAGAAATGAGAGAGCATATGCATCACTGTATTAAAATTAATGGGTTAAAGAAAAATACCTCCCTGGAAACAGTAAACGATTTCCCATTTTTCGGAAAAGACGGAACTAACGCTTCAGCAAAAGCATAAACGTCTAGAGTTCATCAACAACAAAACCTTTCAAGTGAAAAACGTCGAACCCTAAAAATCTCAAATTTCTTCGATAACGAAACAGGAAAATTGAAAAATCCCTAGATATCATCGAAGAGCTAATCCTATAGATTCCCAATAGACGAATGTCCAGAAGATGAACACGAAACATAAATCGATTAGAGGACAGCCAGTTACCACTGGAGCTGCGGCGAGGCATGGTTAGAGATATGCGGTTGAGGCGGCGGAAGAGCAGATTGACAGACAGAAATCTGAGAAGGAACCACGGAATATGCTGCTGCAGAAATACACACCAACAAACGCTTGGAACGGAAAATTTATAGCCAGCCCCACAATAAAATTATGAGTTGCGGAGTCGAGATTTTAGGGCCCAAAAACGTGTTCCAGAACAATTCAGACCGTGTTTCTGGCCCAAAAAAAAAAAAACAATTCAGACCGTGTTAACGTGTAAGTATATGATTGGTTGATATTAGTCAATGACGTGGTCAATTTTCAGTTTATGATAAGAAAAATAAAAACTTAGAAATAATTTTAAAGTTAATTTTTGGAGAAAAATGGCCTATTTTCCTAGAAAATTTAAGAAAAAAATACTTAGAGGTTTATATTTAAGCTACACATTTTAGGATAATTATTGTACGAGGTAAAGAAGTTATTTGAGACATAAAATCTTTAAAATGAGCTAAGGATTAATTTCTAAAATTAAGGTCTATTTTATTGAAAAATTTAGGAAAAATAGTTAGGAGTTGATTTTTGACTCAAAATTTTTATAAAAATTATTTTATAGGTCAAAGAAGTTAATGGAGAAGAAAAATCCACACGAAAAATTATAGAAAAATTTCTGGATTTATTCCTGGATTTCAGAAAATTTGAGAAAGGATGAAAGTGAAAACAAGTAAAACATAGAAGGGCAAATTGGTACTTTCGACACGCATACCTTAATTTTTTTTCGAATGAAAGGGGGAATATTATTGCAAATCAATCTAAGTACAAAGTAGAAGTATCAAAATAGAACACCGCTAGGAAAAGAGAGGACAAAAGTTAACATCTTCAAGTTATCCTTGGCACTGAGTAATAAATAAGAGCATAATACTGGAAATAAGGAACACCTATGACCTGCATATAGGAACCATTAAGTGTGGGGTCATGAACGGTATGCAGTAGCGACCACATGCATACCTTAATATCCTGCCATCACGCCTTCTTCCTCTTCATTTTCCCATCTGAAACTCTGAAAAACAGAGAGAGAATCGAGAGAAAACATGAGAGACCAAGAGGAAGAGGGTGACCGGAGGAAGCTTATCGGAGGAGGATCTCTTACATGCAACACTTGATTCTGACTGAGGTGACTCCCTCGCACCTTCTTCCACCTTCATTTTCTTCGATTGGTGGCCGTACGAGGAATTGATGATGATAATAAATTTGGCTCTAGTGAGAGAAAGTCATGGAACAAGTGAAATAATCCTAGAAGAGGGTAGATTAAAGTTTGTGTAGATGAAATGTGGAGTTGCATGTTGATTTTGTTGTTGGATGTTGCTCTTCTTCTCTGGTTCTTAGTGTCCGAAACAGGGGTTAATGGCTTAGGGAAATGGCTCTGGTTTAATGAGAAAATGAAGAGAAAGTTTGGGTGTGCAGTGCTGGGGATTTAAATTGATATATATAGACACACACACTTGGGGAAGTGTTTGGTTAGTTGGGTGTTTGTTTTGCTTGATTTTCTCTGGTTTGGGGCCTTCGAAACGGAGGTGATTAAAATCTATCTGTCAAAGGAAGATGACTTGGTTTATGAAGTATTCAAATAATGAGTTTGTTGTTGATCTGTGTTCCATTTTGTTCTTGATAATGGCTTTGGGTTTTATGGAATTAGAAAGAGAAGAATGAAGTATTGTATATAAATATATACATGTCATGAGTGTGTACTATTGAATCTAGGATTATTGCATAGGGGAGGTAGTCCGTTGAATTCAAGGAGAAAAAAAAACGGTTGAACCAAGTGGATGTATATTTGTTGGCGTGCGGGCTGATTATGTTTTCAGTTTCAGTGCCTTATTATATATTAAGATGGACAGAATTTTTTGGGTCTGAAAATGGAAAAGTGATGCCAAAATCTGGGATTTTAATAAGACAAGAAATTGTTGAATTTGGTGGGAACCAAAAATCTGATTGGAGTCTATTGTTTTGTGTTCTCAAATGCTGAATATCTAGGATAAATGATTAAGTCATACTTGGAGATACTAAACTGATAATCTGTGTGTTATTATCGAAGCTAGGAAATTTAAAAAAAAAAAAAGAAAAGAAAAGAAAAGAAGAAGAAGAAGAAGAGAAGCTTATCGAGAGCCGTCCAAATTTGAGGGTACAAGGACATCTAGAAGTGTATGACTAGTAATAATGTAGAATTGGCATAAGGAAGGAATATTAAGGATGCTAAATTTAAATTTGGGAACACATAATTATAAATCAGGAAAATATTTCCAGATTAAGTATGTGATAGCTCAAAGCAATATCAAATATTTAGGAAAGTGTCAACTGGTTGTAATATTGCTGAAAATTTACGTAGACTCAGATAGAGGCTTTTAAATGAAGATTAATTGATTCTTGATGAGGAACTCATTCGTCAAAACTTGGAATCTTAAGCAAGTATTTAAAACTGTTGGAATATGCACTGTTAAGACATTGTTTTAATCTCTTTTTCTGGAGAATAAGCTTGAGGTTAATGGTGAGTGACTAAAGGTCCTTCTATGGTGCTATCTAACTTGAGGATACTAGAATGATTATTTGACCACAATTCTCAAATCTGAGAATAATTCTAGAACCAAAAGATCGAGTTGCCCAGAATGTTGAGGATAATTGAAGAATGATTAATTCAAGTTGAACATACATGTGTGAATCGGGCAAGCTTGTCAAGTAATAGTTGAATTGATTAATTTAAATCAAAAGGTAAAATTAAATTTCATTGAACTAAGTCTAAATAATTAGAGTTAAATACACATATGTCTCTCGGCCAAAGCTTGCTAGTAATGGCAAAACTTATTAATCAATAGTTGGAGTTTGATTAGTTTGGATTCAAATGCTTGAGAATAAATGTCCAAGGGTCATTAAGATTAAACTTACTTGATTAAAAATCAAGTAATTGGGCTTGTAAACATATACATGTATGCATGTATTGAGTGCGAGTGGTTAAGTATTGTAAAGTGATTTGTGGACATTGATATATAAATATATATATTTACTTTTATTTTCCATGACGACCAATCACTTCATAAAAGTGAAATCGGCATAATGAATGGGACACAACAATTATCCTTAAATGTAATAGTTAAATTAATATTTTTTACTAGAGATGATCAATCATTAAGTAAGGCTAGAGAATAAAGAAATTGGGAATTAAAGAAAGTTGTTCAATTTCATGGACTGTAGTTGGATCAAATGGTAACCTACCCTTACATATGTGATAGGTTTGAACATTTGCATAAACCCACCAAGGACACAGCATAAAAGAAGGAAATCAGGTTTGATTTGGGAGCAGGGAGACCCAAGTAGTAGTTTTTTCCTATCTTACACTTGTATATGATTATTGTATGTCTGTTTGTACCATATTGCTATTTTAAAGCATGAGAACATGCAACCTTAATTCTTTGCATGAATTATTTAGCTATGGTCACATGTAGTTGATAGACATAGTGCAGTATCTACCAATTATTTATGCATTATTTATTTAACTTGTCTATATGTCATTGTGTATAAATGTTTAATTGTATTAGTTTGTAAGGTTTTATTTCACATTGGCTTGTTTTGCGTGTTTTATATACTCTGCACATTGGTTTGATGGAAATTACTACTATGGATATTCTTTAGAATCTCACCCTCATTTTCATGACATGGAGCAAAGGCAAATAGCTCGATGAGAAAGAAAATTGTATAAGAAAAGGTTGGTCTAGTTAAAGGGCAGGGATACCTACTATATTTTGTATATATATAATAAAATATTTTGATAAGTTAATATTTATATATGTTATGTGGGCAAGTAACTAGTACTTGCTTTATGTAAATATTATTTTGTATCCTCTATAAAGAGGAGAGCACTGCTGGGCATAGGTAAATGTCGTTGACCGAGATGGTTACTATATTTTAACATAATATTATGAGATTTCACAATTTGAAATCCTTGTAGGTGTTATTAATATAAGTTGGAGGCAAAATCTGCTATGAATCACTTGTCAGATAATCTGAAAGTTCGAGTTATTTAATTAATGAATTCCAATGTATTTACAGGTTCAATTCCTAGATTGGAATTTTATTTTCAAATGATTTATGTTTTGAAACGATAAAAAAAACTTATCCCATTTTTCCACGTCAGAAACCTAGCGTTTAGTAATTCACAGACATTAAAATGACCCTATTAACATATAGAAAGTCAGGTGTTATAATGACACTTGAATATTGAAATCCTTATTTAATCACCTAAATCATGAAAATTTTTTTTGGGCACACATTATTAATTGAGATTTTGAAATTTGCTGAAAAGACCTAATTGTCCTTTATTTAAAAGAAAAATATCAAGCACCCTCACTAGCCAGGCGATCATCGAAGCCCTGATAACAGTGGCGGTTGCCGAAGTTTAAGTGATTGCTAACTGGCCAATAACCGGTCGTCGAAGTTCTGAAGGCCAGCAACATTTTTTTGAGGATTTGTTTTAAGTCGAGTAATGTGATTAACAAGTTCTTTAAAGTTATTAATAAGTTAAATATAACAATTAATAACAGGTTTTTCAAGAAATTCAAAAAGTAGTATTTTTATAATTTCACTAATGCGATTAACAAGTCATGTAACTATATTAACAACTCTCATAACAACAATAACCATGTGATTTGAGAGCTTTTTGCACTTAAAAAGATTAGTCATGGTATCATAAATAGGGAATTTTTCAAGTCTTTTAACGAGATTAATAAGTTTTTTAGTGTTATTAACAAGTTCGGTATAACAATTAATAATAAATTTTTCAGAAAATTCTAAAAGTGTTATTTTTACAATTTTAGTAATATGATTAGCAAGTTATGTAACGATGTTAATAACTCTAATAATGCTATTAACAAAATTTTCTACTCAAAATTGATGTTTTTAATATTAGCTCCCTATAAAGATCATACAACAAATTTTTCCCGTTTATTAAGCAATCATTATAGTTATGAGAGTTATTAATATTATTACATGACTTGTTATGAGAGTTGTTTGTGACGTTATAAGAATTGTTAATATTATTACATGACTTGTTAATCATATTACTAAAGTTATAAAAATGTTACTTTTTGAATTTCCTTGAAAACTGTTATCAAACTTGTTAATAACTTAAAAAAACTTGTTAATGACATTACTAGACTTAAAATAATTCCCAAAAAAATAGCTGCAGCTGTTGAAGCTCCGACGACTAGTGTCCACCTATACTCCAGTGGCCATCTTCGGTGACTGGCTGATAGGTGAGGGTACCTAATGGTTTTCTTTAAAAAAAAAATTAAAGGGTAATTTGGTTTTTTTAGCAAACTTTAAAATCCTACTTTGGTCATATGTGTTCAAAGAGAAATTTTTATTATTTAAGTGATCAAATAGGGCTTCATATTCAGGTGTCATTTTTCTGTCTTTTTTCCCTTAATATTAGATATGCAGAACAAATTTAATGAAAACAACTACACCGTTATCACTCCCTTTTAGAAGAAAATTTTGATATTTTTATAAGATCATATGACAATTTTAATGAGTATTAAATTTTTATTTATATGCTCATATTTAATAAGGGTAGTTAAAGAATAAAAATTAGAGTAAAATACTCTAACCTTCCCTATATATTAGCTTAATTACATAAATCTTTCCTCTATTTTGAAAACACATAGTTGAGTCCAAACCATTAATTCCGTTAAGAATATTCTGAGAAAATAATTTTTTAATTAAAAAGCATATTATTGATTTACCCTTGATTATACTAAATCTTTAATTTTGACTAAAATTTTTTTGGAGGAGTTTTGCAAATTTTTTCTTCTCGTTTTTATTTAATCAAATATTTATTTTTTAAATTTTTTTGGACAAAAACTTAAATAAATTAATTAATTTAGACCTTATAAATTTGATTAATTTTTTTAAGTAAATTTATAAGTAAGCAAATATGTTTATAAATGTTTGTAATGAGAATTTTGTTTGAAAATTGTAAATATTAAATTGCAGTATTTATATAATCTCTCAAACTTACGTCATTTATATTGTATGATGAAAATTGCATTTAAAATATTTTTTAGCGATCTAAAAAAACTAAATAAATAGATTTGAATGGATGTGATGAAAAACTAAAATTATAAAATTTTACAATATAATCGAAATTAATAAATCCTATAACATAGTAGAGGTTTGAAAACAGATGTATTAAAATAATTTTTTGTTGTATAAAAAATAGTTTTTAACAAATATAAATGTTTGGCATAAAAATAAATATAAATATTTGAATAATTCTAATGTGAAGAGGGGTATTTTAGCCAAAATAAAAGCTCAGCAGTCAAACTTGGAAATGGAATCCCAAATATATACGGAAGGTTTGTGTAATATATACTTTAATTTTAAAAGAGGTCTATATGTGTTTTCAAAATAGAGGGGATATTTCTGTAATCTAGGTAAAGCAGAAGAGTGGTTAGCATATTTTACCCCAAAAATTAATATGATGTTTATAAGGGTAATATTGAAAATCATTTAAATTTTATGAAAAACTTAATACTTTTAATTATTTTATGTTTTATGTGTGAATTAGTTAGCAGTGCTTTATAATAGTAAGCAGAGGAAGTAGGATGGGTGGAACCAAAAAGAATAATTATTAGGGGGTGTTTGGATAAATTCAAACTTCTTTCAAAATCTATTTTCAAAATCAATTTTTTTAGTAAAAGCTATTCTCCAAACCATGATTATTTGGAAAGAATAGCTTCTAAGAAAAAAGTGGTTTTAATAAAATGAAAGTGTTTGGATAGTTATTATCAAAAATGTTTTTTTAGATACAAATTATCAAAAAGTACATAAGTTAATTCATAATTACATAAAAGATATATTATAATTTACATTTTCAGTTGAAATAATAAATTTTCTAGTAATTTCTTTTACCAACAAAATAAGTGATATATAAAAAGTATAATTAATTAATTGCTGGTGTGTATATATACTTATAAAATATAAAAATAAATGCAGTTTTAGAAAAATGAATATTTTTTCCAATAAAAAATATTATTATAAACATAAAATGCTGATAGATTATCTAGTTTTGAAAGTTGGAAATATTCTTCCATACTCCCTCATTATTTGTCTACATGTTACCGACCCCATCCATCTTGAGGTCTGACTGTTTGGCCATTCTAAAGTTTCAAGCTTCCTGACAATCATAATAATTATCCCGGAACTGGTTGTTATCTGAGAAGCGAAATTTTTTCGCTTTTCTCAAAATCATGGTTTTAAGTTTTTCAAAAAATTAGCCTGTTTGGATAGTTTTGGTGGTTTGGGGTCTAAAAATGCTTTTTTATTAAAAATTTATTTGGATGAAACCAAATCATGGTTTAGAGAATAGCTTCTAGAGAATATATTTTGGGATAATAGATTTTGTAAAGAATAGATTTTGTGAAAAAGTAATTCTCATAAAATGAGAGTGTTGGAATAATTGTTATTAGATATACTTTTTATATGTGCAAATTACTAAAAAGGATATAAGTTAATATGATAATTACATAAAAAATAGATTTTATAATATATTTTAATTTGAAGGAATAAAATTGTTAATAATATAATTTTTACCAACATAATTAATAATATATAAGATAATGTAATTAATAAATAATTAATATGTGTATATATATTTATAAAATATAAGATTAAATATGTTTATAGAAAAATAATTGAGGGATGTTAAAATCATATTACCGTTAGGATCTACTCTGGTAGGTACAAGCATACTCTTCAATTTGAGCCAGAAGTAGAATGGATTCATTTTTTTTCAAACCATTATTTTAAATCCAAAAACCATGATTTACTGATTTTTTCCCCTATTTGGGAAATTTTTTACCCAAATCATAGTTTAGGTCCTGAAACCATGGTGTCAGGTATTTGCCAAACAGGCCCTTAGTCTTGGCTCAATAAGAAATGACTGAGTACTACACCGGAGGCTCTCCAGGGCCCTTCCGAATACGCCCAACAACCTTATTTTGATGATAATAATATCTGAGTAGTCCTATGTGTGGTATCTATCAAGAGGCTGTTGAAATAGATTTCGTTGCAAATTATTAGACTTGTTGCTTACATTAAAAATAGCTTAATTAAATTACTTTAGATAGACCCATTACATGTTTATATAGTAGTGATGAATCCTTTAAACACTCGGATGGCTATTATACATCAACTAAAATAAATACTAAAATTTTTAGATACAATATGTATTGTACTAAATTGGTATAATATACAAGGATTAAGGTGCAATTTTACCTTGATAATTTTTGCTCAGAAGCTGTGAGTATTTGAAAGTTTTTTTAGCAGCAATGTCGTCTTGGAAGGGTAAAAATGTAGTAACGTTGTCCATCATTTAAAAGGAATAATTTTGAGGGAAAATTGCAACAAGTCCCATCCAAGAGAATTAAATACAAAAATGTCTCTTGAAATCATCAAATTATTCTGAAATTCCAAAGGACCTTATTACAAGAGAATCCATTTGTTTATTATCAAATTGCCCTTATCTTTTCTTTAAAGTATGCATTGATAACTGAAAGAGTAGTCATCAACAATTTAAGATATAAGGATTAACAACTATTGCAGCAAATATTGACAACTTATGCATTACATTTTATGATGAGCTGAGAAAATTTGTTGTTAATACTTACTGTGATAGTTGTTAATCATTACACCATAAGTTGTTAACGACCGCTCTTTTAATTGTCGATATATATTAAAAAAAACATAAGGGCAATTTAGTAATTAAACAAATAAATTTTTTTACAATGAGATTCTTTAGGACTTCAGAATAATTCAATGATTTTAAGGGACATTTTTTGTATTTAATTCTCTTATATAGCACCTTATATATATTATAATTTTTTCTTAATTTTGACTATTAAATTTGACTTATGTCCCACGTGGCACTGCCACATCAGCACTCTATTTCCGCATAGTCCCTTCCTTTTTTCCCTCTCTCCCCTTTCTCTCTTCTGATGAACCACCGCCCTATTGTTTCTTTCTCTTCTGAGCTATGGATATTTGGCAGTTTTTTAAGAGCAATGTCATTTCAGAAGGGTAAAAAATGTAACAATGCTGCCCACCATTTGAAAAGATAAATTTTAGCTGTTAAATTTGAATTATTTCCCATATGTGACACCATCAGTACTCTATTTCCGCATAGTCCCTTCCTTTTACCCCCCTCCTATCTCTCTCTTCTGATGAACCACCGCTCGATTGCCTCTCAGTCTTGATTCATTGCTCACGTCCCCACCTTGCTTTCCTCCTTAGGCTCCCCTGTCCTTCTTTCTCGCCCCTCCACGTCTGACTCCCGCCTACAGTAACTTGATTGCCTCACTCTTGATTCATTTTGAAGCATAATTATGAATCTGGAAAATAACACCCAAGCCTGAAGGCAGAGTATTCATTCAATGCGTGCGTTATATATACAAATATTGGGCATAGCAAATATTGACAGGCCTGAGATGTCAATAGGAAAATGGTCCTTTTCTTTGGGCATATCAAAGTGGTAGAACAGCGAGTAAACAGTAGCAGGCTGAGGAGTTTGTTGAAGCTTGAACATGGCGAGAAGTTTATCTTCAGAGAATAATTCTTCTCTTTTGATAGATAACTCTTCTCTTTCATCATCATCCACGTCTTTCCTTTCGTGTGGCATCAGCATGTCGATTTCATTTAAGAAGAAGCCGAGTTTGCTGTGGGGAGGTGGGAATCAACAAAGAGGCGAGAGAGATTGATAGGGAAGCCCGAGGAGGGAAGCGTGGCGTGGGTGTGAGAAGAATCAAGAATGAGAGGTAATTGGTGGTTCATCGAGAGAGAGAGAGAGAGAGAGAGAGAGAGAGAGAGAGAGAGAGAGAGAGAGAGAGAGAGAGAGAGAGAGAGAGAGGGAACTACGTGGAAATAGAGTGTTGACGTGGCAGTGCCACATGGGATGTAAGTCAAATTTAATGGTCAAAATTAACCCTTTTAAATAGTGGAGCAACATTGCTACATTTTTTCCGGCGCGGCATTGCTCCTAGAAGAATTTCTAGATATCCACAGCTCCTAAATGAAAACTCCCAGGGATAGAATTGCACTTTAACCCTAATATACAAACTAAAATTCCCCATACAAAACTCTTGCTCTATTCTTAAGCTTGACGGACAAGAAAAGATTAATGAGGAAAACAATAAAACATCCCCCCAAGCTCCAGCTATCTATGCTCCACAAACTCTTCGTTGTTGTATCAGTAACTGATGCTAGTTAGAGCAGCAAACTGAGACTCCTCATGTTTAATTGAATTGATGTTAATGTTTTTTTTTTTTTCATTTCTCAAGTTTTGAATGCTTGCATGAATGAGAAAAAAATAAGACATAAAAAATAGGCCCAATAACCATTGTCATGGAAGGAGAGGGATTCCATTCTTCAAAAACTTTATAATTCGAATGATCTATACTCTCTGAAACCCAAAAAATTACAAAATATAATGCTCACATTTGCTCGTTCCTTACAAAAAATAGAAAATCGTTTTAAACTGTATAATTTATCCCGTAAATTTATTCAACGTTTCGAATTATAATTCTTTTTCTTAAATGGAAAAAAATGAATCAAATAAAATTTAAATAGCAAAATACAATTGTAAGGAATAAAATGTGAGAAAAGGGAAAATAAATCAAGACATAAAAACATGGAGACTTCATATATTAATATAACAGACATATAAATTATTGCCATTTTAAGAAACAACATGTTTCATAAACAAAATAAACCAAAGGATAAAAGAAACAGTAACTAAAACTTTCATAGAAAGATTATTTAACTAGGGGTGCATCTCTAACATTTTACATAAATATGACCTTATCTTTTTTAATGAGACCACAACATCAATCATCATAATTCGTCCATCAGGTAATTCAGTGCAACAACTTAATGCTAACTCAAAAATTGATGATATATGTGGTAATATATTGCTGACATTTGGATTTCCTTCATGTAGGAAATTGACATCAAGAATATTGATAATTGAGTGTGGTGTTGATTTGTTAACCCAATCTTTCAAATCAAAATCTTCAACAAACATTTCATCAGTTGGTTTCTTCCTTGTAAACATCTCTATTAGCATGATACCATAGCTATATACATCTCCTTTGAAAGAAACCACTCCTTTTGATGCATACTCTGTTTATCAAAAGAGAATATAAGGTTTGCAATTAAATATTTTTTTCACATAGCTAATAAAAATATTCGCGTATATGAATAGAATATATATACATATATCAATGATTAAATAGTATAAAATTTTACATAGAATAAAAAACGACATAATTAAACTAAAATATCATTACTAAACTATTACGTGGTGCCATGTAACCAATTGTAGCCAATGTTGTTGTGTAAGTTTCCAACTGTCTTTCACCTAATAGTTTAGCTATACCAAAATCACTAAGACGAGCCACCATATCTTCATCCAACAAAACATTGCTTGGTTTTATGTCACAATGAACAATTGGAGTAGAAGTACCGTGATGAAGATACTCTAATGCAATTGCTACATCAACCATTATATTCAACCTTTGTAGGATATCCAAACAGTAATTATGAGAGTACAACCATCTATCAAGACTTCCATTTGACATGAATTCCATTATTAGAGACTTGAAATCATCATTTGAGCAACAACTAATAATCTTAATGAGATTGCGATGGCGTAAATTGCACATGGCATCACATTCAATATCAAAACTTCTCAATGCTTTTTCCATGTCTGTGTTAAATACTTTGATAGCAACTACCTTTTCGTTTGGAAGAATTGCTTTGTACACTGATCAAAACTTCCAGAGCCAAGAAGATTGCTCTCATCAAATCCATTTGTACCCTGTAGAATCTCATAATAGGATATCCTAGTTGGTGCATCCAAATTTGTTAAATCCCTTTTGGTTGTATAGTTAGCATCATCTCTATTTTGCTTTAGAAAGATAATGCCTATAACAACCAAAATGAAAAACATGATTGGCACTAAGCATTTTATTACTAGTATCACTTTATTTGACATGTGCTTGTTTCCTCTCCTACATGGTTGGACTTGAAGTTGGAATTTTCCACAAAGATCTTTATTCATCATAAAAGATTGAGCAGTAAAATTTTGAAAAGGACCATCATTTGGAATTTCTCCATCCAGTAAATTATAGGAAAGATCAATAGATTTAAGATAGAGTAGTGACTCTAAAGACTTTGGAATCACACCAGACAAATAATTATGGGAAAGATCTATTGACTCAATACTTATCATGCTGCTTAGTGATTCAGGTATAGGCCCTTGTAATTTATTGTGAGCCAAAGATAGGTTTTGTAAAGTCTGCAACCCACCCATAGTTGTAGGGATGCTTCCTAAAATTTGGTTTCTTGACAAATCCAGTAGTGTAATTACTCTTAAGTTTGATACCTTTGGTGAAATTATACCACTCAATGCATTTGAGGATATATCTAAGACCAATATATCTTTGAGACTCCAAAGAGAATATGGCATATGAGAAACAAATTTGTTAGAGCTAAAATTCAACTTTTGCAGAGAAGTATTCCCAAGGCATCCTGGAATTGTTCCCAAAAACATGTTGTTGGCAATATTCAACTCACTTAGCCTTTTGAGTTGGCAAAGGTCATTTACAATGGACCCTTGTAATTTGTCGTTGCTAAGACTTAAGTGTTGAAGGCTATGTAATTTGCCAAATGTATACGGAATCAACCCAGTCAATTCATTCCCATCCAAAGCTAAGTCAAGCAAGTTTGTTAAATTTCCAATTACATTGGGTATAGCTTTGGTAAATTTATTCAATGGTAAACGCAACCTAATGAGCTGAGAAGCATTTGATATGCTGTTTGGAATTTGTCCAGTTAGTTCATTTCCTTCCAGCACTAAATTCTTCAAGTTAGGGGGGCCAATTCCTAAATATGATGGGAGAAGGCCAGAGAGGAAGTTGCTCCCAAGGTTTAACAGTGTCAGTGTTGAAATGTTGAATATGTTGAAAGGAATGGGTCCTTTGAAATGATTAGAAGATAAGTCTAATCTATCAAGTTTATAAGACTGCCTATCCCTTTGGGTAGAAAACCTGGACAAAAAAATTAATGGATGAATGAAACATGTGGGCACATTATATGCGGCATGGAGGATGAATGAAACATGTGGGCGCATTATATGCGATATGGAGCTTTTTCATTGATCAAGCTATAACCAAAAAAAAAAAAAAAACCTTCACGTCTTATTAATTCCAAAAACTACAATATTAGAAAGCGAAAAAGCGAATTTCTTATAACATCAAATTGCATACCTTCTATTGAGTCTGTTAAGTTTGACTACTGTATAAATTTTTTTGTGCATTGCCAATTAATCATGTGTGGCATACTTTCTAATATTTTTGGTACATTTTTTTAGCAAAATATTTTTGGTACAGTGGAGCTGAGAAATTACGAAGTATACTTTTCTCAACGGATTAAAAAATAGGTCCCACATCACACATTGCATACATGTCTCCCTCTTGTTAACGTTGTTTACTTCTTTTATTTTCATATTTAATAATTACTCAAAAGTTATTATATGGAAAAAAAAATTTACTGTAAAAGCTTTATTGATTTTACATAGAATTGAGCATATAGATGCAATCAAAAAAAAAAGAAGAAGAATTGAGCATATAGAACACTTTCTCTTTACACCCAAATGAATTTAAATTTAATTGATGTGATTTAATTATTTGACAAACTATTAAAAACATCTTGTATTCTCATTCTTCAGTTTGAGCTTAAATTTCGTTAGAGAAGTCATTTTTACAGATGCATTTAAATTTTTTTTAATTTTTATATATTTTAATTTTTTATACATATTGAAATGTTTTTTTATTGTACATTGTTTTAATTCCTACGTTATAATTTTCGAAAAATAATATTAAATATAATTTTAATTTCATTTAAAAAATATATAGTTTTTGCAATTTATTTATATAATAAATAAGAAAAAACAACTTTAACCTCGTAGGAATTTTAATATTATTTTAATATTAAGAGGAGAGGAAAAAAATATAAAATTAAGTTAATTGAGAGACAGATGAAATCTTTCAAAAAAAAATGTATTGGCATGACACACGGGGGCCATTCTGTATGGTTTGAAGTTTTGTCATCAAATAATATATTAGAGAATATAATTTCTCTTTTTCATGAGTTCCATCTGCTATATGAATGAAATGAAAGAAAAAAAATTTTATTTCAGAAAAAATATTAAAAAGAAAAAAAACACACAAGTAAATGCATACCTGTAAATGAGTTACCACCCAAATATAATTCTTTCAAAGCTATGCCTTTGTTTATTGATTGCCTATAGCATTAAATTACTTATTCGGCAGTTTATCCCTCTAGGAAATTATTGTGTGAAAAGCTTTAACTTGAAAAGCTTTATTTAGTTTCACAACGTGCAGAACAGTTCTTCTATTTGTTGAACAATTAACATATCTCATGTTATTGTTCATCAGTTTGAGTTACATTTAAATTTTTATTCAATTTCTATTGTTATAATTTGTAATTGATTTTTATATCTATTTAAAAAATCTTTTGTTTATTTCAAATTTTTAATTCATATGCTGTGATTTTTTTAGAAAAATATGAATATAAATTTAATTTTAATTAAATGATAGAGCTGTTACCGTGTGTTTGTGCGTGTAGAAAAGAAGAAATTATCATATATGATGCAGAAATTATCAAATATTGTTAAAAATGTATGTTTAAGAATAATCCTAAAACTTACGTTAAATATGTTAAAAAGAATTCAACCGAAAGAGTAAAATGTGGTGAAATGACTAGTATTTCTTTTGAAAAATAAAAGTTTTTGTACTGTAATTATTGAATAAGTATTTAATTTGAAATGAACGAATTTGAAAAATAAAAAATTGAAAAAGAAGCATAACAGATGAAAAAATGTACGCTACAATAGAGAGGAAAAAATATAAAATTAAAGTTGCCTGGAAGCAGATAAAACCTTTTAAAAAAAAAAGTAGCGGCATATAATAAGTATGTATGTTGCATTTAAATTTGGTTGAACAAGCATTTTATGAGTTGCATTTATTGTATGATTTGTAACTGACCTTTTGTACATATCTAAATAATTTTTTTTGTTGGACATTTTTTAATTGCTACGTTGTAATGTTTTTAAAATAATATAATTTTAATTTCAGTTAAACAATGTTGAATTGTTACAATTTGTATATATAATAAATAAGTAAAACCGACTCCAAACTCATCTGTATTTTAATATTATTTAAATATTAAGATGAGAGAAAAAATAAAATTAAAGTAATTAAGAGACACAAAAAAATCTTGATAAAAAAGAATTGTATGGTTTGGAGTTTTGTTGTCAAAGAGTATATGTGAGAATTTCGTTTTTTTTGTTACAAATTTCACAGCATCCATCTGTTCATGATTAGGATTTTTGAGAAAAACAAAATCTCATTTTGGAGAAACATATTAAAAAGAAAAAAAAAACACTCAAGTAAGTGCATACCTGTAAATGAGTTACCATCCAAATATAATTCTTTCAAAGATGTGCAATTGCTTATTGATTGTGGAATACCTCCCTCTAATTGATCACCATAAACATCAAAGGCCTCAAGTAAAGGGAGATGATGACACATTTCTTCAGGCAAATTACCCTTTAAATGATTCATGCCAAAGGCCACATATGTCAAAGAAGGCATGTTCCAAAGAAATGAAAGAATTCCACCTATAAATAAATATAAAATATTTGTTAATTGCTTGGGAGAATGGCAAGCATGTTCCTAATAAATTCGTCCGTACACAAGCGTATAAATAATACAAGGAATTTTGGTAATTAGATGCTTAAAATTAATAGAAAATAATTTATTTTTTGTTGGACAATAGTTTAAAGGGACTCTTCCAATATTAATGACCAATTAGATGTTAAATTTCTTTCAAAGAAGAATTGCTGAAGATCAGAGACTATGGAATTAATCTCACCTAATCTAAATTGAACATCCAAATTATTTATATTTTGTATTATAGTTATTGAAGTATTTAAAAAGGTTCTAACTTTAAAATCTGATGATGAATCCATCATAGGCAAAAAAAAAAAGGCTGAAATTTTAGTTTTTCTTTAAGGAATTAAAAGCCCTTTTAGTTACACATTTTGGAGATAAAGCATAAAATTAAGGATGAAATTTCACATGTTTCAATGTAAAAGTGGACAAGATACAAGTTATGTATATGTTGACGAGAGAATTGGAAGTATTAAAAATCTTTTCAAATACAAATCCTTTCATCAAATATAAACAAACATTATATTGATAGCGAACACATTTATTCTAATGATCAAAAATTATATTTTATTTCTCTTTTTAAAGACATTTTTGCTAGGATTTTTACAGGGCTTCCCTAATTTTTTTAATGATCCAAAATTATATTTTATTTCTCTTTTCAAGGATTTCTATTATGAATGCAAACTTTTTAGTAAGCTTCTCATGATTTTTTAACATGGATGAAAGAAATGAAAAGAAAAATCTCACTTTAAAATTATTTTTCATTCGAGAGATGAAAACAAAAACAAAAATACACAATATGGTCTAAGACAATCATATAATTAAAATTCTTACCTTGCAAATTGTTGTAGCGAAGATCAAGGAATTGGAGGTTTGTCAAATTTCCAATCTCACTTGAAATGATTCCTGGATAAATTATATATGGTAAAGTCATTTTATTGATCAAAGTATATTAATGATGTGGTAGATTAAGGCTAAAATTAAAAAAAAGTTTTTCACATTTTAAATCTATCAAGTGGTCCCATCAGCTCATGATCTTACCTTTTCTTTATTTTGGCATTGTAATATTGTTTGCATTAATATACATAAATAAAAAAGAAACTTCACATGTCTTACGCATTAATTTCAAAAACTTGAACATTTGTGCTATACTGATTAATCCATGCATAAGTATTAAAAAGGAAACAGGCAAATTTCCTCTAACCATCAAAGTTCTTACCTTTTAATATTGCAAATGAGTACATTAAGTTTAACTATATAACTTTTATGCATTGCCAATTAATCATGTACGGTATAAAACATTAGACTACTTTTTCAGCAATTTATCTCTGATGAAGGAATTTGTTTGTGCAGTTTCAGCGAGAAATTATTAAGTATTGCTTTGCTGAAAAAAAAAGTTCCACGTAATGTATAATGATTCCACATTTTTAATTTAATCCCCATGCTTTCTCCCTCATGTTGATTTTTCATACTTCTTTTAAATTTCAAAGTAAAATAATTATTAAGAAATTATTTGTGGATATTTTTTGTTGAAAAGCTTTATTTAAATTTATAAAGAATTGAACATACTGAATAGTTCCACTTCAATATAAATGATTTAAAATAATACAATTAATTATTTGTCAGACTATTTAAAACATCTCGTATTCTTATTTATTTTTTTGAATTTTTTCTTCTAAACTAGCTTAAGCTCAGGTATGGCTGAACTAATGTTTATTGAATTATTGCATTTAAATTTTTAAATTAAATTCTTTTAAATTATTCACAATTGATATTTTATACTTAGTTTATTTAAATAAATTTCTTGTTTATTGTAATAAATAAGGAAAAACACACCTGCAAACTTTTCTGTCTTTAGTATTAAATAAACTTATCCTACCATACGAAAACTTTCAAATATTAATACTAACTCTGGCTTGTCTGAAAAAAGTCGAGAACTTGCCTTGAATATAACAAAAGAATTTCAAGTAATACTCATTTCAATTCAGAAGAGTAAAATACAAAAAAATTATTTGTTAAATTAATTTGAACTCTTTTAAAAAATTTTAAAATAAAAAATTATGAAAATCATAAATGACACTTGAGGTGACATGATTAGTATATTGGATAATTATTTAATTTTTTGTTGGTAAAAATCATTTAATTCGAAATTAATGAATTTGAAAAATAAAAAATTACATGAGTGAGCCAATTTACAAATTTTATCACGTTGTTTAATTATTTTTCACATGAGGCATGTGGACACCTTATATGCTGAGTACTTAAAAAATTGGAAAAATAGATATGATAGTTCTTGTACTTTTATCAAATTTTGAATTAGGTTTTTTTTAATCCTTATTATTTATTCTGTTAATATTATGAATCCTTTTGTTAATTTAACTTGACACCGTCCGCCCCGTCTCTCTCCTCTCTTACTGTTCATATCTGCTCTCTCCATCTTCCATACCCCATCTCCACTGCTTGCGATTTGATTGTCTCTTTCTCCGGATCCTCAATTGGAAGGTCCAGATTCATAATCCAAACAATTGGTTTATAGAAAGGATTGAAGGTCGATTTTGGGAAGGGGTTGGGGAAAATTAAACTTTTAGGATGAGGATGGTGAAAGAGTGGAATGGTTGAGAATTGAAGAGATTGGGGGGGCTTCAGTAGTGGAGAAGAGATGGGCAAGGTGCTCATGGGCTTGAGGATATGACGGGTGGCTATACGCACCCGGGATAACAGAAGGAAGCTGAGAGGGAAGAAAGGAATGGACAGCGCCAACTTAAACTAACAAAAAGGACTCATAATATTAACAAAATAAATAATAAAGATTCAATAAAAAGAAAAAGAAAAACATGACTCATAATATTAACAAAATAAATAATAAGGATTCAATAAAAAAGAAAAAATTATAAGGATATAATTCAAAATTTGATACAACTATAAGGACTATCATATCTATTTTTCCTTAAAAAAAATTGCTCTCGAAATGGGCCGATCAGCTTAGCTTGTGAAGTGATGATCCTATCTTTCTATTATTTTGGGATTGTATGAATGAATGAAATGACCAAAACCCAAAACCTCATCTTATGGGTATTTGGATTAACTTTTTGGAAGTAATTTTACCATCAATTCATAATTTGATCTTTTAATATTTTTCATGTCTTTAGACATAATCTAATAAAAGTATTATTCATTAAATTTGTAACGCAAATTCGTGACTTATCAAAATTTAAGACAATCCTATGATAATTAGAACTTTTACCTTGAAAGTTGCTATTGGGAAGATATAGCCACTGAAGTTTTGTCAGATTTCCAATGTCAATTGGTATGTTTCCTCTGTTGAATTTGTTATCTCCCAATTGTAATTCTAATAATTCTGTGCATTGATGCCAAGTGGAGGGTATTTCACGAGACAAATCATTTCCATCCACATAAAATATTTGTAGCTTTGGAAGGCTAACACACACATTTGTTGGGAGACTCTGAGATAAGTTATTTATTCCAAGATCAATCTCTTGTAGTACTGAATTGTTGAATAATAAAGATGGTATTGGACCGACAAGTTCATTATTTCCAAGATACAATGTCTTCAATTGTGTAAGATCCCCAATCTCACTTGGGATGCTCCCTTCAAATATCAGAGGGGAAACAAAGAGAATAATATCAGTAACAATTTTTATTTATAATAAGTTATTATGTACATTAGACAAATTTGTATTTTTTTAAAAAGACATATAGTTAGTTAGACCTGCACATTTTTTAGAAATAACACAAATTTATTCTAAATGATAAATCACAACTACAACTATTATTGTCAAAAACGAATAACCCTTTCAATTTGGCTGGGCCATTCACCATACAACAAAAAATTTGGACATGTGATTTGTTGGAAAATTTGGATGGCTTAGTGTTGGAGAACATAGTGGGCTATTCCACAGGCCCAATGCACTGTGTTATCTATTCGAATTTTGTGGATTAATTAATTCAGATTGAGTTTCTTCAATGAAAATTAGAGAAACAAGCTAAGAGACACATCGAAATCCAATTGACCCTTACTTTTCATCATGAGACTCCCAGAAAAATAATTCTTGTTAACTAATCATCCGGTCCTAAATATAAGACTCATTTTGTAGTGTAATTTACACTACAAAATGAGTCTTATATTTAGGCCGAGATGATTACAAAATTTTTTTTAAAAAAATTAATTTAGATTATCCAAAACAAAATTAAATGTTCCGAGTATGTTTCTTCTAAGACTTACTCATTTTGAAAAAAAAAATCATTCAGAATCTTTTTAATGACAGAATAGTCAACATTTATTTTCAAAGATTGATGATGAGCCTTTAGATCTGCTAGGATTAACATTACCCCAACCGTTTTAAAAATTGGATGACGAATTTTTAACAAAAAAATAATAGAAAAATTCTGAAAAAAAATAAAAAATGCACAAAAATATAAAAAAATATAAAAAACAATTGAGACAAGCCCATATTTCTTTAAAAATACCTAACAAACTGTTAAAAGATAGATGAGTTAAAGAATTGTACGGATCCAAAGTGATAGAAGATTTAAGATTAAAAAGTGCAGATTTATCAGCAGAATAATGTTTGTCTCTGTCCAAGTTAACAAGAGAAAAACAGAGGCGAGATTTTTTTTTTCAATGTTTCGCACTGCAGAATTATTAAAAAAAATTAGTTGGATTTAAAAATATCCCTAAATTTATATAAACGGCTAATTACTAAAGACCCAATAAAGAGATAAGATACCATTAATGAAAGTCAAAAGTAACCCCCCCTTTTAATGTCTTGTTGTGACCCTAAGTATGGAGGTCGAGCTAATTTGTTAATACTGCTAAGATTATTTATCTAAAATCATTTTTAGAACATTGAATCATCATCTTAATCATTTTAAAAGAGCCACCATCCTTGAAAGATATATATAAATTATTTTTCAGCATGTTGTTTTTTTTCTTGGATCGATGTGAGACTCGTTGACAAATTCGAATGAACTGTCTCTGTATTAGAAAACAAAAACTTAAAAAACTTGCAATTAAAAAGAAAATATAGGGGAAAATGAAAAATAAGAAGCTGGAAAAAACATTGAAATCCCAGCTAACACTTTTTATCATCCTTATCGGGTTATTTTTTATGGGGCTTCCTGTTTGATGATTCAATATTTTACCGATTTATGAAGATTTTAATTTTAAGCAAGTTATGATCCCACCTTTGCATGTGTGTGAAACTTCTGGCATGAACTAAATGACGAATAACAAAATCTCAGTTAATATTTATTTCGTGATTTATTGGGGAAAAAAAATCGATGACTCTATTGGGTTATCCTACAGGCCCATTACGCATTAATTCTGATAAATTCTTATATGCTATATGAGCTGTATCCACCTCACTGCAAAGATAAGGTTATGAGTTTCTTCGATTAACTGTGATTAAGGAAAAAAACTAAGACACACATCGAAGTTGATTGGCCCATACTTTCCATCATGAGACTCCTAGAAAAAATATTTTTGTTAACTACACAATTTTTAAAAAATAAAATTAATATACAATTTAGATTGTTTAAATAAAAATTAAATGTTCTGAGTATGCTTTTTGCTAGGCTTACTCATTTTTGGCAAAAAAATAAAACTTCAGAAAATTTTTAATAACGAAATAATAAACATTTATTTTCGAAGACTGATTATTAGCTTTTAGATCCGTTTGGACTGATATTGCAAGTTTATAACAATATTCTTTTGCCCATGGTCTATGACTTCACTATCCATTTTAAAAATTGGTTGACAATTTTTTTTAATTTAAAACAGAATAGAAAGATGCTGGGAAAAAAAAAAGAAATGCACAAAATATTCAAAAAATAAAAAAAAAACAACTGAGACAAGCCCGGATTTCTCTAAAACATATTTAACAAACTGGTAAAGACAAATAAGCTAAGAAAATTTGTCATCATCCTTGTCACGTTATTTTCCTTGCTAAGAAGATTTTTTAAGCAACTTATGACCTCACATTTACATGTGTCTGAAACTTATAATATGAACTAAAGGATGGGAAGCAAATCAGAGTTCGAATTTATTTCTATTCCAAAGAGTTAAAAAAAAAAAAGCACAGTATTAGACACATCAGCACACATGGTACTTATAGATTCTGAAAAGTATACCATTTAATTTTATTCATATTCACTTTGTGATTGAAAGAAAGCATCATATTCCATGTCTTTAAAAGCAATTTAGCAAAATCACCACGTAATTAAATCGCTAAGCTGATTCCCATATATACTGTATTTTTACTTTTCGTAAAGATAAGATACAATGATTTTAGTTGAGAAAGATCTCTGATCTCAATAACAATGTTTTTTTTGTTTTACGTGTGACAAGTTATTATGTACAAGAGACAATATATATATATGTTAAAATACAGTAAGAGTTGCACATTTTTTGAAAAATAACAAAAATATATTCTAAATGATAAACCACAACTACAATTATTATTTAAAAGGTATAATCCTTGTTCTTCATCTGGGCCAATAGCCATTGATTAAATCCATTGGATGGACTCATGGTGATTGACATTAAGAAATATATTAAAATCCAATCGGTCCTTCCTTTTCATCATTCCTATTAAAAACCTTTTTTTTGGGAGACTCCCAGAAAAATTATTTCTGTTAACTCTGAAAACTTTTTTAAACAACAATAATTATTAATAAATAATAAAATAAAAATAAAAATTAGATTATCCCATTCAAAATTAAATGTTCCAAATATTTTGTTCTAAGGTTTACTCAACTTTAAAAAACCCTTTAAAAATTTTTAATGACAGAATAATAAGCACATATTTTCAAAAACTTATGACAAGCCCATTATTAGATATGTTATTACACTCGTGGTGTGACTGTATAAACTGTTTCATGATTTTGATGATGAATGGTTTTTTCCCCTTAAAAAATAATAGAAAAATGTTGGCAAAATTAAAAAAATTCATAAAAATAACAAAAAATTAAAAAATTAAAAACAGTCAATAGAACTAAGATAAGATTATGCTAACCAAATACGCTACTTTAAAACAAAAACAAATATAAATATTAGAAATAATCAAAGACATACCTGACAAACTGTTATAAGACAGACTCAATGACTCAAGTGAAGATAAGTTGGAAATTGTTCGGGGAATGTTTCCTAAAAGCTTGTTACCCGCAAGACGTAAAATGGTCAATTTCTCAAGTCTTCCCACCTCAAGTAGAATGGTCCCTTCAATGGAATTAAAATTCCAATCCAATGTCTCTAACATTGTCAGATTGAATAGAGATGGTGGAATAATTCCATTAAGACTATTATTTCGAGGATTTAGTTTCTCAAGTGAAGATAAACCTCCTATCCCTGTTGGAACTTGCCCATAAAAGTCATTGCAGCTCAAATTGAGTAGTTCCAATCTATGCAATTTAACTAGCTCGTTTGGTATTTGATCATGAAAATCGTTGTCACTGAGGTCAAGTTCAACAAGGAACGAGAGATTTCCTAGTTGTGGAGATATGGTACCCTTAAGATCCATGCCACCAAGATTCAAGGAGTGGACTCTTCTGTGACGAGTATTGCATGTGATACCAATCCAGCTGCATGGAGAAGAAGAGACAGACCAATTAGCTAAGAAATTGTGTGGATCTGAAGTGATACAGGATTTAAAGGCAAGAAGTGCAGATTTGTCGGTAATAATATTTGTATCACTCCAAGCTAAGAAAGCCATGAAGGAATGGAGTGAGAAGAGGAAAACAAAGGAAGAAGGTCTTCCCATTATGTGTAGCATAATAGACTTATCAAAATCTCTAGTATTCGCATCCAAGAATTAACATACACGACGTTTTATACTTCTTCGATTCCAAATCAAACAAATTGCGTAGTTGGAAAAGGACATCTTTCGTGATAAGGTTAGAAGAAATTCAACTAAAAATTAATTATTTTGCTTGTGGTCGCGTGTGGCAGGCTATGAAATAAGGAGAAGCTTTGCCATTTAATTTCATTGCGTGTTGAACAATTTCATTTTTGGGACCCCACTTTTATTATTGAAAAGAAGCTTGCATACGTGGATACATTGTTCCTTCAATATTTTTGCATTTTCTTTTCTATTGTTTTTAATTTTTGGGTGAGACAGTTATTCTTTTCTTCAAATTAACTACCATGCATGAAATCTAAATTGATGAAAGAAATTTGTGTTTTGTATTATTCCTCTTTCCCATTACATGTGGTTGATTCAATTAATCAATTTATGCATATTTTTATAAGCTTGCAGTTAATGATTCAAGGAAACTACTGTATATTTTAATACATATGAATATTGAAATTATCATTTGATAAAAGATTTGCGAGTAGAGCAAATAATAAAAATGTTAGATACAAATTATTAATTACTAATGTGTGTGTAAATATTTATATTAGTGGTTGACTTTTCAAACATTAAGTCATCCAAAAAAGAAAAATAAAAAAGAAAGAAAATGACATTAGTGATGAGGATAAATTTTAATCTACAAGTAGTCTGGTATCACATGGAAGACCACATTTTTATTTTCATTGATTTGGTCTAATATGAGAGAGTTCCAAAAGAACGTCGGTAAGAAGAAACATACGCGTCCAAGACATCACACTCCATTTCATAAGAAACTACTTCTAAATATCTCCTCTTGTATGGATATTTTATTTTGTTGATATCATCTTGGTCCAAAGAAAAATAACACTTAAAAATGCACGTAAATAATACAACTTTATGTATATTGGGATACATTGGGAAAATCTGAATCACTGACCTCTATATCGACGCCTAATTGGTTAAGAATTTATTTAGTTACTCTATAAATATATAAAGCCAAGAATTTTATTTTTCTCAGTAAACCAAAAGAAATCTCTCTCTATCTTTCAATAATTAGACAGACAAAAATGTTGATTCCTCTTTTCATCGCACTCCCTCTCTCTCCCTCCGTTGCCAAGTCAAGGCACGCACATAAATAGAAGATTAAGGCTATGTTTGGATTGCAGTTGGAGAAGCCAAAAGCACACGGGAAAGCGTGAAACTGAGGTTAGTGGCTTATTGCAGCTTAGAAGATTGTTTGGATGGGACTCCTTTTCTAACTGATTTATGGGAAAAAGTAACTTTTCTAACTGACTTATCCAACGTAATCTGATCAACTTTTCTAATTGACTTATGGAAAAATTGTGCAAAGCTTACGATCTAATTAGTCATGTGATTTCTTTTACTTTAATTAGAGACCAAATAAATTTTAATTTATATTCTTATTTATCCATTATGTATATTTAATTAATTATCTACAATGTGTTTTCAAATTTTTCTCCATAACAAATATTTTTATTTTATAATCTCACAAATAAACTATTTATATTTTATCATAATAATTTTACGTATTTTTTAAACTATTATCACATTAAAAATATTAAATTTCAAACACTACTATTCAATAAAATCCATACCCTTTTTAGTCATTTACAACTAAACTAACTTTTCTATTAATTATTCAAATAACTTTTAACTTTTTCAACTGACTTTTTATAAGCACCTATCCAAACATAAATCATATTACACTAACTGACTTTTACTCTAATTTCAGTTATAAAAGTCAGTTAGACTATAAGTCAGTTTTGTCCAATGCCAATCCAAACATACCCTAATTATTAGTGTGGGGACTTGAGTTTTTTTCATTTTTTTATTTTGAAATTAGTGTTTAACTTTCAAAAATTTAAAATTTAGTTTAACAATACAAATCATAGATGTCACAGGTTTTATCTGGCCAGCACATAAATATCACTTTTTATCTTTGATACTTTGCGCATTTATGAATATAGCCGGAGTCTTTAAACGTTGAGGAACTCTTCCCCCTACCTCCCTCCATCTGAATTTTGAATATTCTAAAGGTTTTTCTTAATATTATTAATAGATGAATATGTAATTAAATTGAATTCATTGATACTTTGATATAAAAATTTTATGGAGTGATGAATTATGATAATTTAGGCAAGCCAAAAATAAATATATGAATAGATTATATGGATTTTTTTTAAAAAATCCCAAAATAAACAAAAATGTTATAAATATTTCATTCGTTCTAGATCGTCTTATTCTTTTTCTTTCTTTTTCCTTTTGGCGTAACTGATCTGTAGTTTGGACTCTGGTGCTTTAATGGGGTCTGAAAAAGTAGCGTAGAAAAAATGGTTATAAGGATGAGAAGATATTCTTCTTGCTAAAAAAAAAAGAATATAGTATCTTTTGTCACAACAATATAAATAAAAATATGTTACGTACAGTTTTAGTATTATGACTGTAAACCAATATTATTTTTTTAAAATATTAATTTCGATGTAGTCTCAATTTGCAATTGTTCAACGAGCGTATAATCTACTTTATTAAATTGAGCCTTCAATTTATTTTAATTAGGGAATTTTCAAAATGAAAATACATCCACAAAAATAAATTTATAAATAACAGCTAAGTGTAAAATTGTACTTAGAAATACTTTAGGATGTTGGAGTCTAGATGCACCTAAAAAATACTTTGAAGTGCTGGACAAACCACAAAATACTTTAAGATATTTGATGCACCTTTACCCTATAAAAAAAATTAAGATCTCCAAAATGGATATATAAGTAAAAGCTGAATTTCTTTAAGACTAGCCAAACAAAGACGTTGACAAAACACTAAATCAAAATATATTCATGTTAATAACCCAACAAATAGTTGAGCATAAATGAAATTGGCACGGTAGACTATTCAAACATTAAAGTTGTTCCCAAAACAAGTTGATTAAATAAGGGAGCTAAGAAAATTACGTCAGTGATGAAGAAAAGTTTTGATCCTATAAGTGGTCTGTTATCACATAATTAAGGACTATATTTTCATTATCATTTTTATTATACAGGTTATAAAGTAACCCCATGAAATAGGTTATGAGAAATAAGAAGAACGAAACTTTGTCGTCTCTTCAGAAAATATAATTCCACTTCTTGGGTCACATTTTCATTTTCTTGGCATTATTTCATTTATGGTCAATCTTGTAGGCCATATATATAGATGATACCTCCAAAAGAACATTATTACTATTGAGAAGAAGCATGCATCGACAAAATTGTCCTTACCCTTCGCAACATATCTATCAAAAGTCTACAATCTTTAATTCATTGGATGGATGCATTGGTACATGGACTGCTTGACTTGTAATTAGACCTCAAAGTCACGCTCTATTTCACATGAACCAACTCACGTGTGCGTGTGTTTGTAATTTTAATTCGGTAATACCATTTTAGTTTACCCAAAGGAAAATACAACAATTGACTTCAAAAACACATGAATAGTTCATAATTTAATGTTCAATGGCTTTGAAAGGAACACGAATCAAGTGGTTTTATGCTGAAATTGGTTGAATTTCATGATTGTGTAACTTGAGGAAATGTTTCGGCTAGACCTGGTTCTTGTGCCTAGGATGTGATTTTGATGCTTCCAATGTGTTTAAAATGAAAATTTGTGTAGGGATAAGATGAAAGAATGAAGTTGGAAGCATTGGAATCAAAACTGAAAATTAAGTGGCAGATTTTGTTTTTGGCCTAGAACCAGGGGAAGGGATTGAAGTTTGATCAATCTAATCTCATATTTGGATTTCTTGGGCAAAATTGTGTAGGATTGGCCTAAGGGAACAATTTTGACAAAGCTAGAACACTACATTATAAATTAAGGAATAAGGGAGTAAGTTTGAGGACTTAAGTCTTCCATATTGTGTAATTTTTGATCCTAATGAGTAATGTGACCCTTGTGACTGTGATTAGGATCTTGAGACATTCAAGAGAAGGTTTGGATGCGGTTGAGCAAGCAACTTTAATGGTTGGAAACAAGAAGGGAGTAAGAAGAAGGCTTAATGACACAAGGTAGCAAACGTGACCTTACTCTTATGTGCTTGGTATTTGCTTGTATGTATAACATGTTCTGTGTTTATATGATTTTATGACCTCATGCATTGTGATTATGAATATGTTTGAAATGTGTCATAGGCCTATATGTTTTATGGTTAATGCATGATGATTTCCAAACATGTCACTATGTTATAGAAATGTTAAGTTGCAAGCATGTTATGAATGCCAAGCTTGTCATGTATGTTTGGGGTGGTTATTGTTTGCTATTGAGATTCTCCCGAGTCTCACCCTCCCTTAACCAATCATAGTAGGTCAAATGATAAAGAGAAGGCCTGCATGAGGAAGGGCAAGAAGATGGAAGCAAAGAAAGTGGAGAATTTACATGCGTTTCAATATAATGATTGACATCGCTAATTATGTAATTAATTGTGGATGTGTCAAGCATGAAATGTGATGTAATGTTTGATGTATAATGTAATGGCATGCAACTCAAAGTATATGAATGAATGGGAATTCATTAATTACCTATTTTAACACTTAATATATTTATTATCTCATTTTCGAAACTATCATATTTCCATCACATATTCTCTCTTCTTCATAATTCTCTTTATTATAATAATTTTCCTATTCTCTTTCTTATACTCCCTCCCTTTATAAATAAGGGCTTTTTAATTTGTACACATTTATTGTCCTTAACTAATTTTAACTGATAGTTTGATCTAATGGGACGGAGGGAGAATAATCATTGGCAAAAAAAAAGGTAAAACATAATTTATTTTCCTTCAATGTAGTCATAATCTCTTCCACTAATAAATCAATTTGTTATTATTATAAAATAATTTATTTCTCCTAAAGTATTTATTTTTGCTCAGAAGTCGGATTAAAGAGATACTTACAAAGTGGCTTCGGGCAAAAAGAAAAAAAAATTCCCAACATAATCTATTTTCCTTCAATGTAGTCATTATCTCTTCTACTAATAAATCAATTAGTTATTATTATAAGACAATTAATTTCTCATGAAGTATTTATTTTGCTGTCCTTCAGAAGCCTTTAGTATTTTCCCCACCTATTCCATAATTAAATGCTCAAAAGTTGGATTTATTTAAGAGATACTTAGAAAGTGGCTTAAAAATTCTGAAGAATGTGTGCAGATCATAAATCCTTAAAAGTGGGAAATGAATGAGTAACACAACGAAGTCTTGGACGATTGGTTTTATATGCCTAACACATTTTAATATGGAATAAACAAAACAGGTTTTTTTAAACTAACCCCACAATGTTATTAGTTGAAGAAAAAGAAATATAGAACTACACAGCATGAAAAGCCTGTAGACCTATTCCAAATAGGACATGACTAATTTGCCTCCGAAAACCTTCTTCAGAACCACAATTCCATTGTGATCAAAATGAATTATAAATATTTTGATTAAATCTTACAAGGTGCATTTGTTCCATCTCCACTATGTGAGCATAATTATATATCTTTCGCTTCTCTCTCGAGTACGTTAGCATAATTATATGTCGTTCACAAAACTAGAATGAATGATCTAGGAGAGAAGGCAACTGTTGTTCCACTGGAGACGGGAATACAAAATTATTTCTTGGAAGAGTAATTTCCTTTTAATGAGTTAATTTAGATTATGAAATAATTAAAGCTAAAAATTATTGATAGTAAAGAGTCAGTACAAAAAAAAAAGACTTTAGGTGACGACTTTCGGCGGCGACAAAAAAAGTCGCCGCTGAAACTAAGACTTTCAGCAGCAACTTTTTTTGTTGCTGTTAAAAGTGGACTTTTAATGGTGACTTCTTTTGTCGCCGCTGAAAGTGGACTTTCAGCGGTGACTTTTTTTGACTATCAGTGTCGCTGCTGAAAGTTGCTGAAGGTCTGACTTTCAGTGGTGACTTTATAATGTCGCCGTTGAAGGTGTAATATAATAATATATATTTTATTTTACAATATTAATAAACAAATTCAATCCGGCAGCAAGAAGATTGGACACGAAAGGAGGTGGTTACGAGTTCGAACCTTGAAGAAGACACATTTAAGGTGAAAATATTTGGACGATGTGACGGGGAGGAGTGATGTAGCAATGACGTGGAGGTAGCTAGTGATGATGTAGCAGCTGATGGTTATGATGTGGCAGCCGGCGACGATGACGTGGCGGCCAGCGGTGATGATGTGGCGGCCGTCGGTGATGACGTGGTGTTGGTAAAGCCAATTCTTCTCAGGCATTACTTTCAGTGGTGATAAAAAAGTCACCGCTGAACATCCCTTTTGGTGGCGACAAGAATGTCGCCACTGAAAGTTTTCAGCCACAGCTGTTACGGCAACGACTTTTTAGTGATTTTTAGCGGTGACAAGTCAATTTTTTTATAGTGAGTCCAGAAACCGAATCAATGATTAAAGATAATTCATAGGGAATAACACTGAAAAGGACTCATTAAATGCATGACCAAAACCAAAATGTATGTCTGTTCAATTTTATTGCAACTTTATGAACAGTTTCCTCTTGGATATTATATTCGTTGTTATTCCTATAGTGAGTTTACGAAGGCAAGATTTAACTTTAGACGTACGGAGATGAAACATAAAGCATATTGATACTAATATGATTATTGCTAAATCATCATGTTCGAGTGACCACCCTACCCAGGACATATAAATCCCAAAACCTCTAAATTACAAAGATGTAATATGTAGTAATTCTCATAATATGCTATTCTAGATCATAAATTCTTGTTTATTCATCCTTCTTTAATTTCTTGTGTCCCAGATGCTACTATTGGTGTAGAAAGATCAGGTGCTTCCACTTCTATTCGATCATGATCCATATCTATTGTCAGGTTTCTTAGTGTGGAGGCCCGAGCACTGTCTTTATTCATTCTGTTCTCCTCGGTAGATGTTTCTTTTGAACATTTGACTTTCTCTGGTTCATCACTTGAGCCCTGTTATGAATCCAGTTGATGCACTAGGGGCACCCATTGTGAACGGAAAATAGAATTCAAAAATGCACAAGTAAACTTACATGGCATGGCGTGCAGGTGAACCGTGCCAATATGTAGTCCTCAGAGCTGAATTGGACCACTGTCATACTGTTAGTAGGATATTTTATATTTGATTCCTTTACCTTCAGTTTGACCACTAACTCTTTCCCAACACAATTCTCCAAGTCCTTTGGAAAAGAAAATGTGGTCTCCTTCTGTAACATGCATATTTTACAAGCTAGCTTAATGGCTGGATGAGGTTTGAGATAGTAAATAATGTTAGTCTATTTACCTCTAATTTCTTGGCTGAATTTAAGTAGTGGTTCCAAGAAGTTCTTCAGCAAGGTGATTGAAAAAAATAACTGAACACTTTCCGGTGGAATCACACACCTTATAATGAACTTTGAATCTGGAGAAAGTAAACAGGATAAGAGTTAATTCTGGGTTATTTAAAATTCAAGGAGGGAAAAGAAACCTATGATCTGTACTTGGGGTGTGTCTCATTTATGACTTGACAGCACTTTTTGCAAAAAAGCTTTTCATCATCTTGTTGGGGCTTAGCATCACACTTGCATCCGTCATATTTCCAACCATATGCTGTTTCCACTATTTGTATGGTGACCTTTGTGACGACATCCATTTCCTGGCAATCAAGAATGAAGAAATCTTGTTTAGAAAAACAGTAAAAGCGTCCTGCTTTTTGATATGCTTATTCCTTACCTGTGTCAGTGTTGAAATTTTAGATATAGGCAGGCGAAGTCGAAATCTCAACAATGAATCACTTGGGAGCTGTACAGTGTCAATACTTGTAATTCAAAGGAACATCCCAGTTTTGGTTGGGTCACTATTGAGACTAGAAAAAATCACCGAAAAGCAAACCCATGATTAGTGCAGGTTTGTTTAGCAAGCAGTAGTTAATATCATTTTAGAACAGCAACTAATATGCCTGTTGAAAAGAATATTGGCCTTAGGAATGTTCGGGGTTGAAAATTACTTTAGTGGCATCAAAGACATTGCTTATGTGGCCATATCCTGAAAAAGGAAAAAGTTAATGATAACTGATGAAATAGCAAATTAGTAATTAGATTAGATAGCAAGGAAATTAGTTGTTTGGCAACCCTAGAGACCTGTGGTAAAATTAATTTTTGCAAAGCGGACTAGAACAACTATGGGAGGTTTCAAATCGTGCGTTCTGCTACTGAATGTCAAACTTGCACTGTTGCCAAAGAGTACTACACCGACATCATTTTTCCTGAATAAGTGATACATAGTATTCTCATTTTGATGTTAAGTTGCACTGCACGGATGGTTGCTATGCATGTAATTTTTTTTTGCGGGTTATGTATTATCATGCTTGTTTAAGCTATAAGTTATATAAGAGGTGAGGATGGTTATCTGATTGCCTGAAGTGCATAAATGTAAGTTAATCGTAGAGTCATAGAGTTCTAGACATAGCATAATTATGGTAGCTGTCATATTGATAATATGAAGTTGAAAGGCTATTTGCGAAATGGATGATTTGGTCACTTCGAAAGGACATTCTGAAAGACCTCCCAAGAAAACACACCACGAGTAACGTTGGTGGAAGACCTCCCGATAGAATCTTTCACCCGTGCAACTATTCTTTATGGAGGCTCTTTGTTAAGTATGCATTATTCTATTTGATTAATTTAGGACTGACAGAGGAGATGAACTGTGAAGTACTGTCGAAGGAAGTCCTCATAGTAATAGTGTGAAGACTGTAGTCGGCCCATGACAATGAGAATGAGGTCACTCCGAATGCACATTCTGGAAGACTTCCCTGTAGACAACATTTCGAGTAACGTTCATGGGTTTACTGTCGGAATCAAGGATCACTATTTTGAGACCGTCCATATTCTTGACCCTTGACAATGCGACATACAGCTGTCCATGTGTGAACACCAGCCTGGGCAGGTACAAACCGATGTTTGTTAATGACTGGCCCTGGCTCTTGTTGATGGTCATCGCAAAAGAGATTATGAACGGGAATTGTCGTCTAGTCATTTTGAACGGGAGGGTGGTCTTTGACAGCTTCATGTCCATGCGGTGGATGAGGACCTTGTGTCGAAAGCAAACATGAGATCGAAAGCTATGATGGAGTTAGTATTTCGAGTCTTTGTTGAAACCTTGTGTCGATAATGTTTCTTCTTACCTAATCTAGAAATTAGAGATTAGAAAAATTGATTGCGAACAATAAATTCATATAACTAAATTTAATTATGAAGTTACTTTTTCTAAAATAAAAATGACTCATTCATTCTCCTCAAAAGTATAGGCACATGCATTGACTTTTCAAACAATAAATTATCTCAAAAAAAAAAATTGATGCAATGAAAAAGAAAGAAAATTAAGTTAGTGATGAGGAAAAACTTCAACCCTACAAGTGCTTTGTTATCACATTCAGGACAACATTTTTATTACTACGACGTTGTATAGGTCATAGAGTAGCCCAAAATATACATTAGTGATAAGAATAAGTTTTGTCACTTTATAAAATGTAATTTAATTTCACTTCTTAGTACGTAAGAGAGAATACCGCAAAACTATGTTAGTAAGAAGAAGTTTGTGTGGATACATTGTTCCTTCACTTATATAAAGAGTACTATATTAGCATTACATGTTTTGCAGAAAATTAAATATGGAAGCTCCATAGTTAATCTGTTTTCATTTCTCCCTGTCTTTTAATAATTAGACAGACGAAAATGCTAGTTTCTCTTTTCATCACACGTTCTCTCTCCCTCCGTTGCCAATAAAAGGTAAGGCGCGTAGACACAATGCCATGCCCAAATTGCAAAAAGGCATCTCTCATGATAATATTTAAGTTCGGCTAAAAGGCAGATTAATCATTGGCATAGGAACTTGAGAAATTTTTTTCATTTTGAAAATAATGTCTTAATTTTAAAAATTAAAAAATTTAATTTAACAACAAAAATTATAGATATTATACAGTTTTTATTTGGCCAGCACATAAAGATATCTGTTTTATATTTTCATATTTTGTGCATTTATAAAAATACCCAAAGTTCTTAAACTGTAATCTCTCTCTCTGTGCACATTTTAAATATTTGCATGGTTTTTTAATATTATTAATAGATGAATATGTAACCATAAATTGAATTTATTGATACTTTGATTTATAAATTGTAAGGGAGGGGCGTGAACTAATGGTACGTTTCGCAAGTTAAAAATAGATATATAAATAGATCATGTGGATTTTTAAAAAAATTCCCAACATAAATAGAACAATATTTCTACAAACTCAATAACTGAATAATTATTTTTTTTAATGAAAAGGACTCATTCACCCATCCATCTCAAAAGAGTAGGCACATTGCATGATAGACTTTTCAAATGTTAAGTCGATGCAATGAAAGTGAAAGACAATTAAGTTAGTAGTGAGAAGAATTTTTTACCCTACATGTGGGGTATCATAATATCAAAAACCATGTTTTTATTATCACCATATTGTAAGGCCACAAAATAATCCCAAAATATATGTTAGTGATGAGAACAAGCTTTTTCATTTTATGAAGTGTAATTTCAATTATTAGACCACACACCTTTTCATTTTCATTGCATTAGTCTTAATTTGATAGGAAATTATCATTTGATAAAAAATTTGCGAGTATAGCAAATAATAAAAATGTTAGTTTAAAAAATAATTACTAGTACATGTATATTAATGGTTGAGTGTTCAGACACTAAGTTATCCCAAAAAGAAGTTGATGTAACAAAAGAGGAAGAAAATTACATTCATGATGAGGAGAAATTTTGACTCTACAAATACTATGTTATTACATCAAGATCATATTTTTATTATGACTATATTGTATAACCCACAAAGTAACCCAAAATATACGTTGGTGATAAGAAAGATTCTTTATCACTTTATGAAATGAAATTTTTCTTCTTGGACCACATTTTCATTTTCATTGATTCAGTCTAATTTGAGAGAGTAACTCAAAAAGTCTTTAGTCTTAATTTGATTGCATATAGTGCGTCTCAAAAAGATACATGTAAGTAATACCACTTTATATATATATATATATATATATATATGCGCGTGTGTGTTTGTCTGTGTCTATATATGTAATATTTTGGTGTATATTGATAGTCTAGTTAAAAAGAAGAAATGTCTATACAATAAATTTAAAAGGAAGTAAAACATAATCACGTTATTTGCGTGAAAAGAACTAAAAGCAACGCGGTGTACAATTCTTACGTCTAAAAGCAGAAGGTTGAATAATATTAAAGTTATAAGATACATTCACTACACAAACAATCTATAATATAAATATTTACTAAAAGGAAAAGGGTTAAGAACAAGCATTTTTTAAAGTACAGCTTTTTGTCTGATATTTCAAGGAGCAGAATCATCAATCTAATAATCCATTCTTAAGCTCGATACTAATAGGAGTTACCTTATGCAATTTTAAAGAAAAAAGTTTGAAAAATTATTTTGAAGGATAAGATCGATCCTAACAGAATTAAGGTTGGTTTATTTTGAGAATATGACTTAATATGTACCCAAATGAATTTCAAGTTTTTGGCTGATGTTCGAACAAAGTTATGATTTAAACATGCTTTGAAATTGAGACGTATTCTAGTAGTAAACTTTGTTTAGTGATGTAACCAAAATTCTAGGGAAAAAAATCCTGAAATTAGTATTTTTCAATTTAGGCACCTAATGCTCCAAAATGACAGAAAAGGAAGTAAACCGCAATTGCAATTTTAAAATTCAAAGGAAATGACATAAACGTCCCTTTATTAATCTAGGAGCACACTTTCATTATTGAAAAGAAGCTTGCGTGGATATATTGTTCCTTCAACAGTATTTATGCATTTAGTTTATTTATATATTTATTTTTAATTTTTGGGTAAGACAATTATTCCTTTCTTAAAACCACCATGTATGAAATCTAAATTTGAGAGTAAAGAAAATAGTAAAAATGTTAGTACAAAAAATATTACTGGTTCGTGTATTAATGGTTAACCATGCAAACATTAAGTTGTCCTTAAAAAAAGTTGATGCAACGAAAGAGAAAGAAAATTACATTAGTGATGAAGAAAAATTTTTTCCGTACAAAACAGTCCGTTATCACATTATGAACCATATTTTTATTATCATTTTATTGCATAGATTACAAAGTAACCCAAAATATATGTTTATGATGAGAATGATTTTTCATTATTTTATGAAACGTGATTGGACCACATTTTCATTTCTTCAATTAACCATAACAAAATTCCCACATCTCAAGTTTTGATAAGGGATTATTGGCTAAAAAACAGGGGGAATATTTTTATTCGGCTATCATCTATTTTCAATATTTTAAAAATTAATCTATAATTTATAAAAATTCTGCAAATTAATCATATATACGTTTTTATGTAATAATCATATATACTAATGTTCACTCAAATTCCATCCCCAAGATTCGACCGTCCATGCGTTTTAATGAGTTGTGCCTCCCACATCCTTAATATTCATGTGTGGTCTCTCATTCGTTCTTTTCATTAAAGAAGCAAATTTTATATACGATTTTAATTTTTCCTTTTTTATGACAATAAAATTAGAAGGAGTCAAATTAATGCAAAAGCTTGTTTTTTAAACTTACAAAATAAATTAGTTTAATTTTGTTTAAAATTTTCATAAAAGTTATGGATGTTGAGATATTTTATAGAAAATAAAAATTATTTTAATTAAGATCATAAAAATAATTTTTATCTTTTGCAGCGTCTATATGTTTTCATCATTTCCTTATTTTCAGAAACTACTTAAACTAATTTTTAAAATAATTAAAACTATCACTTTTTTTATTATATTACATTTAATAGTAACTGTCAAATAATGTTTTCAATACGAAACTGTCAAATTATTAAAATGCGGTTTGAGAAATGTAAGGGATGTGATTAGGGGCATTTTAGTATTTGTATATTTATATTCTGTTTTTTTAGTCTTTCTAAATAATTATAATTTTTAAGATCCTTTTTAATAAGTGTAAAATACAAAAGCCTTCTCTAAACTTTGAGTCACTTACGTATAACCTCCCTTATTTTTAAAAGTTTAAATTAAAGACTATAATGTTTCATGTTTTAATTATTAACCCCCTGCCGTTAAATTTAATATTAAAGTTAACGGTATTTTTCATATAAACCTTTTTATATTCTTTATTATATGTCATGTCATTTGAATGATAACACTTACAATTTAAACAGATAGTTTTAATTTTTTTCAAATACTTAAAATGAAATACTTAATTACTTTAAACGCATAAAATATTTAAATATTAAATATTATTTACAATATTTATTTGATTGGGTGCTTTTAAAATAAAAATTATAAATTACTTAAAATTATAAGTCAAACGACAAGTGTTATTTTTTAAATGACAAGATATATAATACATAATATAAAAATAATTATTATTGTTTTAAATTATCATGGCTCAAATTTAGTAGCTTGATTTTTTTTTAAAATTAATATTTTATTCGTTATTTTATAGAATATGAAATCTAGACCCTTCTCCCGTAGTTGATAACCTTATTCAAATAACATGACTAGTTTTTTGTTAAATGAAACATGTTATTCTGCCCATATAAACTTGGGGAAAGGGGCCTCTTCAGTTCCTTCTCTCTCTATTTCCATCCACTTTCCATCTCAATTATTAAAATTGTAAGTTAAACCATCCAGATTTTATATTTTATAAATTTATAAATAAGATATTTTTTATTGCTGTTTTAAATCATCATTGCTAAAATTTACTAGTTTTAATTTTATTTATTGATCAAAACAATTTAAAATTTTATCTATAGTTTTATAAAATATAAAATCTAGATTGTTAAAATTGTAATCTTATAGTTGGGATGGGAAGTAGAGGGAAATAGAGGGAGAGAGAAGTGGAGAGACGCCTCTCCCTACAAACGTATATTTGTTTTTATCGTTTCCCTTAAAGTTTTAATTTATTTTTATTTTTTTAAAATCAAATAATGTTATTCTCTTAGTTTTCAAATGTTATCTTTATATTCTATAGCTTTCCGAATTTGATATATATCCAATCAAATTTTATAAGAGCTACGGTCCATAACATGAGTTAACAGCAATAAATATATGAATGATATTGAAACTTGTATGACTTATTCAGTTCGAAAATTTGAAAATTTTGGTAGAACAGATTATATAGCTTAGAAAAACATGTATTTAGTTTAGTTTAGTTTAATTGATTTATACTGTAGAATCAAATATGTGAAAGAAATTATATCTCATAAAGTTTAAAAGTAAGTTAATATGACTAATTTTAATTATGAAATTATTTTCTTTTTAAGAAAAGGACTGATCCACTCATCTCAAACACACAAACACATAGTAAGGTAGACTTTTCAAATATTAAGTTGTCCCCAAAAGAAGTTGATGTAATGAAAGAGAAAGAAAATTATGTGAGTGATGAGGAGAAGCTTTGTCCCAACAAATAGTCTACTATCACAACAAAGACCATATTTTTATTATCCCTGCATTGTATAAGTTACAGAGTAATCCCATAAACTACGTTAGTGATGAGAGTAGGCTTGTGTGGATACATTAGTCCTTCTTTATTGGATGTATCACATCTTTCCACGTCCCATTTACTGGTACATGGCGTGCTTGACTTGGGAGTATACCTTAAAGTCCGGTTCTATTATATCATAAAAACTGCTTCTAAATAACAATTATTTCCTCTTACATGAATAATTTACTTTGATAATATCATATTGGTGACGTATATTTTAATGATGCATATCGAAAGTCTAGCTACAAAGAAGAAATGGAAGTACAGTCGTAGATTTAAAAGATAGCAAAACATGTCACAATATTAAAATGGAATTTGACACCTTGTTATGTATTTGGAAACAAACCAAACACGTATGAATTTGAATCCAGTGTTTTCTCTTTGTCAACTTTTAGTGTTCATTCTTTAAACAATGTCCTGTTCTTTTTGCCCCCCTTTCTGTTGTGAAACTCATCTAGTTTGTTCTTAAAATACTCCTCTAGTCCTAAATATAGGACCCATTTTGTACTGTAAATTATACTACAAAATAGGACATATATTTAGGACCAGAGGAGTATATATATATATTTTTAAAAAAATTTCATTTCATTTTATTTGTCTGTTTATAATATTTTTCCTATTATACCCTTATTTACTCCAATAACTTTAATTTACTTTTTGTTGGCAAAAAAAAAAAAGCTTTAATCTATTTTGTATATCTAAAGTAGCATTTTTTTAGAACTATCATACAAATTCACCTATAAAATGAAGTTGATGCGATGAAAGAGAAAGAAAGTTACATTAGTGATGATGAGAAATTTTGACACCACAAGTAGTTTGTTAATCAGATTATAGTTTCATTATCATTATATTACAAAGGTCATAAAGTAATCCAAAATATACATTAGTGAGGAGAATAATTCTTTGTCATTTTATGAATTGTAATTTCTCTTCCTGGACCACATTTTCATTTTCATTGATTTAGTCTAATATGAGAAAGTACCCCAGAAGAATGTTGGTCAAAGGAAGCATACACTGCAAAGGTCTTTAGTACCTTAATTTGATTGGATCTATTACAATCTTTCTTTCTCCCATTTGCAGATACATATGCATGGTGTGCTTGACTTGCCAGCAGACTTCAAAGTCATCACACTCCATTTCATGAGAAACTGCTTCTAAGTATTTCCTCTTATATAAATGTTTTATTTTGGTAATGATTAATCTTGGTTCAGAGAAAATTACTACTTAAAAATAATGTAAATAATACCGCTTCATATGTATATATATAATATTGTGATGAATTATATTGATAGTCTAGTTAGAAAGAAGAAATTTATATACAATAAATTTAAAAGGAAGCAAAACATAATCATGTCATTTACATGAAAAGAATTAAGAGCAACGCAGTGCATAATTCTTATGCCTAAAAGCAGAAGAGTCGCATAATATTAATTTATATGATATGTTACTACACAATCAATGTATAATAGCTTAAAATATGTATTTAGTCATTTAACTTTATAGAGAATTTTAGCTTGGTCCCTCAACTTTAGAAAGTATACTTTTAGTCTTTTAACCCTAAAATTATTAACAAAAATAATGACATTGAGATCCTAAATATTGATAAAACATTCTTAAATACTAATATATTAAGTTTAATTGTCAAAACAATTAGGATTGTTACAAAAAATTATCATTTACACTTAACAATTTTAGGGTTAAAAGACCAACTGTATCTTTTTTAAAGTTAAGGGATCAAATTAAAGCCTCATGTAAAATTAAAAGAACAAATATATACTTTAGCCATCTATAATATATGCTAAATGGAAAAAAAAAATCTTTTCATTTTATTTGTCTGTTTACTCCAATAACTTCAATTTACTTTTTGTTGGCAAACTTTAATTTATTTTGAACTCAGAAAGAAGGAACATTTTTTAGAACCATCGTATCATACATGTTCAGCTACAAAATGGTTGCATTAATTCATCCAAAAAACGATTCCATTAATTATCTTAATATATTATTTAATTTATTTATCATCAAACAAAGACTTAGATATCAGACGAACCCCCTTATTCTATCAAAATAGATCTAGAATCAGGAATCGTAATTCAGTAATTTTTCTTCTCTTTAAAAAGGTAGGATTTTTAAAATGGAATATAAATAATAGCACAACTTTCTTGAGATTAGCCAAACAAAAATTCGCAAAACACTAAATCAGAATATATTTCGATTAACAACCAAACAAAAAGTTGAGCATTAATTATAGTTGGTCATGGTAGATAGCAAGAATACGCTTTAGTTTATAAAATTAAATTATATAAAATTAATAATCTTAAAAAAGCATCCTGAAGTAAACATTTAATTATAAATTAATCAAATAAATAAGATCATTTGTTAAATTGTTTCAATCTTTATGTGACATGTTTCTCATGACAGAGTGGTGTTGTAAGTAGCACTTTTACCCTTCTTCATTAATTTATGCTCAAGTTAATTATCTAAGATTTCTAATGACCAAGGGGCCATGTAATATTTTAAATATTTCACAAAAAATGTTACAAAAAGTTTTTTTTCCACATATTTCGTAAATCATGTCATTTTCATAATTCAAGAAGATAATAAATTATTTATTTTCTATTTCATTGCTTATTAATGCACTCATCATTGTTCAAACAATGTTTATTCAAAGGGCACTACTCATTAGTAGACTTTTCAGACATTAAAGCTGTTCTCAAAAAAAAGTTGATGCAATAAATGAGCTAAGGAAAATATGTTTGTTTGCAATTATTAAAAGTTTGATCCTAAAATCCCTTATCACACATCAAGGATCCTTGTCTTTTATATTGTATAGCTCATAAAGTAACCCCTAACAATACATTAGTGATTAGAAGAACTAGGATCTTCTCCCTGTGCGTTACACGAATGGTTGTGGTGCTTGCAATTTTTTTGCGGGTTATGTATTATTGTGCTTGTTTTAGTTGTAAGTTATATAAGAGGTGAGAATGGTTATTCAGTTGCATGAAGTGTATAAATGTAAGTTAATCCCAGAGTCATAGAGTTATAAATGTAATGTAATTGTGGTAGCTGTCATATTGATAATACAAAGTTGAAAGGCATCTCATGAATTGGATATGATGTGGTCACTCTAAATGGACATTGTGGAAGACCTCCTAATATACCACACTACGAGACCGTCCAATAGGATCTTCTCCCTGTGCAGCTATTGTTTATGGATGCTCTTTGTTAAGTATGCATCATTCTGTTTGATTAATTCTAGCATATACGGGAGGTGAAGAGGGAAGGACTGTTGTGTGAGCTGCTTAAATGTTAACAATTCTCATTTTATCGCAATGCTTCACATGATAGTACTGTTTAATTTTAACAAAGGAAGTTCTCATACTAATAGTGTGAAGATGGCAGCCGACCATGACAGTGAGAATGAGGTTATTCCAAATGCACATTTTGGAAGACTTCCCCATAGACCACATTTTGAGTAATATTTGTGGGTTTGTTATCAGAATCGAGGATCACTATTTTGAGACTATCCTATTCTTGACTCTTGACAATACCATGTACAACTGTCCATGTGTAAACATCGGCTTGGGCAGGTATAAACTGATGTTGGTTAATGATTGGCCCTGGCTCTTGTTAATGGTCATTGCAAAAGAGATGATGAAAGGGAATTGTCATCTGGTCATTTTGAATGGGAGGGTGGTCTTTGACAGATTATGTCCATGCAATGAATGATCACATGGTCACTCTTGCTCGTTTTGTTTAATGCAATCCTGCTAAGCTCATCATTACGGTGGATCCCTGTGATGATGCAGTCATGGCCCTTGCTAATGTATTTGAACAAATACTTAATAGTCCTTGATTGGTTTGTCTTTTCGACATTTAAATGGCCCTGAAAGAGCCGTAATAGTTAAGCATTGTATGACATAACATATATGTTGTCCAAAGGAATTTCTTTCTTCACAGCTGTTCTGCCATTGTTTCTCTTATGGTATGTAGGGTACTCGTCGTTGTCTATTGTTATGTTCACCACATATCTTTTAGGAAAGTACTTTGAGCACTTTTCATATTTCATGTAAAGTGATTTCTAATTGGAGTTGCCACAGGGTCCGTGCAGCATGAAATTTGTGACAAGCTCGAACAGCACCAGGTCTATGTCCTTGTCAGGTATCTCTGTTGAGATGATTCTCTCGACGTCCTTATGTGTTTTAGGTTTGTCATATGGCTTTATGAACAAAATGATGTGTGCGTGCAGTAGCCCTCACTTCTAGAACTTGATGGTATTCATCTCTAGAAATTCAGATATCAACACATGACAGGGGTGTATTTTAAAGTTACAAAAGTAAATGTAATAATGTAACTATAGGTTCTATATTTGTGAGAGGGTGGGGATATTGTGTTGGATGGTTTTTGGAAATGGAATGTTTAAGTCCCACATACTTTGTGGAGAGGTGATTAAAGGGAGGTTGTATTGTTACTTGCTTTGATTGTGCCGAATATTTTTTGCTCCTTAATGCATTTTATCAGTGCTGTAAGTTTGAGGCTAAACATCCTTATCAAAATATCAGGTTGATCAGATGGGCTGAGTTTGTGTTGTTGACAGAATCTTGTTATCTCAGGCTATGCCGGATTGCAAGTAAGGGTAAGAAGATGTCTGGGTATCCTACCCATCTGTAGATGGCCATTGCATTCCCGTAGTTGTGGATCATGTACAATATATGTACATACATATATAGATATGACAAAATCTGAATACTTAACATGGGGGAAAATATACATTATATTTGGCTTGCCGTAGATTGATTTGAATAATGAATAAGAAATATGCAAATTATATTTTCCATTTAATTCAAAATATATGTGAAATCTTAGTTTCTTTAAAAAATATATATATATATGTGTGTGTGTATGTAGAATATGTTAGACCCATTAAATTCATGGAAGCTTCAGTCAGAGAATTAACGTAGTAAATTGCCCATTTTAAAAATCTAAAATTTTAGTGAACACATTTCCACTTCCAAATTCATTCGAATAACAGAATTAATCTCCGGATCACTAATAAAACATAAAATTAATGGGCAATAAAATATGAAAATAAATGGATTATTATCAAGGCAAAAATCAACTGGAAAGCAACTGGGTACCTCAAATCAAAGTCTATGTAAAATAAATGAATTATTATACTTTGCTTTCTAGTTCGGTGACATGACCCAACTGGAAAGCAAAGTATATGTAAAACCAACTGCTTGTATGGAAAGCACTGTGCCCCTCAAATCTTTCTGGCAGATTAGGAGTCGCTAGATGTTGTTTTAGATTTTGTTGTCTTTGCTAGACTTATATAATTTAAAACATGTTGCTTGTTATTTGCAACAAAGCCAAGAACTATCCATGTAGAATGTGTTTAAAAATCTTACATAATATACTCCCTCTAGTTCAAAATATAAGCTAATTTTTATCCATTTATGTTTATCAAGAATTTGGTTAAAATTAGTTTGAAACAATAAATATGTAAGCAATATTTTTTTTCCAGATATGCCATTATTAATGAAGAGAATAAGTAAAAGATGTGATAAATGAATCAAAAAGAAAAGACAATGTTTGTGGATAAAATTGAAAAAAACTCATTAAATGCTTAGATAAAAGTGAATGTTATATTATAAGAAAAACCAAGCCTTTCTGACAAAATTTAACTTGTATTTTGAACCACAGGGAGTATACATACACACACACACACACCATAGAATATCTGAGAATCTTATAAGTCTTACCGATAAATCAGTAAAAATCATTCTTTCCTTGTCTGTTATAACTTATAAGTATAAACTGCATTACGTATTTAAGTTGAAATATATGCAGCCTCGGACATATTAAAAATACTCTATAGATATAAATTAAAATATTATAAAATGTAAACAAAATATTAAAATCTTACATAAAATATGTAAGAGTATTTTTCATATAAATTTTTTCTGCCCAATATTTCACGTGTAATTCAAAGTGTGTATGTATGTATTTAATATATGAATATCTTGTATAATATATAAAAATATATGTCGAATATATATTATTATATATAAATATCTTTTATGTATATATATTATTACATATGAATATCTTGTATAATATCCTAACAATATCCGGGAAAATAATAATTGAGTAAGTAAACTGGATTAAATTGTTGTGAACTTATATTGTATATATGTATTTAAGGAAGGAGTAATTAGCCTCAAGCTAAAAGGTTATGAGAGAACTTGAAGTGAGGGGACAACGGACCGAATGTTGAATGAGGCTAAAAGAAAGTACATTGCCAAGTAGAGCACGTGGTATTTAAATGTAAAATTTGATTGATGAAATGAATGTGTTGTAATCGTTAAGTAAATGAAATAAAGTAAGTAAATTGAATTAAATTATTATCAATGTCTATCTTATGCATTTAAAGAGGAAATAATTAGCCACTAGTATTCATCATAATTGTTACAGTAGAGGGCGGCCTAATTTGTAAGCATCAATTAACCGTCAGATAAAATACACAACGGATGGAATTGGAGAGCCGCAGCAATATATTAATTATTGATTAGTAACTGTATAATTTGAAATCTTAATCATAAATGTAGAATCAAAATCAAAATAATCAAAATCCAAGAACAAAATGGCTGACAGAATCCAAAGCAAATAAAAAAATGGAATTCAGAATCCACAAGAGTATACTAATTAAGATGATTGCAGTGCGATGGAGAAATCCAAAAACCAACAAGCTGGCATATTAAACAAACAATCACAAAAACTACTAATAAATCAAAAAATTGAGAATCGGAATGTTGCAAATCACTCCTCAACCATCACGTGTGGGGCAATCTTCTATCTAGAAATTGCAGCAGGTGATGCAATTCTATTTAAGAAATTGCGAAATATGATTTAGAAACCTTAAAGGAACAACCCAAAAGTATGGTAGAGATTTGGGGATAACAATTTTCATATAAGGATCCCAACTTTAAAGTGGCAAAAATGCGAATATTCATCATATACAATGTGAATTTGAAAAAATCAAAATCAGTCAATCAAGGAGCACGCATGAATCTAACCAAAATTGGGGATATGGTGTAGCTTGAAGGTTCCAGGCATGGTGAAAATAGGAGTCCTATATAAAATCTTTCACAATGCAAGAAAGGCAGATGATGTTAGGCAACAAGACTGGAATGGAGGTGGAAACCCACATGCACGTGAAGACAAGGGTAGTAACAGAATAATCGCTTGGTGGGGGGAAGGACCAGGGACGATGCCGAAAGATTCATGCATCACGAAGATGGCAGTAGTACCCGGAAGAATCACTTGGTAGGAAGAAGGACCAACGACGATGCTAGAAGAGTTGCTTTGTAGTGGAAGGAGCAGAGACGAGCACTGTGCTTGGAAGGGTTAGGGCCAGAGACATTGGGGAGGACTACAGATTTGCTAGGAGAGTGGGTGGGAGTTGGACAGCCACGGGTATAATAATCCACATAAGCCCATCATACCGTGAATAATCCCACTGACCCGCCCAACCCGTTTTGCCTTACTCGGGCATCACAAGATTTCACAATAGAAGTAGATAGAAGATAGATAGATAGACAGACAGACAGACAGACAGATAGATCTAATATTTTGTCTCTTGAAAAAGTACAATTTCGCTTTTTGGGCCACATTTTCATTTTCATTACATGGTTTTATTTATGGTCAGTCTTGCAGGCCATATACAGAGAGCGTAACTCCAAAAGAACGTTATAAATGGGAAGAAGCATGTGCATGTGGATTGTCCCTACTCTTCACAATAATGGGATGTATTAAATATTAAGGACGTTATTTATGTAAAATCATTTTAGTTTACCCAGACGAAAATACCACAATTGACTTAAAAATACATGTAAATAATGCAGCTTTTAATTTTTAACAGATTTTATATATTGTATGTGGCAAGAAGAGTATTTATTTTTGTATGAATATATAAAGAGACACAAACACATAACCCACTTTCTACGCCAGAAACACCGGAAGAGATCATTATTATTGCAATTTTTTTAAAGCATTTCGTGAGGATAATGATTATAAATAAAAATCTTAGCAAAACCTACAATGTTCTATTTTTTCGTTGAAGCAGTATGTTTTTGTAAAATTAAGATTTAAAATCCATTATTTCAACTTGCCTCGAAATATAGAATGCCTCGACTAGGCTTAAAAAGTCTTATATTTAAAAGGGTTTGGTTTGAAATTTATTGGATCCAAATTTAAGTAAACCCCCAACATAAGTTTAATATTAACACACCGGTAAATAGTGCAACTTTCTATAAATTGTTATAAAACAGCTCCTTTCATGTCCCTTAGCAACAAAAATTCAACTGAAAAATAATTTCAAAAACTGGAAAAGTATATTTTAACATTGACGGCCCTCTAGTTTCAAATAAGAACTAAAAAGTTATGAAGCTTAAAAAAATTAATTTCAAAAAACTCCATATGATTAATTTTAATTATGATTCATTTTTCTTTAATAAAAAGCTTAATCCTAAGATGTAAATTATGTGTGACTTTGGCTTAACTATGAGGTCTCCAGTTTGACTACTAAATATAAAGATAACAACTTTAGAAAAATCGACTTATTTCTATTTTACCTTTTGCAAAGGATGTTGATGGCTTTAAGAAGAAGAGCTGCTGAACACGTTTTCATGCATGGTTTGTAAAATGGTGTCAGCTAGGAAAGCTTTAATGGTCATACAATTTATAATTTGTAAATAAAACGATTTATTTATTACAAAGTTTATGGCATACATCAATATTCCACGTGTCTTTGTTGAAACCATGTGCCCACCATAATTATATCGCGCTCAGCGCATGTTGTCATCATGATAAATTGTATCATGAAAAGGCAAGTTATATGTTCTTAAATACAATCAGCATAATAACACATCCAAGCATGTGACAATCAATGTACAACCACATGAAAGGAAAAGAGTTACTTCTGCTTTTTTTTTTTTTTCCTTGTACTATCTTCTTGAGCTTCCTTCTTGGCTCCTTTCTCAATTGACTTGGACAAATATCAAATTCTATATATTATATAGGTATTTATATATTAATAAGTATACAAATGCTTAACTATCATATTGAAATAACATATTCATTATCGCTTGAATTCCTTATAATCAATTATATAAACTTATCTATTTCTCTTGTACTTCACGATTTGTTTTGCTTATCTTTCCTTCTTGACTCGAAGATTTCATTTTTAGGCTCTAAATTACAAAATTCCTACATAGGCCGAGACATGTATGTGTAACTAGATCATTTATTCCAAGTCTTTCAACAATGAATTAGTACTCTTGAATATTTTCAAGGTGCTTAAAATTTATAACAGCATTCCTTTCTTACTGCTATGAAATTCCAGCTTCATAAACATCATTCTATCCACCATTTAAAAGTCCCATATATAGTTTAAAATTACATTTCCTCGGGAAACCCACTTGACCGAAAATACTTTCCATATATCTATATATATAATATTAAATAATTGCCATGTGATTTAGTTTCAGCTCCTACATATCAACATTAACATCACGCCACATCCAGCTAGTCTGATATTTTCCAGATTAAACTATATAAGTGTAGCTGAAGCTATGAAACAAACATGGGAACAATGTTCACAAGCATCAAGCAAGTTCGATATTAATTATGGCGTGCCAATAAAAGTGCAGCTGAAGCTATGAATACAAGCATAGTCGAAGCTACGAATACAAGAGCGACCGAAGTCACAATCACAAGTGCAGCTGAAGTCACATAACAAGCGCAGAACAATGCCCACAAATATAACAAGCGAGCTTGATATTACCATGGCACGCCAAGGGCTAACAACACTGCTGTTAGCAACCAGCATTCTATATTTAGTCCTCACAAAAATCATTTTCAAGCATGCATGGGGCCAATTTATCATCAGTAAACAAGAATCTTTTCTATCATTAAAAACATGTAAAAAGAATATTTCATAACAAAAGACCCCAGCATGAAAGTTCATAAAATCTCAAATATTTTCTTCAAATTTCATCAACGAACAAAAATCATTTTTTGAGTAATAATAACTCAAACAAGGACATTTCAAGATGTAAAAAAAAAACTTTACAATATCAAACAAGTAAAAACGAAAATGGTACAATTGAAATGAAGTTGTTTTGATGAAACAATACTTGAAAAATATGAGGTAGCTAAATAACAATAAAACAAATAAGAAAATATCATTTATGAAAGCCTATTTACGGGACTCTATTCACACTTTCATTATACTTTAAGACAATCCTTCTTCTTTACTCTTACAATCATGAACATTAATACTAGGGAAAATTTTGATTAAGGATCACAGATGGGAATTAATTTCAAACATCCCAAAAAATTCTAAAATGTTACTGCAAGACCAAAGGACTAAACTGAAATTAAAATTAGGAGTAAGATTATAATAATACCCTTCATTTTTTTTAAAAAAACATAAATATTATATGGTTGCCGGAATTTTGACCCCGGAGGTTAGAGATCCGGCCATCGGCACTCAAGTGGCCATCACGGAGGTTGGAGCTTCGGTGGCCACTACTGTAGTGCTGGTGGCCTAAATTTTTTTTTTTTTTAATAAGGTGGCTAAGGGAAAGTTTGAACCCATGACCCCTTGACACCCCAAAAGTGATATGACAGCCAAGCCAAGCAAACCATTTAATCATGTAATGGAAATAAAATATATATAACAAAGCAAATGCAAGTGTCCAAGTCTAAGTGAACAAGCGAAATTTTGATAATTTACAAGTGAAATTCAGTAATTTACAACAAAAATTTGACAATTTTCAAATAACATAAGGGAATTCACAACCTCAAATACAAGTATTTAAGTGTAAATGAGCAAGTGAAATTCGACAATTTACAACAAAAGTTTATGGATTTACAGCCTAAATTCGGCTATTCACAAGAAATACAGGAGAATTCACAACTAAATATGTAAGTATTTAAGTGTAAATAAACAAGTAAAATTCAGCTATTTACAACCTAAATTCAGTGATCCATAAGAAACATAAACATTACAAAACTAATAAGAGAATTCACAACTTCAAATACAAGTATTCATGTTTCTTATGAATCGTTGAATCTGGATTGTAAATATCTTAATTATTGTCGTAAATTACTAAGTTTCACATGTAAATCACTAAATTTCACAAGTTCATTCACACTTGCATTTGAGGTTGTAAATTCCATTATATTATTTGCAAATTGCTAAATTTTTGTTGTAAATTACTGAATTTCACTTGTAAATTGTCAAAATTTCGCTTGTTCACTTAGACTTGGATACTTGCATTTGCTTTGTTATATATATTTTTATTTGCATTACATGATTAAATGGTTTGCTTGACTTAATGGTCATATTACTTTTGGTGTGCTAAGGGGTCATGGGTTCAAACCTTTCCTTGGCCACCTTATTTTAAAAAAAAAAAATTCAGGCCACCAGAGCTCCGACCTCCGGTAGCCGAAACTCTAATGACCATTAATATTTATTTTTAAAAAAATAAAAATGAGGGGTATTATTATAATCTTACCCCTAATTTTATTTTCAGTTTGGTCCTTTAGTCTTCCAGTGACATTTCAGAATTTTTAGGGGCTATTTGAAATTAATTCCCATCTGCTGTCCTTAATCGAAATTTTCCTTTAATACTATGCCACATAAGCTGTTTAGCACAATGATTTCAGCAGCCAAGATACACCATCTTAATCCTCAATTTGCAACAATTTAATATAGCAGGAGAACTTGAATCTTAACCCCTTTTTCTTTTTCTACAAATACTAAAGTTACAAATTCGAATAACGATTGAGTTTCATCACCCTTAAATATTAGCTAATTAACCAAATGCCATGAGTTTGAAATATAACATCTTCTACTTCCCTTTTCACGAAGCATTTTGTCATCCATGAGTGTCTCGCCATTCTCTTCATGAATTTAAACTTTAATTAAGTTCCTTTCGCACTTCTATAGCATAAGCCTTAGCTTTCTAGCAAATTTTACTAACCTCCCAATCCACTTCTTCTCTTGAACATTAAACAAACAGTTCAAGTGCATTCCACAATTCAACTCATAACCCTCGGACAATCTTAAATTTAAACCAATTCAATCCATACATTCCTTTATCAACCAAAAAGCTTTATTATTGTAGAGAATACTTGCCTCTGGTTCAATGTAGTAATACATTCGTCACCGTTATACCTCACAATAAATCTTTTCTATCGATCATACAATTCGTCAAACACCTTGTGTGCATACATTCGTACAAAAGTAAATAAAAATCATGGCAGTCCCTAAATCATCAACCACACAATTCTCAACTAACCCATCAACCTCACAAAATTTTCTGCCTCAATTCCTTAACCAGACCCAACTTGCAACGGAGAGAAATCATGATTTGAAAAGATGCCAAAAGATGCAAAGGATATTTACTTACTTGAACCAGACACCCCCACCACCATCTTCCATTAAACCATATTCCCAATTCCTTGCTTAAACCATGCGGATAGCATGCACCACCATGACATACAAAACAAAAAAAATGAAGGAGACGAGTTGATGATGCAGAAAGGAGGAAGGGGCAGCGATCGAGGAAAATGAAGTATGAGTGAAAGACAAAGCAACGGATGGCGACCTAGGCGAGGAGGACGAAGCAACGGATGGCGACCTTGTAGGTAGATCGCCAGTGAATTTTGTGTACTGCAAACACCCCCCCGAGCGGGGGTTCCAGAAACTCCTCTCCCCTTTCTCCCTTCCCCCGGTTCCCCCGTTTTTTAACTTCTAATCATGTGTGCCAAACCAAAGCCCAGTAAAAAGTAATGACATTCCTCCAAGTTGGTCAACAAAGTGACACCACTTTCCTTCAAATTGGGCCCAAAATGGGCTCTTATCAATCTTTTATCTTGGACAATATTTTGGTGTTCTCCTTGACCAAATTAGAAATAAATTCCATAATTAATTATTTGGCGAAGTCCTAACCAAGAGAACTGTCATATTTCTTTTGACAAAAACTCCCTTTCACATAATAATTTTTCTTACATTTATTGGATTCAATATGGGTCCATATAATTTCACTTTGTTTTGGAAAAAAAATATTTTTTATGCCCAAAAATTAATTTGAACTTAAAACTTCCATTTCTTGGAAGCAACTATCTCTGTCAATTCACTCCAATCCTTAAATAATTATTCCCCACATTTTCTAATTATTTAAGACCTTTAAATAATTTAAATTATGTAATTTTGGTAAAAAAAGAAAAAACTCAAATATAGGCTCCTCTTGTTGTTGGGCTACAATAACTAATTAAAAAAATGTACTAACCAACCTTTCGTAAGTATACATCAGGGTTATGACACCAACACTAAAAACAGAAACAAAACAGAGAGTTTAATTTTAAGATCACAGATCCAATTTTAAGACAGTCATAAACCAGAAAAATCATTCACATGGAGTCCGAACCACCCTCCAAGATCTTCACCCAAATATCATCATCATCAAGATTCTAATCTACCCAGAAGTTTGACAGCACCGAGAAGCAAGTAAAGACTTTGACGTCAAAATCTTATAAACTAGATTCGACCAGCCATAAACCAGAAGCAAAGGTCACATGCAGTAAGAATCAGCTCATGCAAACCAAAGCAACCTCATTTACATACATATATATCAACATCAAATTTCTTTCTTCCCAAAACCTCAGAAGCCGACATCCATAGCTCCAAAAATTGAGCCCCTGCTTCGGATTGAGAAAACAGAGACGACGAGAAGAACATTTAGACCGAATAACACACATGCAAGACATATATATGTATACACTTATATTTATCAGTTTCGGTCTTCACTTCTTTACTCTGTAAATTCGAAATCCATGAAGCTCAACTTAGAGATTTCAAAACCTGATACCAGATTGCTCATGCCATGCTTCGAAACATATATAAGAGCAAAAAAAACTCACATGCAACACTGTCTATCAACATGCAGACCCAAAAACTACCATCACCCAAAAGCGTATATATGATATTCACGCTTCAAGTATCTTCAATTACTATGTTATGGGACTTATATAGAAAATTATTAAATAGAAAATCAACTATATGATAAACAATTTATTTATAGAAATCAATAAAAAAGAATCTCATGTCCCTTGTCTCTCGCAAAATTTAACAAAACCACCATAGAATGCCAAGTGGATCTCCTCCTTCAATGTTTCGACTAACTAGAACCCCAAATTCCTCCCCTTCTTCCACGTTCAGCTGCAGAAAAGAAAATTTTCAGCCCTCACTCCCCAAACTTTATGAAAAATCGAAAAGGAAGAAGGACCGAAGCTCTCAAATCCCAACACATATAACATAGCAGAGTGGGTAAAGACAACGCTCTGCATACATACTTATATGGCAGAAATCTGAAGAACAGAGGAAGGAGATGAGTTTTGAGCATGAAGAAGAAAGAAAGAAGAAAGAAGGGGGAAGGCGTTCTACACACACCGCGCATGGCAGCGACTTGTAGAACAGAGGAAGAAGAGGATTCAGTATATGGGTGTTACCAAAAGAGAATAATTATTAATCTTAGCTAAATTAAGAATGATGGAATGGTGGAGTACTATGTGGGAGGGGCGCAAGGGCCCTTCCAAATAAACCCAACTACCTTATTTCAAAAGTTACTTGATATATATCTAGCAAGAAACTTTTGAAATAGATTGTGTTGCAAATTATTAGACTTGTTCCTTACACCAAAAATAGCTTAATTAATTTACTTAGATAGAAACACTACATGCTTACATAGTTGTGATGAATCCTTTAAACACTCGTATGGCTATTATACTATCTAATAAAAATAATTACTAAAATTTTTAGACACAATATGTATTGTATTTAATTGGTATAATATATAAAGTTTAAGGTGTAATTTTACCCTGAAAATTTTTGTTTAGGAGCTGTGGGTGCCATTTAGAAAGATTAATTTTCACCGTTAAATTTGACTCATGTACCACGTGGCACTGTCATATCAGCACTCTGTTTCCGCATAGGCCCTTACTTTAACCCCCCCCCCTTTCTTTCTGATGAACCACCGCCCGATTGTCTCTCAGTCTTGATTCATCGCACATGCCCACACCTTTCTTTCCTCCTCAGGCTTCTCCGTCAGTCTCTTTCGCCCCACCACGGCTGATTCCCCCCTACTGTAACTTGATTCTACTTTTTTAGATCCCATTTCCAGTCCATTAACACTACCCCACATCCTAGCACCCAACTGGCCAGCTGTTAAAGCTAGCAATGCAAACGTCAAGTTCTAGGTTTATGTTATTTGTTTTTTATTACTTTTTTCAAAAAAATAAAAATGATTTTTATTTACATTTTCATTCCTTCTCTTATACGCTCTGTTGCTTTTTACGCCACATCCATGAATCAGCAGCAGGTAGCTTGGGCAGGAAATCAACGAGGAAGAGATTCAACTTAAAAAATAAATTATACAGATTGTTTCAAAATTTTCAATTTTCAAGTCACATATTTTTAAAAATTTTAACATTATGAAGATATGTGTGTTTTATTTTCAAAATACAAATTTCAATTGAAATAAAAAAATTAAAAATGCAAAAATCCCTTCTTTCAATTTCAGAAAAATGTATATTTTGAGGGGGAAAAAACATACCTCTATAATTTTGAAATAAAAATGTAAATTTTTTTATATCATTTCGGGGACAAAACACGCAATGGTGTTTATTTGTGTCTACATATTAACAGAGAAGACTTTTTCTGTGAAGATAAACTTCTCGCCATGTTCAAGCTTCAACAAACTTCTCAGCCTGCTACTTTGACATGCCCAAAGAAAAGGAACATTTTCCCATTAACATCTCAGGTCTGCCAATATTTGCCATGCCCAATATTTGTATATAAAATATAACGCATGCACTGAATGAAGACTCTGCCTTCAGGCTCGGGTGTTATATTTCAGTATTCACAATTTTTTTTAAAATTATGCTTCAAAAGTTTTGGCGAAGCATTAATTATATATTATGTTACTCTTAATTAATATGAAAGAGATAGGTTATATTATATTTAATTATTCTTTTCAATTTATGCTTGACGGACAAGAGAAGATTAATTCGGAAAACAATAAAACATCCCTCCAAGCTCCGGCTCTCTATGCTCCACAAACTCTTCGTTGTTGTTTCGGCAGCCCATGCTAGTTAGAGCAACAAACTGAGACTCCTTCTCATTCGTATTTTCATTTCATATCTCCATGTCTAATTGAATTGATGTTCATGCTTTTTTCATTTCTCAAGTTTTGAATGCTTGCACGAATATTGAGGGATAAAAATAAAACATAAAACAGTATAAAAGAAGCCCAATAACCATTGTCATGGAAGGAGAGGGATTCCATTCTTCAAAAACTTATAATTCGAATAATCTAGACTCACTAAAACCCAAAAACATTGCAAAATATAATGTTCACATTTGCTCAGTCCTTATAGAGAATAAAAAAACCTTATAAACAGTATAATTTATCTCATAAATTTATTCAACGTTTTGAATTGTAATCCTTTTTCTTAAAAAAAATTAATGAATCAAATACAATTTAAATAGAAAAATACAATTGCAATGAATAAAATGTAAGAAAAGGAAAAATAAATCAAGACATAAAAAATGTAGACACTTCATATATTGACTTGAACGATCCTGTATTAAGAGCTAAATTGGCTAAAGGAATGGGTCATAATTATTATAGAGAACCCGCATGGTCCAACAACATGTTTCATAGACAAAATAAACCAAAGAATAAAGAAAACAGTAGCTAAAACTTCTATATAAAGATTATTTATTTAACTAGTGGTGCATCTCTAACATTTTACGCAAATATGACCTTATCTTCTCCAATGAGACCACAACATCAGTTATCATAACTCGTGCTTCAGGTAATTCACTACAACAACTTAATGCCAACTCAAAAATTGATGATATATGCGGCAATATATTGCTGATATTTGGATTCCCTTCATGTAGCAAATTGACATCAAGAATATTGATAATAGAGTGTGGTGTTGATTTGCTAACCCAATCTTTCAAATCAAGACCTCCAACAAACATTTCATCAGTTGGCTTCTTTCTTGTAAACATCTCTATTAGCATGATACCATAGCTATACACATCTCCTTTGAATGAAACCACTCCTTTTGATCCATACTCTGTGTCAAAAAAGAATACAAAGTTTGCAGTTAAACTTTTTTCCTTTTCATATAGCTAATACAAATCTTCGCATATATGAATAGAATATATATATATATATATATATGATTGAGCAATATAAAATTTTACATAGAATAAAAAAAAACAACATAATTGTACTAAAATATCATCATTAAACTATTACCTGGTGCCATATAGCCAACTGTAGCCAATGTTTTTGTATAAATTTCCAACTGTCTTTCACCTAATAGTTTAGCTATACCAAAATCGCTAAGATGAGCCACCATATCTTCATCCAATAAAACATTGCTTGGTTTTATGTCACAATGAACAATCGGAGTAGAAGTGCCATGATGAAGATACTCTAATGCAAAGGCTACATCAACCATTATATTCAACCTCTGTAGGATATCCAAACAATAGTTGTGAGAGTACAACCATTTATCAAGACTTCCATTTGGCATGAATTCCATGATTAGAGACTTGAAGTCATTATTTGAGCAACTACTAATAATGTTGATGAGATTGCGATGGCGTACAGTGCACATGGCAGCACATTCATTATCAAAACTCCTCAAAGCTTCTTCCATGTCTATGTTAAATACTTTGACAGCAACTATCTTTTCATTTGGAAGAATTGCTTTGTACACTGATCCAAAACTTCCAGAGCCAAGAAGATTGCTCTCATCAAATCCATTTGTACCCCGTAGAAGCTCATGATAGGATATCCTAGTTGGTGCATCCAAATTTGTTAAATCCCTTTTGGTTGCATAGTTAGCATAATCTCTATTATGCTTTAGAAAGACAAGGCCTATAACAACCAAAATGACAACCACGATAGGCACTGAACATGTTATCATTAGCATCACTTTATTTGATGTGTGCTTGTTTCCTCTCCTACATGGTTGGACTTGTAGTTGGGGTTTTCCACAAAGATTTTTATTCATCATAAAAGATTGAGCAGTAAAATTTTGAAAAGGGCCACCATTTGGAATTTCTCCATCCAATAAATTATAGGAAAGATCAATAGATTTAAGATAGAGTAGTGACTCTAAAGACTTTGGAATCACACCAGACAAATAATTATGGGAAAGATCTATTGACTCAATACTTATCATGCCGCTTAGTGATTCAGGTATAGGCCCTTTAATTTGTTGTGAGCCAAAGATAGGTTTTGCAAAGTTATCAATGTGGCCATAGTTGTAGGTATAGTTCCTGAAATTTGGTTTCTTGACAAATTCAATAGTATAATTGCTTTCAAATTTGATACCTCTGGTGAAATTATTCCACTCAATGCATTGGAAGATATATCTAAAACCAAGATATCTTTGAGACTCCAAAGTGAAGAAGGTAAATGAGAAACCAACTGGTTAAAGCTAAGATCTAACCGCCGCAAAGAAGTCTTCCCAAGACATTCTGGAACTGCTCCTATAAACATGTTGTTTGCAAGATTCAATTCACTCAGACTTTCAAGTTGACAAAGGTCATTTATAATGGACCCTTCCAATCTGTTGTTGCTGAGACTTAAATATTGAAGACTATGCAATTGATTAACTGTATTTGGAATCAACCCAGTCAAATTATTCCCATCCAAAGCTAAACTGATCAAATTTTCTAAATTTCCAATTAGATAGGGTATAGCTCCGCTAAGCTCATTTGATGACAAATCTAACATAATGAGCTTAGAAGCATTTGATATGCTGTTTGGAATTTGTCCAATTAGATCATTTGCCTCTAGCAGTAAGGTCTCCAGGTTGGGAAGGTCAATTCCTAAATATGATGGGAGAAGGCCGGAGAGGGAATTACCACAAAGGTGTAACACTCTCAATGTCGAAATGTTGAATATATTTAAAGGAATAGGTCCTTGCAAATAATTAGAGGTCAAGTCTAAGGCATTAAGTTTATCAAGTTTGCCTATCCCTTTGGGTATAAAACCTGCACACAAAAATTGATAGAGATCATGACTTGCATATAGTTCAGACAACAATACATACAAATAAATTTAGTTTTATTCCTTTGTAAGCCTTTATAACATTTTTGAAGTAAAAATTATGGAAATCATGTAAACTATCCTTAGTTAACATGCCACAGTTTATAGAAGAATTGTTTGAAAGTTAAAGTTTAATTTTAAGCTATAATTTTTGAATAACTATTTAATAGAAAATTAATAAATTTCTGATTTAGAAAAGAAACAATTGAAAATTTTGAGGAAAGAAAATTAAACAGGAAAATGATGTATTCTTTAATTGAGGGCAGAGGAAAATGGAGAAAAATAAAATCTCATTTTAGTTTTACTCCACTAGGGAGAAAAATAAGAAAACCATAAACTCCCATCAATTCATGATTTGATCTTTTGGTACTTTGGAATACTAGCCATATTCAAGCCCCCACTAAGAATATGGGCAATATTAATGAGACGATGAAAAAGAAAAACCTCATTTCAAATTTATGAGAAGAAAAATAAAATAGGTAACGTTACTTGCATATAATGCACATGATATGTGTGTGTGTATATTATAACGAATAAAATTACGTGTCTTACAAATATTAGAAATTATAAAATGTGCCGAGAAACTATTTTTATTTGTTTTGGTCTTCGTAAAAATTTGGAAATAAAAAAATTAAGAAAATCATAAATTACACTTAAGGTGAAATGACTAGTACTTCTTTTAAAAAATAAAAGTGTTTGTACTGTAATTATTGAATAAGTATTTAATTTGAAATGAACAAATTTGAAAAATAAAAAATTTGAAAGAGAAGCACAACAGATGAAAAAATGTACTCTACAATAAAGAGGAAAAAATACGAAATTAAATTTGCTAGGAAACAGACAAAATCTTAAAAAGGCACTGGCATATAATAAGTGCATATGTTGCATTTAAATTTGGTTGAACAAGGATTTTATGAGTTGCAGTTATTGTATAATTTGTAATTGTAATTGATCTTTTATACATATCTAAATAATTTTTGTTTATTGTACATTTTTTAATTATTACGTTGTACTTTTTTATAATTTTAATTTCAATTAAAAAATGTTGAATTGTTGCAATTTATATATACATAATAAATAAGTAAAAACAACTCCAAACTCATCTGTATTTTAATATTCTTTAAATATTAAGATGAGAAAAAAAATTAAAGTAATTAAGAAACAGAAAAAATTTTGATAAAAAAGTATTGTATGGTTTGGAGTTTTGTCATCAAAGAGTATATGGGAGGATTTTGTTTTTCTTTGTTACAAATTTCACGACATCCATCTGTTTATGATTGCGATTTTTGAGAAAAACAAAATCTCATTTTACACAAACATATTAAAAAGAAAAGAAAATACTCAAGTAAGAGCATACCTGTAAATGAGTTAATATCCAAATATAATTTTTTCAAAGATGTGCAATTGCTTATTGATTGTGGAATGCTTCCCTCTAATTGATTATCAACAACTTGAAAGAACTCAAGTAAAGGGAGTTGATGACACATTTCTTTTGGCAAATTACCCTTTAAATGATTGAAGCCAAGATTAATCTCTGTCAAAGAAGGCATGTTCCCTAGAAATGAAGGAATTCCACCTATAAATAAGTACAAAATATTTGTTAATATTACTTGGTAGTGTGGCAAGCATGTTCCAGATAAATTCCTCCATACACAAGCATATAAATAGTGCAAGATATTTTGGTAATTAGATGCTTAAAATTAATAGAAAATAATTTATTTTTTATTGGACTGTAGTTTAAAGGGACTCTTCCAATATTAAGGACCAATCAGATGTTATATTTCTTTCAAAGAAGAATTGCTGAAGATTAGAGACTATGGAATTAATCTCGCATAATTTAAAATGAATATCCAAATTATTTATATTTTGTATTATAGTTATTGAACTATTTAAAAAGGCTCTAATTTTAAGATCTGAGGATGAATTCATCATAGGCCAAAAAAGGGGGGTGAAATTTTAGTTTTTCTTTTAGGAATTAAAATACTTTTAGTTACACATTTTGAAGATGAAGCATAAAATTAATGACGAAATTTCACCAGTTTCAATGTAAAAGTAGGTAAGATACGAGTCATGTATATGTTGATGAGAGAATTGGAAGTATTATGAAATCTTTTCAAGTACAAGTCCTTCATCAAATAAAAACAAACATTATATTGATAGTAAACACATACTTATTATACTGATCCAAAATTAAATTTTATTTATCTTTTTGAAGACATTTTTGCTGGGGTAAAAATTGGGAGGTATCCCTAAGGATTACTATACCGCATCATATATGGATAGTCCACAAAAGTTTTTCAGACCTGTTTTTACAGGGCTTCTCTAATTTTTTTAATGATTCAATATTATATTTTATTTCTCTTTCCAACGATTTCTATTATGAATGCAAACTCTTTAGTAAGCTTCTCATGATTCTTTAACATGAATGAGAGAAATGAAAAGCAAAATCTCATGTTAAAATTATATTTTATTTGAGAGAAGAAAACAAAAACACACAACATGGTCTAAGACAATCATATAATTAAAATTCATACCTTGCGAATTGTCGTAGGGAAGAGTAAGCGCTTCGAGGTTTGTCAAATTAAAAAAAAAAAATTGTTCCCATGTTTTAGATATCAACTGGTCCCATCAGTCCATGATCTTTTCTTTTCTTTATTGTAGCATTGTAGTATTGTTTACATATAATATACATAAATAAAAAGGAAACTTCACGTTTCTTACGTATTAATTTCAACAAATTGAACATTTGTGGTATACTGATTACTCCATGCATAAATATTAAAAAAAAGGAAAAGGCAAATTTCCTCTAACCATCAAATTTCTTACCATTTAATATTGCAAATGAGTACATTAGGTCTAACTATCATAAAAAGACTGAACGAGAGGCGAGGAGAGAGGGAAGATGAGAGAGAAGAAGGGAGATGTGTGATGTCAACTTAAATTAACAGAAGGACTCATAATATTAACAAAATAAATAATAAAGATTCAATATAAAGAAAAAATGACTCATAGTATTAACAAAATAAATAATAGACATTCAATAAAAAAATTATAAGGATCTAATTCAAAATTTGATGAAACTATAAGTACTATCATATCTATTTTCCCTAAAAAAAAGTCTGCTCTAGAAGTGGGCCCATTAGCTTAGCTCGTGAAGTCATGATCCTATCTTTCTGTTATTTTGGGATTGTATGAATGAATGAAATGACCAAAATCAAAATCTCATTTTTGTCTTAGGGGTATTTGGATCAACTTTTTATAAATAATTTTACCATCAATTCATAATTTGATCTTTTAATATTTTGGAATTGTAAATTACTATTTATATTTAATGCTCATTATGGATATGTATACGTATATGCAATATTAATTAACTGATAGAAAACAAAATCTCATTTTAAATCTATTCTACTAGAGAAAATGATTAAGAAAAACAAAAGGATAGAAGTAAGATTTCATAATCTCATTGCCTGTGAAGAGGTTGGGATCCAAATATAATTGATTAGCCGTAACTGCTTGTAAAAATATTGAATTGAAAGGACTTGTAAGAATAAAAATAAAACAAGTCATATTATTTGCATATAATAATATACATATATAATTTAACACAAAAAAGACAATATTTACATCAAGTTGCTTATATCTATTATCTCAATTTTTTTACTCACACATGACTATGGATCCTATTTTTGAACTATTCAGATTTAATAGCACTTAATTATAAATCCACATGCAACAAAAAAAGAACGCATGATCTTGGAAAACTTGACATAATGAATATAAGCAATGACCTAAGTTTTTTCCCAAAAAAAAACTTAATTATTTTAAAATTAATAAAAAATAAAAAATAAAATTATTTTAAAATTATTTTTCATTTGAGAGATGAAAACAAAAACAAAAACACACACATGGTCTAAGACAATCATATAATTAAAACTATTACCTTGCAAATTGTTGTAGGCAAGACCAAGGACTTGGAGGTTTGTCAAATTTCCAATCTCACTTGGAATGATTCCTGAATAAATTATATGGTGAGGTCATTTTATTAATCAAAGTATATTTTAATGATGTGGTAGATTAATACTAAAATTAAAAAAAAAATTTCTACAATTTTGGCTTAATATAAGCCACATTCTATGAATGACCAACATGAATGAATGAAAATATCTAAAAAGGAAAAAAAGAAGAAAACCAATATTATTTTGCGATTGTAAATCACTACCTATATTTAAGCCTCCACCATGAATATGTAAAATATTAATGAAAATAAAAGATAAAATCTCATTTTAAATGTATTTTATCATAGAATAATATTAAAAAAGGAAAAAAAACAATAATCTTAATGCTTGTAAAAAGGTTGGCATTTATTAAATATAAAAATAAAACACTTCATAATACTTTTGTATAATAATGCATAAAGTACATATATAATGCAAGACTGATAGGTACTAAAATTTTTATAACTGTAAGAACTTTAAAAAGGCAGATAATATTGTTTGCACATAATATACATATAGGTAATGTAAATAAAAAAGAAATTTCACGGGTGTGGCGTACTAATTTAAAAAACTTGAACATTTGTGCTACAATGATTAATCCATGCAGAAATATTAATTTTCACACTTCCTTTAATTTTAAAATAAAATAATTATTAATAAATTATTAGAGGAAAGTTTCATGTTGAAAATAATTATTATCAATTGAACGTCCTGAATATTTCCACTTCAAATATGAATGACTTAAAATATAGTTGAATTAGTGTTTATTAAATTATTGCATTTGAATTGTTAAATTGAATTCTTTATAATTTTTCACAGTTGATATTTTATACCTAGTTTATTTAAATAAATTTATCGTTTATTGTAATAAATAAGAAAAAATACCACTTCAAACTTTTCTGTTTTTAGTTTTTTCTTTTAGCATTAAACTTATCCTACCACACAGAAATTTTCATATATTACTGACTCTGGCGTGTCTAAAAATAAGTCGCGAACTTGCCTGAAATATAACAAAGGAATTTCAAGTAATACAGTATTAATAAAATGATCTTTTTAATATTTTGGGATTGCCAATTACTGTTTATATTTAATCCCCATATATGGATATGTATATGCATATACAATATTCATAAAATGATAGAAAACAAAATCTCATTTTAAATCTATTCTACTAGAGAAAAAAACAATAACTGAAAGTAATTGATTTAAAAAAACAAAAGAATAGGTTGGCATCCAAATATAATTGATTAGCAATAACAGCTTGTATTGACCCCAAAAAAGAAGAAGCAATAACTGGTTGTAAAAATATTGAATTGAAAGTAATTGTAAGAATAAGAATAAAACAGGTCATAATATTTGCACATAATAATATAAACATATAATTTAACAAAGAAAGGACAATACTTATATCAAGTTGCTTATATCCATTATCTCAATTTCTCCAATCACACGTGATCATGTATCTTATTTTTGAAATATTCAGATTTAATAGCATTTAACTATACATCCCATGCAACAAAAAAGAATGCATGGCCATGTGTGATTAGAGAACTTAACATAATAGATATGAGCAATAAACTAAATTCCCCAAAAAAAAAAACATGTCTTGACAATATTACAAATGGAGAAAGCAAACTTCTTATAAGCACGAAATTGCATGTGAGTCTGTTAAGTTTAACTGCCAATAAATCATGTGTTGCACACAACCATATAAATAATATATGTAACTTATAGAAAATAATTTAGTTTTAGTTGGCAAATTATCTATAAATAATACATGGAGTCGTGTTAGTTAGAGGCTTAAAATTATTAGGAAATAATTTAGTTTTTATTGAAAAGCAATTTAAAAGGGGCTTTTCTAATATCCGTGAACAATTAGAAATTAAAATTTCTTGAAAAGAAGAAATGTTAAAGGCAGATTATGGAATTAATTTCACCTATTTAAAACGAACAACCAAATTATTTATATTTTGCATTTAAGTTTTCTAAACCCTGTGTAGAACAACATAATATTTTCTTGATGTAAATTAGTTAAGAAAAATGGATTGTGTATATCATGTATACTAGAATCTTCATCACTCTTAAAGCAATTTATATAGAACAAGCATATTATATGTAAGATTACATATAAGATTCCGCTTTTATACTATTTATAATGTTTTATCATTCTGTAGTATTAGTAGATAATATTTTTCTAATTTTATTTAAGATATATTCCCTTTACATGTCATAAGAACATATGTGATCGACATAGACAAGAAAACGCAGGAGAAAGTGAAAAATAAGAATAGAAGGAATGTGATCGGTGCAAATGCTAATTAGTTTATTTTTCAATGATTTAGTATTTAATTTTGGGATGAAGAGAAAGAATCAAGTTCCATGTCTTTAGAAGTAATCTAATAAAAGTATTGTTCATTAAATTTGCAATGCAAATTCGTGACTTATTAAAATTTAACAATCACATAATAAAACTCTTACCTTGCAAGTTGCTGTTGGAAAGATATAGCCACTGAAGTTTGGTCAGATTTCCAATGTCAATTGGTATGTTTCCTTTGTTGAACTTGTTATGTCCCAATGCTAATTCTAATAATTCTGTGCATTGATGCCAATTGGAGGGTATTTCGCCAGACAAATCATTTATATGCGCACAAAATATTTCTATCTTTGGAAGCCCAGCACACACATTTGTTGGGAGATTCCCATATAAGTTATTTATTCCAAGGTCAAAGTCTTGTAGCACTGAATTGTTGAATAATGAAGATGGTATTGAACCAACAAGTTGATTATTTGAAATATACAATTTCTTCAATTGTGAAAGATTCCCAATTTCACTTGGGATGCTCCCTTCAAATATTAGAGGGGAAACAAAGAGAATAATGTCAGTAACAATTTTTATTTATAGTAAGTTATTATGCACATTAGACAATTTGCATTATAAAAAGGAATAACCCTTTCTATTTAAAAAACACATATAGCTAGTAAGACTTGCACATTTTTGAGAAATAACACAAATTGATTCTAAATGATAAAACACAACTACAATTATTATTTATAAAAATGAATAACCCTTTCTATTTGGCTAGGCCATTGACCATAGACCAAATAATTTGGACATGTCATTTGTTAAGAAATTTGAACGGCTTAATGTTAGAAAACATAATGGGCTATTCCACAAGGCCTATTAGACTGTGTTTTCTACTTCCCTTCATTTTGTTATCTTTTCGGATTTTGTGGGTTCATCAATTCATATTGAGTTCCTCCAATTAAAAATTAAGAAAACAAATTAAGAAACACATCGATATCCCATTGACCCTTGTTTTTCATCATGAGACTCCCAGAAAAATAGTTCTTGCAAACAACAAAATTTTTTTAAAAAATAAAATTATTCATCTAGATTATCCAAAACAACATTAAATGTTCCCAGTATATTTCTTCTAAAACAGACTTATTTTGAAAAAATAAATCCTTCAGAAAATTTTTAATGACTACATTTATTTTCAAATATTGATGATGAGCCTTTAGATCCTTTTGGACTAATATTCTTTTCCCCAGCCATTTTAAAAATTGGATGATGAATTTTTAATTAAAAAAGAATAGAAAAATTCTGAAAAGAATAAGAAGAAATGCATAAAAATATTAAAAAAATTTTAAAAAAACAATTGAGACAAGCCCAAATTTCTCTACAAATAACTAACAAAGTGTTAAAAGACAGATGAGCTAAGGAATCATATGGATCCAAAGTGATAGAAGATTTAAGAGTAAGAAGTACAAATTTATCAGTAGAATGATGTTCATCTCTGCCCAATTAACAAGAGAAAAACAAACGCTAGATTTTTTTTCCTTGTTTCGCATTGCAGAATTATAAAAAAAAAATTTAGTTGGATTTAAAATATCCCTAAATATGTAAAAACAGCGAATTACTAAAGACCCAATAAAGAGATAAGATATCATCAATGAAAGTTTAAATGTCGTGTTGTGACCCTAAGTATGGAGGTTGAGCTAATTTGTTAATACTGCTAAGATTATTTATCTAAAATCATTTTCAAAGCATTGAATCATCATCTTAATCATTTTAGAAGAGTCGCCATCCTTGAATGATATATATATATATATATATATATAAATTACTCTTCAGCATGTTTTTTTCTTGGATCGACGTGAGACTCGCTCTGACAAATTCGAATGGATTGTCTCTATATTAGAAAAGAAAAACTTAAAAAACTTGCAATTAAAAAGAAAATATAGGGGGAAATGAAAAATTAGAAGCTAGAAAAAAACATTGAAATCCCAGCTAACCTTTTTTATTATACTTGTCAGGTTATTTTTTATGGGGCTTCCTTTTTAATGATTCAATATTTTACCGATTTATGAAGATTTTAATTTTAAGCGAGTTATGACCCCACCTTTACATGTGTGTGAAACTTATGACATGAACCAAATGATGGAGAACAAAATCTCAGTTCAAATTTATTTCGATTCCAGAGAAACAAATCTTTAGTTCTAATTCCTGATTTATTGAAAAGAATATCGACGACTATGTTGGGTTATTCCACAACACCCATTACACATTAATTCTGATAAATTCCTATATACCATTTAAGCTGTATTCATCTCACTGCAAAGATAAGATTATGAGTTTCTTCGATTAACTGTGATTAAGGAAAAAAACTAAGACACACATCGAAGTTCGATTGGCCCATACTTTCCATCATGTGACTCCTAGAAAAAATATTTTTGTTAACTACACAATTTTTTAAAAATAAAATTAATATACAATTTAGATTGTTTAAATAAAAATTAAATGTTCCGAATATACTTTTTGCTAGGTGGCAAAAAAAAAAACTTCAGATAAATTTTAATAACGAAATAATAAACATTTATTTTCGAAGACTGATTATGAGCTTTTAGATCCGTTTGGACTGATATTATAAGTTTATAACAATATTCTTTTGGCCATGGGTTATGACTTCACTTTCTATTTTAAAAATTGGTTGACAATTTTTTAATTTAAAACAGAAGAGAAAAATGCTGGAAAAAAAAAAAGAAATGCACAAAAATATTTAAAGAAATAAAAAAAAATCGAGACAAGCCTAGATTTCTCTAAAACATATCTAACAAACTGGTAAAGACAAATAACCTAAGAAATTACATGGATCCAAAGTGTTGGAAGATTTAAGAAAATTTGTCATCATCCTTGTCACGTTATTTTCCATGTTTTTTAGATCCAATATTTTTTAGAGATTTTTCAAGCAACTTATGACCTCACGTTTACATGTGTGTGAAACTTATAATATGAACTAAAGGATGGGAAGCAAATCAGAGTTCAAATTTATTTCTATTCCAAAGAGTTAAAAAAAGAAAAGAAAAGCACAGTATTAGACGCATCAGTACACATGGTACTCATAGATTCTGAAAAGTACACCATTTTAATTTTATTCATATTCACTTTGTGATTGAAAGAAAGCATCATATTCCATGTCTTTAAAAGCAATTTAGCAAAATAATTATTCAGCAATATCTTATGAAATATTGGAATATAATTTAATGCAACCACGTAATTAAATCTCTAAGCTGATTCCCATATAACTGTATTTTTACTTTTCGTAAAGATAAGATACAATAATTTTAGTTGAGAAAGATCTCCGATCTCAATAACAATGTTTTTTTTTTTTACGTGTGACAAGTTATTATGTACATGAGACAATATATATATATATATATATATATTAAAACATAGTAAGAGTTGCACATTTTTTGAAAAATAACAAAAATATATTCTAAATGATAAACCACAACTACAATTATTATTTAAAAAGCATAACCCTTTTTCTTCATCTGGGCCAATAGCCATTGATTAAATCCATTGGATGGACTCTTGGTGATTGACATTAAGAAATATATTGAAATCCAATCGGTCCCTCCTTTTCATCATTCCTATTAAAACCCCTTTTTTGGGAGACTCCCAGAAAAATTATTTCTGTTAACTCTAAAAACTTTTTTAAACAACAATAATTATTAATAAATAATAAAATAAAAATAAAAATTAGATTATCCCATTCAAAATTAAATGTTCCAAATATTTTGTTCTAAGGTTTGCTCAACTTGAAAAAACCCTTTAAAAATTTCTAATGACAGAATAATAAGCACATATTTTCAAAAACTAATGACAAGCCCATTATTAGATATGTTATTACACTCATGGAGTGACTGTGTAAACCGTTTCATGATTATGATGATGAATGGTTTTTTCCCTTTAAAAAATAATAGAAAAATATTGGCAAAATTAAAAAATTTCATAAAAATAACAAAAAAAATTAAAATTAAAAAAAATCAAGAGAACTAGGATAAGATTATACTAACCAAATACGCTACTTTAAAACAAAAACAAGTATAAATATTAGAAATAATCAAAGACATACCTGACAAACTGTTATAAGACAAACTCAATAACTCAAGTGAAGATAAGTTGGAAATTGTTCAGGGAATGTTTCCTGAAAGCTTGTTACCCACAAGACATAAAATGGTCAATTTCTCAAGTCTTCCCACCTCAAGCAGAATGGTCCCTTCAATGGAATTAAAATTCAAATCCAATGTCCCTAACATTGTTAAATTGAATAGAGATGGTGGAATAATTCCATTAAGACTATTATTTCGAAGATTTAGTTTCTCAAGTGAAGATAAACCTCCTATCCCTGTTGGAACTTGCCCATGAAAGTCATTGCAGCTCAAATTGAGCAGTTCCAATCTACGTAATTTAACTAGCTCGTTTGGTATTTGATCATGAAAATCGTTGTCACTGAGGTCAAGTTCAACAAGGAACGAGAGATTTCCTAGTTGTGGAGATATGGTACCCTTAAGATCCATGCCACCTAGATTCAAGGAGTGGACTCTTCCGTGATGAGTATTGCATGTGATACCAATCCAGCTGCATGGAGAAGAAGAGACAGACCAATTAACTAAGAAATTGTGTGGATCTGAAGTGATAAAGGATTTAAAGGCAAGAAGTGCAGATTTGTCGGTAGTGATATTTGTATCACTCCAAGCTAAGGAGGCCATGAAGGAATGGAGTAAGAAGAGGAAAACAAAGGAAGAAGGTCTTCCCATTATGTGTAGCATATCAGACTTATCAAAATCTCAAGTATTCTGCATCCAGGGGTTAACATACACGACGTTTTATACTTCTTTGATTCCAAATCAAACAAATTGCGTAGTTGGAAAAGGACGTCTTTCGTAATAAGGTTAGAAGAAATTCAACTAAAAATTAATTATTTTGCTTGTGGTCGCGTGTGGCAGGCTATGAAATAAGGATAAGCTTTGCCCTTTAATTTCACTGCGTGTTGAACAATTTCATTTCTGGGACCGCATTTTTACTATTGAAAAGAAACTTGCGTACGTGGATACATTGTTCCTCCAATATTTTTGCATTTTCTTCTCTATTGTTTTTAATTTTTGGGTGAGACAGTTATTCTTTTCTTGAAATTAACCACCATGCATGAAATCTAAATTGATGAAAGAAATTTGTGTTTTGTACTATTCCTCTTTCCCATTACATGTGGTTAATTCAATTAATCAATTAATGCATATTTTTGTAAGCTTGCAGCTATTCAAGGAAACTACTGTATATTTTAATACATATGAATATTGAAATTATCATTTGATAAAAGATTTGCGAGTAGAGAAAATAATAAAAATGTTAGTATACAAATTATTAATTACTAATGTGTGTGTAAATATTTATATTAGTGGTTGACTTTTCAAACATTAAGTCATCCAAAAAAGAAAAACGAAAAAGAAAGAAAATGATATTAGTGATGAGGATAAATTTTAATCTACAAGTATTCTGGTATCACATGGAAGACCACATTTTTATTTTCATTGATTTGGTCTAATATGAGAGAGTTCCAAAAGAACGTCGGTAAGAAGAAACATACGCATCAAAGACATCACACTCCATTTCATAAGAAACTACTTCTAATGTATGGATATTTTATTTTGTTGATATCATCTTGGTCCAAAGAAAAATAACACTTAAAAATGCACGTAAATAATACAACTTTATGTATATTGGGATACACTGGGAAAATCTGAATCACTGACCTCTATATCGAGGCCTAATTGGTTAAGAATTTATTTAGTTACTCTATAAATATATAAAGCCAACAATTTTATTTTTCTCAGTAAACCAAAAGAAATCTCTCTCTATCTTTCAATAATTAGACAGACAAAAATGTTGATTCCTCTTTTCATCGCACTCCCTCTCTCTCCCTCCGTTGCCAAGTCAAGGCAGGCACATAAATAGAAGATTAATTATTAGTGTGGGGACTTGAGTTTTTTTTTTTCCATTTTGAAATTAGTGTTTAACTTTCAAAACTTTAAAATTTAGTTTAAGAATACAAATCATAGATGTTACAGGTTTTATTTGGCCAGCACATAAATATCACTTTTTATCTTTGATACTTTGTGCATTTATGAATATAGCCGAAGTCTTTAAACGTCAAGGAACTCTTCCCCCTACCTCCCTCCCTCTGAATTTTGAATATTCTAAAGGTTTTTTAACATTATTAATAGATGAATATGTAATTAAATTGAATTTATTGATACTTTGATATATAAATTTTATGATAATTTAGGCAAGCCAAAATAAATATATGAATAGATTATATGGATTTTTTTTAAAAAAATCCCAAAATAAACATTACTGTTATAAATATTTCATTCTTCCTAGATCATCTTATTCTTTCTCTTTCTTTTTCATTTTGGCGCAACTGATCTGTAGTCTGGACTCTGGTGCTTTAATGGGGTCTGAAAAGGTAGCGCAGAAAAATGGGCACAAGGATGAGAAGATATTCTTGTTGCTAAAAAAAAAAGAAAAGAATGCAGTATCTTTTGTCACAACAATATAAATAAAAATATGTTACGTACAGTTTTAGTATTATGACTGTAAACCAATATTTTTTTTAAATATTTATTTCGATGTAGTCTCAACTTGGAATTGTTCAACGAGCGTATAATCTATTTTATTAAATTGAGCCTTCAATTTATTTTAATTAGGGAATTTTCAAAATGAAAATACATCCACAAAAATAAATTTATAAATAACAGCTAAGTGTAAAATTGTACTTATAAATACTTTAGGATGTTGGAGTCTAGATGCACCTAAAAAAATACTTTAAAATGTTGGACAAGCTACAAAATACTTTAGGATGCTTGATGCACCTTTACCCTATAAAAAATTTAAGATCTCCAAAATGGATATATAAGTAAAAGCTGAATTTCTTTAAGACTAGCCAAACAAAGACATTGACAAAACACTAAATAAAAATATATTCATGTTAATAACCCAACAAATAGTTGAGCATAAATGAAATTGGCACGGTAGACTATTCAAACACTAAAGTTGTTCCAAAAACAAGTTGATTAAATAAGGGAGCTAAGACAATTACGTCAGTGATGAAGAAAAGTTTTCATCCTGTAAGTGGTCTGTTATCACATAATTAAGGGCCATATTTTCATTATCATTTTTATTATATAGGTTATAAAGTAACCCCATAAAATACGTTATGAGTAATGAGAAGAACGTAACTTTGTCGTCTCTTCAGAAAATATAATTCCACTTCTTGGGCCACATTTTCATTTTCTTGGCATTATTTCATTTATGGTCAATCTTGTAGGCCATATATATAGATGATACCTCCAAAAGAACATTAATTACTATTGAGAAGAAGCATGCATCGACAAATTGTCCTTACCCTTCACAACATATCTATCAAAAGTCTACAATCTTTAATTCATTAGACGGATACATTGGTATATGGACTGCTTGACTTGTAATTAGACCTCAAAGTCACACTCCATTTCACACGAAACAACTCACATGTGTGCGTGTGTTTGTAATTTTAATTCGCTAATACCATTTTAGTTTACCCAAAGGAAAATAAAACGATTGGCTTCAAAAACACATGAATAGTTCATAATTTATTTCTTTTTGCAGATTTTATATATTGTATATGGCAAAAAAGAGCATGTATTTTTGTATGTATATTTTAAAAGACACAGACACTCTATGATGATACAATTTCTACACCACAGACTTGAAGGGAACATTATGTGCCGTTTTGTTAAAGCATTTTGAAATATTATATTGAAGCATAACATCCTAGCAAAATTAAATTTGGTTTAGTTTATATGAATATAGGATGGCACATACGTGAAAGGAGTAAGGGGTTTGAATTTTATCGTTGAAATGAAAATCATTCTAGCGGTTACTCTCCATTTGGATGGGAAGAAAGAAAGAAAATGAAAAGAGAGAAAATGAGGAGAAGAGAAAACTGGAGAAAAAAAATATTATCACCCCTCCTGTTTGGATAGACAAAAAAATAAAAGGAAGGAAAGAAAATGAGTAAATATATGAATAATTAAAATACCCTTATTCTTATATCAAAATGAATCATGATTAAAATCAGATTAAATATCATAATGAAAAACTATATTGACATAATATATTTTAATATCAAATTATTTTGCAAAAAATTATTTTCTTCTACAAGAAAAAATAACATTGTGTAATGCTAAAGAAACAACCAGAACAATATCTAATAGAAACGAACGATGTTTTATTTTTCGTTGAAGCAGCATGTTTTAGTCATATTTGATTACCTTTTGTATTCGGAGACCAAACAAATGTTTGTAAATTTTAATATATAAAATGATTTTTTGGTCATATTTTATTGTTCATTCTTTAAATATCTTCTTTTTCTTTTTTGAAACACTGACCTAGCCTTACTAGAAGGGGTCTGAATATGTTGTTGGCTACGTAAAAGGGTATTACGACAAGATATTTTTGTCACTAAAAAAGATAAAGCGCAAGATATTTTCTGTAAATTCTTTGCTTAAAAATTTCAATATTTTGATTGGAATTTCCATTTATATTATTGAACCATTAATTTAATATCAATATCGTAGCTGAATATTGGTTGCAATAACATTGTAAAAGATGGACTTAAAATTGATCCGTAGATATTACATACACATATCTAAAATATTTGTTAGCAACGCACCCACATATTATCACCGGGTGTTTTTAAAATTCCAAAAGCACATACATTTTGAACTCAAAAAAAAGTAGCATTTTTGTAGGGAAAAAATGTGTTCACAATTATTATTACCACCACTACTACCACCACCACTACCACCACCACTACAACAACTACCACCACTACAACTAGTACCACCACTACAACCACTACAACTACTACCACCATTACAACCACTACCACCACTATCACTACTATCAGGACTACTACTATTACTATTGTTACTATTATTACTACTACTATTGTTGCTGCTGCTAGTGAGATGTTGAAAATTTTGAAGTAGTATTGTAACTACTTATAAAAATGTCTTCCCAATAAATAATGGCGATTGTTATTTGTCATCAACGAAAAAGTAGGCACAAATTTCATGTAAGAAAATCAGGCCAAAAAAATTGATATTTACAAGGTAAAATTTCATATTTATAAGTAAATCAATTTGTAAAATGTAAAATCTGTAAAGAAAGAAGTGAATTTCTGAAGGCCCCTATATATTTAATATTCTAATGTGGTTCATATGAATAACTTTCCATTTAATCAAACAAACTGCATCTTTGAAGAACCACAACCCAAACTGTACAGATTTGCAATCGAGGACTTAAAGTCCCCATACCAAAACAAGTAATAAGTAAATTGCAATATCCCTGAACAAAAATAAAGATATTAATTGAAAAATTGAAATAAAGGACCTAAAGGGAGTGGTATTTATCAAGGAGGATTTTAAAAATTATAATTATTTAGAAAGACCAAAAATTAAAATACAAACCTCCCAATATGTGAAATTGCTAAATAGGTTCCTCAATATGAAAAATGGCTTCAGAGAGCCACTCTTATATTGCAAATATGAAATGATGGTGAAATATCCAAAATGCCCTTCTTTTTTTCTCTTCCTCTCTAGTTCTCCTTCCCTTCCCTTCTTCTTTTCCTCTCTCTCTTCGTCCTTCTCTTTGCTAGTGGCTTTACCTCCACTGTTCGATGTAATAATGCTATCTTTGACAGGTTTATAATACTTGGAATTGTGACGGTGCATTAGGGCGGGATTGGAAGAGGTTTTTAAGGATTATGGAGGAGGATTTTGGGATTTAAGGGATCTACAAGGAGTTGGGAATTGGGATCAGAGTAGAAGGAGTGGCGGTGTTTACGGTGGGGTCAAAAGGTGGTGACATCAACGGTAAGGATGAGAAGGGGTTGGCAAGTAGTAATGCGACAATCATCATGAAAGTTTTGGAAAAGGTGGATTTTAATGTAAGTTCCTTATAAATATTGAAGCTGCCACTGAAATGGATAGGAATTTTGAGCTTGCTGTTACTACTTGATAATTGAAGAGGTTGTTAGTTTTAATTTTCATATGTAAATGATTGAGCAGTGATATAAAATTATATTGAATGCAAACGTGATTTTCCTATCTTTTGTTGGTAACTTCATAATATTTTTCAAACATGATTTTCTACCACTCTCTTGAATTCAAATGGCTAATTGCAGAAACTGGTTGCTGTGATTTTAACACAGAATCTTAAATTCATATGAATTGCTTGTCAAAAGTTGTCATTCGCCTCACTAAACCTGTCATTCATTTTACTAAACTTATCATGAATTACTTATAAGAACTTGTCATTTGTTAAAGAAATCTGAAAATTCTGTCATTTTAACACAGAAACTTAAATTCCTATGAATTGTGTATCAGAAGTTGTCATTTGTCTTGCCAAACTTGTCATTCGCCAAAGAATTTTGAAAATTCTGTTATTTTAACACAGAAACTTAAATTTATGTGAATTGCTTACTAGAAATTGTCATTCACCTTAGTAAATTTGTCATTCGTTTTATTGAAATTGTCATGAACTGCTTATCAAAACTTGTCATTTGCTAAAGAAATATGAAAATTCTCTCATTTTATTAGAAGTTGTGATTTGCCTTGCTAAACTTATCATTCGTCGAGGAATTATGCAACTTGTCATTTTAACATGGAATCTTAAATTCCTATGAATTACTTATCAGAAGTTGTTATTTGTCTTACTAAAATTGTCATTCAGCAGAAACTTAAATTCTTATGAATTGCTTATCAAAAGTTGTCATTCGTCTTGCTAAACTTGTCATTCACCAAGGAATTGTGCAAATTGTCATTTTAACACAAAATCTTAAATTTCTATGAATTACTTATTAGAAACTGTCATTCACTTACGCTATACTAAATTTGTCATTCACCTTACTGAACTTATCATAAATTTCTTATCAAAACTTGTCATCTGCTAAAAAAATCTAAAAATTATGTCATTTTAACATGTAAACTTAAATTTCTATGAATTGCTTATTAGAAATTGTCATTTACTTTACTAAACTTGTCATTCATCTCACTGAACTTGTCATGAATTTTATTTTTTGATAAGCATGAAGTTGGTCTTTCAAGTCTAAGTGGAGCTTTTGTTCTATAAGTCATAGATATGTTATATCAGCATAAGATGAGATTGTGAAATAAAGAGAGATTGTGGAGAATGAGAGCTTTTATATGAAGAGTACTATATCAGCATGGACATTTTGTGTGATTTTGCCTACCCAAAAAAAAAAGATAACAGATTTTTCGGAAATGACTATTTCTATTTTACATTTTACCAATTATATTGAAGCTTTTTCCTGCTACTATTTCGAAAACTTGCTGAGAATGTCATGGTTTGGAAAAGGAAGAGATGCTTTACATGTTTCGATGCATGGTTTGTAAGATGGACAACTAGAGAAATGCTTTAATTCTTATAGTATTCATAATTTGTAAATAGCGCAATTTATTATTACAAACTTTATTGCGTAATTTATATATATTTTTGGACAACTGTGAATATTAATATATTAAATTATAGAAAGCAAACATGAGATCGAAAGCTATGATGGAGTCAGTATTTCGAGTCTTTGTTGAAACCTTGTGTCGATAATGTTTCTTCTTACCTAATCTAGAAATTAGAGATTAGAAAAATTGATTGCGAACAATAAATTCATATAACTAAATTTAATTATGAAGTTACTTTCTAAAATAAAAATGACTCATTCATTCTCTTCAAAAGTTTAGCCACATGCATTGACTTTTCAAACAATAAATTATCTCAAAAAAAAAAAAATTGATGCAATGAAAAAGAAAGAAAATTAAGTTAGTGAGGAGGAAAAACTTCAACCCTACAAGTGGTTTGTTATCACATTAAGGACAATATTTTTATTACTATGACGTTGTATAGGTCATAGAGTAGCCCAAAATATACATTAGTGATAAGAATAAGTTTTGTCACTTTATAAAATGTAATTTAATTTCACTTCTTAGTACGTAAGAGAGAATACTGCAAAACTATGTTAGTAAGAAGAAGTTTATGCGGATACATTGTTCCTTCACTTATATGAAGAGTACTATATTAACATTACATGTTTTGCAGAAAATTAAATATCGAAGCTCCATGGTTAATATGTTTTCATTTCTCCCATTTTTTCAGTAGACCAAAAGAAATTTTCCTCCCTGTCTTTTAATAATTAGACAGAAGAAAATGCTGGTTTCTCTTTCCATCACACGTTCTCTCTCCCTCTGTTGCCAAGAAAAGGTAAGGCACGTGAACACAATGCCATGCCCAAATTGCAAAATGGCATCTCTCATGATAATATTTAAGTTCGGCTAAAAGGCAGATTAATCATTGGCATAGGGACTTGCGAAATTTTTTTCATCTTGAAAATAATGTCTTAATTTTAAAAAGTTAAAAATTTAATTTAACAACATAAATTATAGATATTATACAGTTTTTATTTGGCCAGCACATGAAGATATCTGTTTTATATCTTTGTTTTGTGCATTTATAAAAATGCCCAAAGTCCTTAAACTGTAATCTCTCTCTCTCTCTCTCTCTCTCTGCGCATTTTAAATATTTGCATGGTTTTTTAATATTATTAATAGATGAATATGTAACCATAAATTGAATTTATTGATACTTTGATTTATAAATTGTAGGAAGGGGCGTGAACTAATGACACGTTTGGCAAGCTAAAAATAGATATATAAATAGATTATGCGGCTTTTTAAAAAAAATCCCAAAATAAATAGAACAATATTTCTACAAACTCAATAACTGAATAATTATTTTTTAAAAAAAAAGAAAAGGACTCATTCACCCATCCACCTCAAAAGAGTAGGCACATTGCATGGTAGACTTTTCAAATATTAAGTTGATGCAATGAAAGTGAAAGACAATTAAGTTAGTAATGATGAGAATTTTTTACCCTACATGTTGGGTATTATAATATCAAAAACCATGTTTTTATTATCACCATATTGTAAGGCCACAAAGTAATCCCAAAATATATGTTAGTGATGAGAACAAGTTGTTTCATTTTACGAAGTGTAATTTCAATTGTTAGACCACACACCTTTTCATTTTCATTGCATTAGTCTTAATTTGATAGGAAATTATCATTTGATAAAAAATTTGCGAGTATAGCAAATAATAAAAATGTTAGTTTAAAAAATAATTACTAGTATATGTATATCAATGGTTGAGTGTTCAAACACTAAGTTATCCGCAAAAAGAAGTTGATGTAACAAAAGAGGAAGAAAATTACATTCATGATGAGGAAAAATTTTGACTCTACAAGTAGTATATTATTACATCAAGATCATATTTTTATTATGACTATATTGTATAACCCACAAAGTAACCCTGAATATATGCTAGTGATAAGAAAGATTCTTTATCACTTTATGAAATGAAAATTTTCTTCTTGGACCACATTTTCATTTTCATTGATTTAGTCTAATTTGAGAGAGTAACTCAAAAAGTCTTTAGTCTTAATTTGATTGTATGTATTGCGTCTCAAAAAGATACATGTGAATAATACCACTTTGTGTGTGTGTGTGTGTGTGTTTGTCTGTGTCTATATATGTAATATTTTGGTGTACATTGATAGTCTAGTTAAATAGAAGAAATGTCTATACAACAATTTTAAACGGAAGTAAAACATGATCACGTTATTTACATGAGAAGAATTAAAAGCAACGCGGTGTACAATTCTTACATCTAAAAGCAGAAGGTTGAATAATATTAACGTTATAAGATACATTCACTACACAAACAATCTATAATATAAATATTTACGAAAAGGGAAAAGGTTAAGAACAAGCATTTTTTAAAGTACAGCTTTTTGTCTGATATTTCAAGGAGCAGAATCATCAATCTAATAATCCATTCTTAAGCTCGATACTAATAGGAATTACCTTATGCAATTTTAAAGAAAAAAACTTGAAAAATTATTTTGAAGGATAAGATCGATCCTAACAGAATTAAGGTTGGTTTATTTTGAGAATATGACTTAATATGTACCCAAATGAATTCCAAGTTTTTGGCTGATGTTCGAACAAAGTCATGACTTAAACATGCTTTGAAATTTGAGACGTATTCTAGTAGTAAACTTTTGTTTAGTGATGTAAGAAAAATTCTAGAAAAAAAAATCCTGAAATTAGTATTTTTCAATTTAGGCACCTAATACTTCAAAATGACAGAGAAGAAAGTAAACCGCAATTAAAATTTTAAAATTCAAAAGAAATGACATAAATGTGCCTTTATTAATCTAGGAGCACACTTTCATTACTGAAAAGAAGCTTTCGTGGATATATTGTTCCTTCAACAGTATTTATGCATTTAGTTTATTTATATAATTATTTTTAATCTTTGGGTAAGACAATTATTCCTTTCTTAAAACCACCATGTATGAAATCTAAATTTGAGAGTAAAGAAAATAGTAAAAATGTTAGTACAAAAAATATTACTGGTGTGTGTATTAATGGTTAACCATGCAAATATTAAGTTGTCCTTAAAAAAAGTTGATGCCACGAAAGAGAAAGAAATTTCCATTAGTAATGAAGAAAAAATTTAACCATACAAAACAGTCCGTTATCACATTATGAACCATATTTTATTATCATTTTATTGTATAGATTACAAAGTAACCCAAAATATACGTTTATGATAAGAATGATTTTTCATTACTTTATGAAATGTGATAGGACCACATTTTCGTTTTCTTCAATTGCCCATAACAAAATTCCCACATCTCAAGTTTTGATAAGGGATTATTGGCTAAAAAACAGGGGGAATATTAATATTCGGTTATCATCTATTTTCAATATTTTAAATTTAATCTATACTTTATAAAAATTCTACAAATTAATCATATATACGTTTTTCTGTAATAATCATATATACTAATGTTCACTCAAATTCCATCCCTAATGAGTTGTAATGAGTTGTGCCTCCCACATCCATTAGAAGGAGTCAAATTAATGCAAAAGCTTGTTTTTTAACGTACAAAATAAATTAGTTTAAGTTTGTTTAATAAAAATCATTTTAATTAAGATCATAAAAATAATTTTTATCTTTTGCAGCGTCTATATGTTTTCATCATTTCCTTATTTTCAGACGCTACTCAAACTAATTTTTAAAATAATTAAAACTATCACTTTTTTATTATTACATTTAATAGTAAATGTCAAATAATGTTTTACGAAACTGTCAAATTATTAAAATGCGGTTTGAGAAATGTAAGGGATGTGATTAGGGGCATTTTAGTATTTGTATATTTATATTCTGTTTTTTTAGTCTTTCTAAATAATTATAATTTTTAAGATCCTTTTCAATAAGTGTAAAAAGCCTCCTCTAAACTTTGTGTCAGTTACGTATAACCTCCCTTATTTTTAGAAGTTTAAATTAAAGACTATAATGTTTCATGTTTTAATTATTAAGCCCCTGCCGTTAAATTTAATATTAAAGTTAACGGTATTTTTCATGTAAACCTTTTTATATTCTTTATTATATGTCATGTCATTTGAATAATAACACTTACAATTTAAACAGAGTTTTAATTTTTTCAAATACTTAAAATGAAATACTTAATTACTTTAAACGCATAAAATATTTAAATATTAAATATTATTTACAAAATTTATTTGATTGGGTGCTTTTAAAATAAAAATTATAAATTACTTAAAATTATATGTCTGTTATTTTTTAAATGACAAGATATATAATACATAATATAAAAATAATTATTATTGTTTTAAATTATCATGGCTCAAATTTAATAGTTTGATTTTATTTTTTTAAAAATTAATATTTTATTCGTTATTTTATAGAATATGAAATCTAGACCCTTCTCCCGTAGTTGATGACCTTATTCAAATAACATGCCTAGTTTTTTGTTAAATGAAACATGTTTTTCTGGCCATATAAACTTGGGGAAAGGAGCCTCTTCACTTCCTTCTCTCTCCATTTCCATTCACTTTCCATCTCAATTATTAAAATTGTAAATTAAACGATCCAGATTTTATGTTTTATAAATTTATAAATAAGATATTTTTTATTGGTGTTTTAAATCATCATTGCTAAAATTTAATATTTTCAATTTTATTTATTTATTAAAACAATTTAAAATTTTATTTATAGTTTTATAAAATATAAAATCTAGATTGTTAAAATTATAATCTTCTAGTTGGGATGGGAAGTAGAGGGAAATAGAGCGAGAGAGAAGTGGAGAGACGCCTCTCCCTACAAACGTATATTTGTTTTTATTGTTTCCCTTAAAGTTTTAATTTATTTTTTAAAAATCAAATAATGTTATCCTCTTAGTTTTCAAATGTTATCCTTATATTCTATAGCTTTCCGAATTTGATATATATCCAATCAAATTTTATAAGAGCTACGGTCTATAACATGAGTTAACAGCAATAAATATATGAATGATATTGAAAGTTGTATGACTTATTCAGTTCGAAAATTTGAAAATTTTGGTAGAACAGATTATATAGCTTAGAAAAACACGTATTTAGTTTAGTTTAGTTTAATTGATTTATGCTGTAGAATTAAATATGTGAAAGAAATTATATCTCATAAAGTTTAAAAGTAATTTAATATGACCAATTTTAATTATGAAATTATTTTCTTTTTAAGAAAAGGACTGATCCACTCATTTTAAACACACAAACACATGGTAAGGTAGACTTTTCAAATACCAAGTTGTCCCCAAAAGAAGTTGATGTAATGAAAGAGAAAGAAAATTATGTGACTGATGAGGAGAAGCTTTGTCCCAACAAATAGTCTACTGTCAACCATATTTTTATTATCACTGCATTGTGTAAGCTACAGAGTAATCCCATAAACTACGTTAGTGATGAGAGTAGGTTTGTGTGGATACATTAGTCCTTCATTATTGGATGCATTACATGTTAGGATTACGGTTTTGATGATAACAAAGTTAGATTAAAGTAGTTCAGTGTGTTGATCGATCAAGTATTAATCGATAAGCTGTCAGATAAATTGTCAGTGCAAACCAGTAATATGATTGATATTTTAATCAATAAGTTGTTCGATAATCCATTGATCGATAAAATGATCGATTATCGCTAACGTAGAAGTTATACAAGTTTACAGTTAATTATCGATCACCTGATCGATAATGTAAGATAATCGAACAAGTAACAGATAAAGAGAACCAAATCCAGAGTACATTTATCGATCACATTATCGATAAATCAGTTATTGATGAAGAGTTCGATAAATGGTAATGCACTATACTCGTTCTGCACATTGATTTTGTCACTATTTATTGATCACATTATCGATCATTCATTTGTCGATAATATGATCGAACATTGTTCGCTAACTCTCTGAATGCAGGTACTCATCATAGCTGCTGATTGATAACCTTATCGATCACCAAGTTATCGATCACATGATCGATAATCTGTATTTTATCCGCTCATACTTAGTTCTTTTATAACAAAGTTATCGATAACATTATCGATAATTTAATCCTTCTGAATAATACTTTTTCATATAACATGATTGATAAACGGCTTCAGAACAAAATCTTTATTTCACAATTTATTAATAACCTGATTGAACACTCACTGATCGATCACCTACTCGATAAATCCAATTAATCCTTGCTCTTCACAGAACAATTTTCACATGGTATTTATCGATAACATTATCGATCATAAGTTTATCGAAAATGTGATCGATCAACATGAATCGAAGTCTCATTTCTGTAACACTTGAAATTATCGATTATCTGATCGATCAACAAGTATTCGATAAACTGTTCGATCACGTTACTTTTCCAGTTCTATTCAAATTAGCTATGATAGTTCTCAAATTCAACTCTCTATTTTCTTCCAAACTATTTTTAGCATGCATGATCATCTTGACCATTTTGCTAAGATATTTGTAATCAAAGTGACTCTGATCTTTCTCTGGTTCACATATCAGCATAAGTGTTTCTGCTGCATTTTATCGATCACTTGATCTATAAATCAATGATCCGTCACTTAATCGATAATCTTATTTATCCGTTTCAAAAAGCTTTCACTCTGATTATCGATAACCTGATCGAACAACCAGTGATCGATCAACACTTCGATCAAGAATGTCCAAATTATTATTCTGCATATTTAACAGACTTTTTGATTCCATCTGAAAACAATGAATAATCATTTTATCATCTGTTCAGCTCTACCCTAAGGTTTACATTGCAAAGATTAACTTATTGAAGTTAAAAGTGTTGTTGCAGAATACGAAGAGAAATCACAACGGCTCTTCAACGGTTGATTACGTCGCCTGTAACCTGCTGTGTCAGAAGCCCAGAAGCATTAATGCCGGAACCGTTGTAACTGAGAAAACACGCAAACAGAGTCACAACGGCTAGAAGCTCTTCTGTCTAACGATTAGTTAACAACCTCAACTATAAAAGGCATGAAGAAGCATTAATGAACGGAATTGAATATCCCAAGCTCCCATCTATGATCATTTACTATTACATTCAATACTCTGTTCTTTCAACTTTACTGAGCATCAGTGTTTATCTTATATACACTCTGTGAGAGAGATTACTCACTCATCATTGATTACATTAGTGTGATACTTAAGAGTGTGGACTCTTGAGTGGGCTTGTAACCTTACGGGAAGTAAGGGGGAGTGATTGAGTGAATCAATTACTGTATTGAGGCGCCAAGAGCCCAATCAATCTTGGAAGATAGTGAAATACTCAGATGTGTTCTGAGGACTGGACGTAGGTCAAGTGATTAAGACCGAACCAGTATAAACCTTGTGTTTGTCTCTCTACGGTGAAATCTTCCTAAACTTACACTCTCTGTTTTCAATAGTATTTATTTTTAATTCCGTAAATTTTTTTAACTCACCCAATTCACTCCCTTCTTGGGTGAGACTGCCACTAACATTTGGTATCAGAGCAGGTCTCTTCAGAAAAGAGTTAACAGTCCGAAGAGAGATCTCATGGCAGGATTCGGAGATAGTGTACTACCGAAAGGGTGTTTAACATCCAAACCACCAGGCTTTAATGGTGAAAACTATACATTTTGGAAAATGAGGATTAAAATCTTCATTAAAACCACCGAATATGGATTATGGGACGTGATAGAGCACGGCAACTATGTCCTTATGAAAACCGTAGACGGACATCAAATACACAAGAGTCCCAGAGACTTCAACGAAGAAGATAAAAAGCTGGTGACCCTAAACGACAAAGCCATCAACATACTTACCTGTGCACTGAGCTAAAAAGAATACTTCAGAGTCTCTAGCCTGGAGACTGCAAAGGAAATGTGGGAAGCCCTAGAGATAGCTCACGAAGGAACCATCGATGTAAAATAGAGCAGAATCAACACTCTCACCACTGAATTCGAGCTACTCAGAATGAAGGATGGAGAGAGTATCCGACACATGGAGGTCAGATTCTCACATCTCATAAACCACCTCACGGCACTTGGAAAGAAATACAGTCAGGAAGATCAAGTCAGGAAAATACTGAGCGGTCTCACAAAAGAATGGGAACCGAAAGTGACAGCAATTGAAGAAACCAAAGGAGAATCTATTGGCTTTGTTGTAGTGCTATTCGGAAGCCTTGCTGAATATGAGAGCAAGCAAAAATACAAAAAAGAGATGAACGAGAAGAACCGCAAAAGCATCGCTCTTAGAATTCAAGAGAGCGAAGATGACAATGAAGATGATCTTGAGGATGATGAAATGGGCCTTATAGTCAGAAGATTCAAGAAATTCTACAAGAACAGAGCTGGAAAGAAGTTTCAGCCAAAACGCAAAGCCTCAACGTCTCAGAATGAATCAAAGGAACCAATCATTTGCTTCAAATGCAAGAAGCCAGGACATATCAAGGCAGAGTGTCCTCAACTATCCAGAAAGAGGGATAAAGAAAAGAAGAAAGAAAGATTTAGAAAGAAGAAAGCCTACATTACATCAATCTGGGGAGATAGCTCTTCAGAGGAAGAAGAAGAAAGTGATGATGAAGAAACCGCTAACATCTGTCTAGTAGCCCAGGAAAACAAAGAATCAGAGACAAATGAGTTAATAATTTCTGAACCATCTTATGATGAATTACAGTCCGAATACAATGCATTACATTTAGAATTAGTAAGAATTGCTAAGGAGTTGGTAAGCTCCAAGAAAAGAATAAAGGTTCTAGAGGAGAAACAGACAAAGCCTGAAGACAACATAGACCTGCCTCTAGTATGTAAGGAATGCGAAAAGAATAAAAGGAAGGTTGAGGACCTCACAAGAACTCTAGAGAAATTCACTAAGCCAAGTGAAATGCTCAAAGTAATCCTAAGAGCTCAACAGTGCTCGATGGATAAAACTGGTATAGGATATGATCCTGCTCAGGATAAGACGAAGGGAAAGAAGAAGAGTAGTGGTAGATCGTATCTTACATACTTTAGAAATACTGTTCATTCTTCTAATTCGTTTGCACTATGTTCTTACTACAACTGTAAAGGTCATCCAACCTCTTCTTGTTATCACAAGAAGAAAGGAACTTGCGGGACATTAAAATGGGTACCCAAAGGTACTTATGTACCTAGGACAACTCATACTAACCAAAAAGGACCCAAGAAGATATGGGTGCCTAAAACATGATTGTGTTTTTGCAGGTATGCCTCAAAGCATCCAGAACAAATAAATGGTACGTTAACAGTGGATGCTCCAGACATATGACGAGTGATACTGAAAAATTCACGACTCTCAAACCAAAAGACGGAGGCAAAGTAAGTTTCGGAGGAAATCAATCCAAACAAATTGTTGGAATAGGAGAGGTAGGAAGTGACAAAGGCATGAAAGTTGAGGATGTATACTACGTGGAAGGTCTGTGCCACAATCTACTCAATGTTAGTCAGAGTACAGATAAAAACAATTGGGTGATCTTTGATTCTGAAGAATGCATAGTAATAAGCAAAGACGACCTACCGTTGAAGAAAGAACAGTTGAATATAAAGCTGAGAGCTCCAAGGGACGGTAATTGTTATACACTTCAAATTGACTCTAAATCCTCTGAAAATTGTTTTATTAGTAAAAAGGAGGAAAGTTGGATTTGGCACAAACGTCTTGCACATGTTAACATGAATCAACTTTCAAAATTAACAAAAAAGGATTTAGTTGTCAGTTTACTGAAAATTTAGTATGAACATGATACTATTTGTGATGCCTGTCAGAAAGGAAAACAAACAAAGTCTTTGTTTAAATCAAAGAAGACAGTCTCAACCGAAAGGCCACTCCAAATGCTTCATATGGATTTGGTTCGTCCATCGAGAGTGAAAAGTTTCGGTGGAAACCTGTATACTCTTGTGATAGTTGATGACTATTCAAGATTCACTTGGACTTTGTTTCTTTCCTTTAAAGATGAAACGTTTAATGCATTCATTGTTTTTGCAAAAAAGGTCCAAAATGAGAAAGGTATTTCCATTGTGTCAATCAGGTCTGATCACGGAGAAGAATGTGAAAACAACGAATTTGCTGACTACTGTGATGAGAATGGAATTGACTGTAATTTTTCAACACCAAGAACTCCTCAACAAAATGGAGTAGTTGAACGGAAAAACAAAGTGCTCACAGAAATGGCAAGGGCAATGCTGAACGAAAAAGGAGTTTCACGAGTATTCTGGGCAGAGGCAATGAGCACAGCTTGCTACATCTCTAATAGAGCCTACGTCAGAACTCTACTTAGGAAAACGCCATATGAGCTATACAAAGGAAGAAAGCCTAACTTGGCTTATTTAAGGATCTTCGAGAGTAAGTGCTACATTCACAACAACAACAAAGAAAACTTGGGTAAATTCGATCCTAAAGATGATGAAGGTCTATTTCTTGGTTACTCTAATCGTAGTCAAGCGTATAGAGTTTTTAACAAATGTACTTTTACAATTGAGGAATCAATTCATGTTGTGTTTGCTGAAACCGAACCAATTTCAAAACCTCTAGATGATGATGCTGAGATCGTTCAAAATTTTCAAAAATTGGATTTGAACAAGTCTTCAAATAAATTACCTACAGAAACCTTTTCAGAAAACAAGGATGATCTAAATGAACCACTTCATAAGAAAATTTAGAGCAGCCTAAGGCCTGGAGACATAATCGAGATCATCCACTGGAACAAGTCATTGGTAAAGTCAATGAAGGGGTTAAAAGCCGGAGACAAGTGTTCAATGAAGTATGTTTCTCTGCATTCATATCTCACATTAAACCTACCAATGTTGACGAGGAACTATCCGATGAATTCTGGATAGTCGCAATGCAAGAAGAGCTTAACCAATTTGAGAGAAATCAAGTTTGGGAATTGGTACCCAGACCTAATGATCATCCAGTCATAGGCACCAAATGGGTATTCAAAAATAAGCTTGACGAATCTGCACAAATCGTCAGAAACAAAGCCAGATTGGTAGCCAAAGGTTATAATCAAGAAGAAGGTATTGTTTATGAAGAAACGTATGCTCCAGTAGCTAGACTGGAAGCAATACGAGTACTTTTAGCTTTTGCTTGCATTAAAGACTTCAAATTGTATCAAATGGATGTTAAAAGTGCATTTTTAAAGGGTTATATTTTAGAAGAAGTCTTTATTGAACAATCCCCTGGTTTTAAAAATTCAAATTTTCCTGATCATGTTTATAAACTGAAAAAGGCTTTATATGGTTTAAAGCAAGCTCCCAGAGCTTGGTATGAACAACTTAGCAATTTTCTGATAAAAAAGGAATTTGAACGAGGCAAAGTGGATGCCACACTTTTTATTAAAAGAAAGAAGAAAGATATTTTGATTGTTCAAATTTATGTGGACGATATTATTTTCGGTGCTACTAATGAAGATCTTTGCCAAGAGTTTGCTAAGCTAATGCAGGGAGAGCTAAATTTCTTTCTGGGATTACAAATCAAGCAGAAGAAAGATGGGATATTAATATCCCAGACGAAATATTTGAAGGAGTTATTAAAGAAATATGGGCTGGAGCATGCCAAAAGTGTAAAGACTCCTATGAGCTCAACAATCTCGCTCGATGCAGACGAAGACGGCAAAGACGTGAATCTGACTAGATACAGAGGAATGATTGGCTCATTACTATATCTCACCTTTAGTAGACCAGATATTCAATTCAGTGTGGGAATGTGCGCAAGATATCAATCAGCTCCAAAAAAAGTCACATGAAGAAGCTGTTAAGAGAATTCTCAGATATCTTGTAGGAACTTAGAATTTAGGAATCTGGTATCCAAAAAGAGGAGCAGAATATCTAATGGGATACTCAGATGCAGATCATTGGGGATATAAGATGGACAGAAAAAGCACAAGTAGACAATGTCAATTTTTCGGAGGATGTCTCGTCTCATGGTCAAGTAAAAAGCAGAATACCGTGGCAATCTCTTCAACTGAATCAGAATATGTAGCCACTGCCTGCTGTTGTGCTCAGGTCTTATGGTTAAAGCAACAACTATAGGATTTAGGAATCAACTTACGTGAGATTCCAATCCTATGTGATAACACAAGCACAATAAGTTTGTCCAAGAATCCAGTTCATCATTCTCGAACAAAACATATCGATGTTCGACATCATTTCATTCAGGACCATGTTCAAAAGAAAGATGTAAAGGTTGAGTTCATCCCCACTGAATATCAAATAGCCGACATCTTCACGAAACCCTTAGATCAACAGAAGTTCAACTTCTTTCGAAGAGAGTTGGGAATGGTAAATCCCAATGAGTTGTAAGAAATCTCACATTATCTCTTAAATTTCAATATTTAAATTTAATGTTTTGATGATTAGACAACTAACTTAAGCATCGAAGTAGATAGAAATTTGTTTTATAGGAAGCTCTGTTTTGTCAAAGAAAAACAGAGGTAAACAGAGTGTGAAATTATTGAACAAATGATTGATAATTATGAAGGCAAGAGGAAACAATTTATTGATCACCTGATCGATAAATCCAGCTTGTGGAGGAAAGGAAGTATTTTAGTACGATGATTATCGATAAGTTGTTCGATAAATACATTATCGATCAGAACATCAATCAGAAACCTCAAGGCTTTGAGACATTTCTCTCAGAATTGGTAAGTGCTAATTGATAAGTTGATCGATAAATAGATTATCGATCAAATGATCGATAAACAAAACCAGGTACGTGCTTCTATTACTGATTTTATCAATAACATGTTCGATAATTGCTTGATCGATAATTCTACTCTGTGTTCATATGTGCTCTTCACATTTATCGAACACATGATAGATCATCAGTTGATCGATAACATGATCGATAATTTTGAAGCTTATAACGGTAAATTTTTGAAAACCCTCTGTCAGTTATCGAACCCTAACTTGAACATTACCTGTCCCTTGTTTCTCGCAACGGTTAAGAATCACTGTTCTATTAAATTTCCAACCTCTCTTCCACTCGAATTCATCACTACTACCTTTTCGACCTTCACTGAGCTCACAACACATCACTTCAACCGTTCAATTTCTCAGAAATTCCTCAGTACCTCAGAAATGGCGCGAGTAAAACAACAGAATGTGGAAAGGGAAGAAGGGTCGGAGAAGCAAGTCCAATCGAGTGACACTACTCCTTCGGGCACTCATAAGCAATATAGACCGAGAGTGAGGGAAGAATCATTAAAGAAGAAAGGTGTTCTGAAAATCCGAGAAAGTCAGACTGAAGAGCAACCAGTCCCTTCATGAAAATCTCCTCGGTCCAAATCCAAATTGCCGATAGTCACTAAGGAATCGGAAACCGAGTCGGATGATGGCGCTTCAATTCATAAAGCTATGGAGACCGTGTTGAGAATACCTATTCCCAAGCAACCGAGGAAGAAAAAGCAAAGGGCGAGTGAAGGGCTCGCGCGGTAAATTTCCCCTGAAGGTATATCAACTGAGTTCTTTGAGCTGTTAATTGGCAATCTTGATAGTGAAGTCAATATAGCAAAGTATAAAGCTGATTTTGCAAATAGAAAATTCTGCCCTATGGTATCTGTGGACATAGAGGATTTGAAGAAAAACAAACAGATTAATCTTGACCTAGGTGACCCACTGCAGCATTATTCAAATTGGTTAATCATTGGGGGTAAATTCTGTCCTGAGGTAGTTAAAAGATTTTACTGTAATATGGAGTCAGTAGAAGAGTATGATGATAAGGACAATCTTATAGAAAACTACTTGAGGGTCACACTGAGAGGTGGATCTTTCAAACTCACAAGTGCCAAATTAAATGAGCAACTGGGGACTCAAGAATTTGTGAAGGGGGAGACATGAATGAGGTAAAAGCCTACAGAATTTTAATGTAGAGTGATGATTACCCTGGTGAGCTGAATTTCCCTCTTAAGCAGATGTGTGATTTTTATCGAATCATTCATTACATCTACTCTAGGAGCATGATAAATAAATCTGGAAGTTTCTCACACCTCACTCAGGATGACTATCTTCTTCTAGCTTGGATTATTAGTGGGGAGAAGATCAATATTGGGGACCTTATCTACTCTGAGATGAAGGACTTTGTCCTTAACAAGTCCAAATCCACCCCAATTCCCTACCCTCAGCTGGCCACCTACCTCCTTCAGGCACACAACATTGCCCCATTTGAGCTAGAGAACTTAAGACCAAGGTTCCTGCCTTTGGTCTCACGCAGCTCCATAAGATGCGGATTTCTGTTCCCTTCAAGCCATCTTAGAAAATCTCTCAGAAGGATAAAGGGAAGCAACCAGCTGTAAGTACCTCTTGAACTCAGGATGAGGCTAAATCCACTGCAGCTCCATCTCATGCCCCTGGCCCATCTTTTATGGAGAGATCACTCAGGGAGATGTTTCAGGCTGAGCTCCAAGCATTTGAAAATAGAGTATACATCACTACCAGAAAGTATGGGGAAATCTCTGATAGGAAGTTTGATGGCATTTCCAAAATCTTGGACCTTCACCGACAAGCCATAGTGGTTTTCGAAAAAGAGGTTTCAGAGAAATTTGATTCAATAGACAGAGAAATTAGAGAGCTCAAAGGAATGGTAGCTTCTCTCCGTAACAACTTCACTGCCCCCAGCACCAGTTTCAGCTATGAGGACCTCCTATTTCATCCACCCTTCTCCTTCTGTCCCCTTTACCTCTGTCACTACCTCTACCACTCTTGCTCCCATCACAGTCCCTCAACCAATTCCCTCCTTACTTTTTCCATCATTTTCTCCAATTTCTTGCCTTCCTCCTCTTCCTATTCCCTTGACCATTCCCTCTATCCCTACTCCTTCTCCCTCATCTGATGCTGACAAAAAGGGGGAGAATAAATCTGATGTTGATTAGTTGGTGTTTAGATTTTTTTTTTTTGCCGTTTAGTTTTTCTATTTATTTTGGATGCGGTTACTAATGTATTTTGGTTCTACTAACACATTTCGACAGTTTATATTTAATAGTTTCTGTTCTCATCAATTATTTATTGCTGTGAATCTGTTTAATGTCTTAATTAACTACGTTAGTGATGAGAGTAGGTTTGTGTGGATACATTAGTCCTTCATTATTGGATGCATTACATGTTAGGATTATGGTTTTGATGATAACAAAGTTAGATTAAAGTAGTTCAGTGTGTTGATCAATCAAGTATTAATCGATAAGCTGTCAGATAAATTGTCAGTGCAAACCAGTAATATGATTGATATTTTGATCAATAAGTTGTTCGATAATCCATTGATCGATAAAATGATCGATTATCACTAATGTAGAAGTTATACAAGTTTACAGTTAATTATCGATCACCTGGTCGATAATGTAAGATAATCGAACAAGTAACAGATAAAGAGAACTAAATCCAGAGTACATTTATCGATCACATTATTGAGAAATCAGTTATCAATGAAGAGTCCGATAAATGGTAATATACTATACTCGTTCTGCACATTGATTTTGTCACCATTTATTGATCACATTATCGATCATTCATTTATCGTCTTATCGATAATATGATCGAACATTGTTTGCTAACTCTCTGAATGCAGGTACTCGTCATAGCTGCTGATTGATAACCTTATCGATCATATGATCAATAATTAGTATTTTATCTGCTCATACTTAGTTCTTCTATAACAAAGTTATCGATAACATTATCGATAATTTAATCCTTCTGAATAATACTTTTTCATATAACATGATCGATAAACGGCTTCAGAACAAAATCTTTATTTCACAGTTTATTGATAACCTGATCGAACACTCACTGATCGATCACCTACTCGATAAATCCAATTAATCCTTGCTCTTCACAGAACAATTTTCACATGGTATTTATCGATAACATTATCGATCATAAGTTTATCGAAAATGTGATTGATCAACATGAACCGAAGTCTCATTTTTGTAACACTTGAAATTATCGATTATCTGATCGATCAACAAGTATTCGATAAACTGTTCGATCACGTTACTTTTCCAGTTCTATTCAAATTAGCTACGATAGTTCTCAAATTCAACTCTCTATTTTCTTCCAAACTATTTTTAGCATCTATGATCATCTTGACCATTTTGCTAAGAGATTTGTAATCAAAGTGACTCTGATCTTTCTCTGGTTCACATATCAGCATAAGTGTTTCTGCTGCATTTTATCGATCACTTGATCGATAAATCAATGATCCGTCACTTAATGATAATCTTATTTATCCGTTTCAAAAAGCTTTCACTCTAATTATCGATAACCTGATCGAACAACCAGTGATCGATCAGCACTTCGATAAAAAATGTCCAAATTATTATTCTGCATAGTTAACAGACTTTTTGATTCCATCTGAAAACAATGAATAATCATTTTATCATCTGTTAAGCTCTACCCTAAGGTTTACATTGCAAAGATTAACTTATTGAAGTTAAAAGTGTTGTTGCAGAATACGAAGAGAAATCACAACGGCTCTTCAACGGTTGATTACGTCGCCTGTAACCTGCTGTGTCAGAAGCCCAGAAGCATTAATGGCGGAACCGTTGTAACTGAGAAAACACGCAAACGGAGTCACAACGGCTAGAAGCTCTTATGTCTAACGATTAGTTAACAACCTCAACTATAAAAGGCGTGAAGAAGCATTAATGAACGGAATTGAATATCCTGAGCTACCATCTGTGATCATTTACTATTACATTCAATACTCTGTTCTTTCAACTTTACTGAGCATCAGTGTTTATCTTATATACACTCTGTAAGAGAGATTACTCACTCATCATTGATTACATTAGTATGATACTCAAGAGTGTGGACTCTTGAGTGGGCTTGTAACCTTACGGGAAGTAAAGGGGAGTGATTGAGTGAATCAATTACTGTACTGAAGCGCTAAGAGCCCGATCAATCTTGGAAAATAGTGAAATACTCAGAGGTGTTCTGAGAACTGGACGTAGGTCAAGTGATTAAGACCAAACCACTATAAACCTTGTGTTTGTCTCTCTACGGTGAAATCTTCCTAAACTTACACTCTCTGTTTTTAATAGTATTTATTTTTAATTCTGTAAATTTTTTTAACTCACCCAATTCACCTCCCTCTTGGGTGAGACTGCCACTAACATTACATCTTTCCACCTCTCATTTGCTGGTACATGGCGTGCTTGACTTGGGAGTATACCTTAAAGTCTCATTCTATTATATCATAAAAAAGGCTTCTAAATATCTATTATTTCCTCTTACATGAATAATTTACTTTGATAATATCATATTGGTAACGTATATTTTAATCATGCATGTCAAAAGTCTAGCTACAAAGAAGAAATGGAAGTACAGTCGTAGATTTAAAAGATAGCAAAACATATCACAATATTAAAATGGAATTTGACACCTTGTTATGTATTTGGAAACAAACCAAACGGGTATGAATTTGAATCAAGTGTTTTCTCTTTGTCAACTTTTAGTGTCCATTCTTTAAACATTGTCCTGTTCTTTTTGCCCCCCTTTTCTATTGTGAAACTCATCTAGTCTGTTCTTAAAATACTCCTCTGGTCCTAAATATAGGACCTATTTTGTAGTGTAATTTACACTACAAAATAGGGAAAATGATAGCAAAATACCATGTAAATTTCAAAAAGACAAATAAGGCACCTGAATAAGCAAAATGACAAATAGGGCATTGGGTACCAATTTGGAATTTAGATTTTTGGCCTAATGACCGAATTGCCCTGTCTAAAAGTGAGAAGAAAGTAAACAGAGGAAGACATTGATGAAACACGGGAAGAAGGAAAGAAGAATGTTGGAAATGCTATTATCTAACTCCTCCGCATCACTATTCTGTAGAAATTGTTGATTTGGTGGGTTTTGGTTGTGGGAAAGAGGATTTGCAGTAAGAGAGAGAGTGAACCTGTAGGATTATGTGAGTGAGTAGAAGTTGATGGCGGGATTTTGATTATTCATTTTTGTGGCTGCTTCATGGTGAAATAGGAACATGATTATTGTATTTGAAACCACGAATAACAAGCGAGCTTGATATTACCATAGAACGCCAAGGGCTAACAACACTGCCGTTAGCAACCAGCATTCTATATTTAGTCCTCACAAAAATCATTTTCAAGCATGCATGGGGCCAATTTATCATTAGTAAACAAGAATCTTTTCTATCATTAAAAACATGTAAAAAGAATATTTCATAACAAAAGACCCCAGCATGAAAGTTCATAAAATTTCAAATATTTTCTTCAAATTTCATCAACGAACAAAAATCATTTTTTTGAGTAATAATAACTCAAACAAGAACATTTCAAGATGTAAAAAAAAAAAATTTACAATATCAAACAAGTAAAAACGAAAAATGGTACAATTGAAATGAAGTTGTTTTGATGAAACAATACTTGAAAAATATGAGGTAGCTAAATAACAATAAAACAAATAAGAAAATATCATTTATAAAAGCCTATTTACGGGACTCTATTCACACTTCCATTATACTTTAAGACAATCCTTCTTCTTTACTCTTACAATCATCAAAATTAATACTAGGGAAAATTTTGATTAAGAACCACATATGGGAATTAATTTCAAACAATCCCAAAAAATTCTAAAATGTTACTGTAAGACCAAAAGACTAAACTGAAATTAAAATTAGGAGTAAGATTATAATAATACTCCTCATTTTTTTTAAAAAAATAAATATTATATGGTTGCCGGAGTTTTGACCCCCGGAGGTTAGAGATTCGGCCACCGGCGCTTAGGTGGCCGTCGCTGAAGGTTGGAGCTCCGGTGGCCACTACTGTAGCGTTGGTGGCCTAAAGTTTTTTTTAAAAATAAGATGGCCAAGGGAAAGTTTGAACCCATGACCCCTTGGCACCCTAAAAATGATATGACTGCCAAGCCAAGCAAACCATTTAATCATGTAATGGAAATTAAATATATATATATATATATATATATATATATAACAAAGCAAACACAAGTATCCAAATGTAAGTGAACAAGTAAAATTCGACAATTTACAAGTAAAATTTAGTAATTTACAACAAAAATTTGGCAATTTACAAATAACGTAAGGGAATTCACAACCTCAAATACAAGTGTTTAAGTGTAAATGAGCAAGTGAAATTCGACAATTTACAACAAAAGTTTATGGATTTACAACCTAAATTCGGCTATTCACAAGAAACACAAGAGAATTCACAACTAAATATGTAAGTGTTTAAGTGTAAATAAACAAGTGAAATTCAGCTATTTACAACCTAAATTCAGTGATCTGTAAGAAACATAAACATTACAAAAGTAATAAGAGAATTCACAACTTCAAATACAAATATTCATGTTTCTTATGAATCGTTGAATCTGGGTTGTAAATATCTTAATTATTGTCGTAAATCACTAAGTTTCACATGTAAATCACTAAATTTTACAAGTTCATTCACACTTACATTTGGGGTTATGAATTCCATTATATTATTTGCAAATTGCTATATTATTTGCTTGACTTGATGGTCATATTATTTTTGGTGTGCCAAGGGATTATGGGTTCAAACCTTCCCTTGGCCATCTTATTTAAAAAAAAAAAATTCAGGCTACCAGAGCTCCGACCTCCGGTAGCTGAAACTCTAGCTACCATTAATATTTATTTTTTAAAAAATTAAAAATGAGGGGTATTATTATAATCTTACCCCTAATTTTATTTTTAGTTTGGTCTTTTAGTCTTCTAGTGACATTTGAGAATTTTGTAGGGGCTATTTGAAATTAATTCCCATCTGCTGTCCTTAATCGAAATTTTCCTTTAATACTATGCGGCATAAGCTGTTTAGCACAATGATTTCGGCAGCCAAGATACACCATCTTAATCCTTAATTTGCAACAATTTAATATAGCAGGAGAACTTGAATCTTAACCCCTTTTTCTTTTTCTACAAATACTAAAGTTACAAATTCGAATAACGATTGAGTTTCATCACCCTTAAATATTAGCTAATTAACCAAATGCCATGAGTTTGAAATATAACATTTCTACTTCCCTTTTCACGAAGCATTTTGTCACCCATGAGTGTCTCACCATTCTCTTCATGAATTTAAACTTTAATTAAGTTCCTTTCGCACTTCTATACATAAGCCTTAGCTTTCTAGCAAATTTTACTAACCTCCCAATCCACTTCTTCTCTTGAACATTAAACAAACACTTCAAGTGCATTCCACAATTCAACTCATAACCCTCGGACAATCTTAAATTTAAACCAATTCAATTCATACATTCCCTTATCAACCAAAAAGCTTTATTATTATAGGGAATACTTGCCTCTGGTTCAATGTAGTAATACATTCTTCACCGTTATACCTTACAATAAATCTTTTCTATCCATCATACAATTCGTCAAACACCTTGTGTACATACATTCGTACAAAAGTAAATAAAAATCATGGCAGTCCATAAATCATCAACCACACAATTCTCAACTAACCCATCAACCTCACAAAATTTTCTGCCTCAATTCCTTAACCAGACCCAACTTGCAATGGAGAGAAATCATGCTTTGAAAAGATGCCAAAAGATACAAAGGATATTTACTTACTTGAACCGGACAACCCTACCACCATCCTCCATTAAACCATATTCCCAATTCCTTGCTTAAACCATGCGGATAGCATGCACCACCATGACATACAAAACAAAAAAAAATGAAGGAGACGAGTTGATGATGCAGAAAGGAGGAAGGGGCAGCGATCGAGGAAGATGAAGTATGAGTGAAAGAAAGGCGAGGAGGACAAAGCAACGGATGGCGACCTAGGCGAGGGGGACGAAGCAAGGATGGCGACCTAGGCGAGGGGGACGAAGCAACGGATGGCGACCTAGTAGGTACATCGCCAGTGAATTTTGTGTACTGCAAACACCCCCCCCCCCCGGGGGAGCGGGGGTTCCAGAAATTCCTCTCCCCTTTCTCCCATCCCCCGTTTCCCCCATTTTTTAACATCTAATCATGTGTCGGCTAAACCAAAGCCCAGTAAAAAATAATGACATCCTTCCAAGTTGGTCAACAAAGTGACGCCACTTTCCTTCAAATTGGGCCAAAAATGGGCTCCTATCAATCTTTTATCTTGGACTATATTTTGGTGTTCTCCTTGACCAAATTAGAAATAAATTCCATAATTAATTGTTTGGCGAATTCCTAATCAAGAAAACTGTTATATTTCTTTTGAAAAAAACTCCCTTTCATATAATAATATTTCTTACATTTATTGGATTCAATATGGCTCCATATAATTTCACTTTGTTTTGGAAAAAATATAATAATATTTTTTATGCCCAAAAATTAATTTGAACTTAGAACTTCCATTTCTTGGAAGTAACTATCTCTGTCAATTCACTCCAATTCTTAAATAATTATTCCCCACATTTTCTAATTATTTAAGACCTTTAAATAATTTAAATTATGCAATTTTTGTTTTTAAAAAAATCTCAAATATAGGCTCCTCTTATTGTTGGGCTACAATAATTAATATAAAAAAAATGTACTAACCAACCTTTCATAAGTGTACATCAGGGTTGTGACACCAACACTAAAAATAAAAACAAAACATAGAGTTTAATTTTAAGATCACAGGCCCAATTTTAAGACAGTCATAAACCAGAAAAATCATTCTCATGGGGTCCGAACCACCCGCCAAGATCTTCACCCAAATATCATCATCATCAAGATTCTAATCTACCCAGAAGTTTGACAGCACCGAGAAGCAAGTAAAGACTTTGACGTCAAAATCTTATAAACTAGATTCGACCAGCCATAAACCAGAAGCAAAGGTCACATGCAGTAAGAATCAGCTCATGCAAACCAAAGCAACCTCATTTACATACATATATATCAACATCAAATTTCTTTCTTCCCAAAAACTCAGAAGCCGACATCCACAGCTCCAAAAATTGAGCCCCTGCTTCGGATTGAGAAAACAGAGACAAGGAGAAGAACATTTAGACCGAATAACACACATGCAAGACATATATATATGTATACACTTATATTTATCAGTTTCGGCCTTCACTTCTTAACTCTGTAAATTCGAAATCCATGAAGCTCAACTTAGAGATTTCAAAACCTGATACCAGATTGCTCATGCCATCCTTCGAAACATATATAAGAGCAAAAAAAACTCACATGCAACACTGTCTATCAACATGCAGACCCAAAAACTACCATCAGCCAAAAGCGTATATATGATATTCACGCTTCAAGTATCTTAAATTACTATGTTATGGGACTTATATAGAAAATTATTAAATAGAAAATCAACTATATGATAAAACAATTTATTTATAGAAATCAATAAAAAAGAATCTTATGTCCCTTGTCTCTTGCAAAATTTAACAAAACCACTATAGAATGCCAAGTGGATCTCCTCCTTCAATGCTTCGACTAAGTAGAACCCCAAATTCCTCCCCTTCTTCCACGTTCAGCTGCAGAAAAGAAAATTTTCAGCCCTCACTCCTCAAACTTTATGAAAAATCGAAAAGGAAGAAGGACCGAAGCTCTCAAATCCCAACACATATAACATAGCAGAGTGGGTAAAGACAACGCTCTGCATACATACTTATATGGCAGAAATCTGAAGAACAGAGGAAGGAGATGAGTTTTGAGCATGAAGAAGAAAGAAAGAAGAAAGAAGGGGGACGGCGTTCTGCACACACCGCGCATGGCAGCGACTTGTAGAATAGAGGAAGAAGAGGATTCAGTATATGGGTGTTGCCAAAAGAGAACAATCATTAATCTTAGCTAAATTAAGAATGATGGAATGATGAAGTACTATGCGGGAGGGGCTCAAGGGCCCTTCCAAATAAACCCAACTACCTTGTTTCAAAAGCAAGGAACAAAAAACCGGACTGGTAATTAAACCAGTTAAAGCAGTGGGTTAGGGGTTACTGGTTGGATCAGGGTCAAACCGGAATCAAACCGGTCATATTAAAATAATATAATTTAATTCACAATATTAAAATAAAAAAAATTCATAAACAATATCACTCTGAAAAATAAAAGAAGTTACAAAATTTGACCAGACTTCCATTTTATTTTATTAAGTATATAATTATATAATATGTATTTATATATAATATCAGATAAAAAATTAAATACAAATCTTTGGAAAACAAAAAAAATAAGAGAAATACTGACAAGCCTGCAAAGTCTTCCCATCCTTTCAATTTTTTGTACTTCCAAAGCATAGGCATACGGCGCTTTTCAATTTTTTTTTCTCTTTCTTTTCTTTTTTAAAATTCATTTGTCTCTTCTTCATCTACGGTTCTCCCTCTCTTTCTGTCTCTCTGAACCCTTCCTTCATCTCTTTTTTCTTTTTTCTATTCATTTGTCTCTTCTTCTTCCGCCACTCTCTCTCTCTCTCTCTGAAGAGTTCTTCCATTGAAAATGTAGTAATTTTTTCCTTCTTCTTCTACGTTTCAAAAAGGAAAACAATAGTAGGCTCTATGTTTTAACTCCAAAAAGTGATTGCAAGCTCATCTCCTCCCTGCGATCTCTCTCTCAGACACTGTCCTTCTTTCTCCTTCTCACCTTCATTCCTTCTTCCTTCAGATCTGATAGGTATTGCACTCTCCTTCTTTCGGCCCTCTTCTTCCTCCTCTCCTATCTTTCTTTTTCCATCAACCATTTCATTTTTCATTAGGCTTTGTTTTTTTTTTTTTCCCGAGTGATTTTCTTAACAGTAACCCGAGCAACCCAACCCAACCGGCGGTTTTTCCGGTTTGATGCCGGTTTACACTGGTTTGTTTCGGTTCATTTCGGTTTGATTCCCCACCAGTTTTATTGATGAACCAGACCGGATCACTGGCCGGTTCACCGATTTCCTGTCTGAACCGGCCGGTCCGATCCGGTTTTTTTGTTCATTGTTCAAAAGTTTCTTGATATATATATCTATCAAGAAACTTTTGAAATAGATTGTGTTGCAAATTATTAGACTTGTTCCTTACACCAAAAATAGCTTAATTAAATGCTTGCATAGTTGTGATGAATCCTTTAAGTATTCGTGTGGCTATTATACATCTAATAAAAATAAATACTAAAATTTTTAGATACAATAGGTATTGTACTGAATTGGTATAATATGTAAATTTTTGTTTGAAAGTGTAAAAACGTAGCAATGTAACCCTGCTATTTAAAAGGATTAATTTTCACCGTTAAATTTGACTTATGTCCCACGTGGCACTGCCACATCAGCACTCTATTTCCGCATAGGCCCTTACTTTTTGCCCTCTCTCCCCTCTCTCTTTCTGATGAAGCATGTGTATATGGACATATTGTCCCTTCTCTTCACAAACATACACGTATATATGTCACAATAATTGGAGGTAATATATATTAAGTATTAACCGCCCAATGTTTATAGACATGGAGTGATTGACTTGTAAGTGGATCTCAAAGTCACACTCCCTTTCGTAAGAAACAGCTTGTGTGTGTGCGTGTGTGTATTATTTTCATAAAATCATTTTAGTTCAGGTTGGTTTACTTTATACGAATATAGCTCATACCTTATAGAAGTATGAGGGTCGAATTTCATTGTTGATCATCCTTAAATATATTTTTGAATATTTTTTGAGCTGGGAGATATATTCTCGTCGCAGTGAGCCCACACCTCGACCAAGCTTTGTTTAATGCATTTTATGGGGAGAATGTGATTAAGCGTATAAAGAACTTTCTTAATGATAATTATAATAGAAAGGAACAATGTTTTATTTTTCATATAAGCAGCACGTTTAGTCATATTTGATACCGTTTGTATTTGGAGACCAAACAAATGTATATAAATATTAATATATAAAATAAATTTTTTTGGTTAATTTTATTGTTCATTCTTTAAATATCTTCTTTTCTTTTTTCTTTTTTGAAAAACTAGCCTAGCCTTATTAGAAGGGGTCTGAAAATATTGTGCATGTAAAAAAGGGGTCCCGTGAAAAGATATTTTTATCATTGAAAAAGATAAAGCACAAGATATTTTCTGCAAATTCGTCGCTTAAAAATTTCAATATTTTAATTGGAATTTCCATTTATATTATTGAACCGTTAATTTAATATCCATATCATAGCTGAATATTGGTTAGAATAACATTGTGAAAGATAAAGTTAAAATTGATCCGTAGATATTACATACACATATCTAAAATATTGTGCATCCAGGAATTAACATACACGTCTTTTTACACTTCTTAGATTCCAAATCAAACAAAATGCGCAGTTGCAAAATGACATCTTTTGTGGTAAGGTTAGGTGAAATTCAACTGAAAAATTAATTATTTGCTTGTGGTCAGGTGTGGCAGGCTATGAAATAAGAAGCTTTGCCCTTTAATTTCATTGTGTGTTGAATGATTTCACTTCTGGGACCACACTTTATTATTGAAAAGAAGCTTGCGTATTGTTCCTTCAATATTTTTTGCATTTTCTTTTCCATTGTTTTTAATTTTTGGGTGAGACCGTTATTCCTCTCTTCAAATTAACCACCATGCACGAAATCTAAATTGATGAAAGAAATCTGTGTTTTGTATTATTCCTCTTTCTCATTACACGTGGTTAATTCAATTAATCAATTTATGTATATTTTCATTAGCTCGCAGCTAATTATTCAAGGCAACTACAGTATATTTTAATGCACGTGAATATTGAAATCATATAGAAGATTTGCGAGTAATTAAGCAAATAATAAAAATGTCGGTAAAAAATTATTAATTACTGATGTGTGTGTGTTTATACTAGTGGTTGATTTTTCAAACATTAAGTTATCTGAAAAAAAGGTTGATGCAACAAAAAAGAAAGAAAACGATAGTGATGAGAATAAATTTTAACCTACAAGCAGTCTGGTCACGTGTGGTAGGCTATGAAATAACCCAAAATGCATTTTAATGAGGTATTCTTTCATCGTTTGAGGTAGTTCCTTAATTAATTTCATTGCGTGTTGAACAATTTCACGTCTAGGGCCACACTTTCATTATTGCAAAGAAGGTTGCGTGGATATATTGTTCCTTCGATAGTATTTTTGCATTTCGTTTTTTATTTTTTTAAATTTTTGGGTAAGACAATTATTCCTTGAGAGTAAAGAAAATAGGAAAAATGTTAGTATAAAAAATATTACTGGTGTGTTTGTGTGTGTATTAATGGTTAACTATTCAAACATTAAATTGTCCATTCTCATATCATGAACCATATTTTTATTATTGCTATATTATATAGATCACAGACTAACCCAAAATATACATTTCTGATGAGAATGATTCTTTATTGCTTTATGAAGTGTACTTGGACCACATTTTCATTTTCATTGATTTAGTCTCATATGGAACAGTACCCCCGAAAGAACGTCGGTAAGAGGAAACATACACCTCCACGCTTGCGTGGCATGCTTAACTGGGCATTAGTCCTCGAAGTCAACGCGCTACATTTCATATAGGAAACTCCTAAATATCTCCCCTTATATGCATATTTTATTTTGATAATATCATCTTCGTCCAAAGAAAAATGCTAATTAAAAATGCACATAAATAATATAGCTATATATATATAATATTTTGATGATGCATATTGATAAGTCTAGTTAAAAATTAAAGGAGACGTGAAAATGGATTAAATGCATATGATACAGTCACTACATAATCAATCTGCAATAAAAATATTTACAAAAAAATGTACAACTTTTTCTTGACGTTCACTAATTAAAAAATGTAACTAAACTGGCAACCTATTATTTTTACTTGAGACGGTGTGCTTTATTTTGTCTTCTTTGCTACCTTGTTATGTATTTGGAAACCAACCAAAGAGGTATAAATTTGAATCAAGTGTTTTTCTTTGTCAGCTTTTCTTGTTCATTTTTTAAACACCGGCCTCTTCTCTTCTCTCTCTGTTTTCTCGTCTATATGTTTTTTTTTTCACTAACTAGTCTGTGCTTTAAAATATATATTTTTTGGAAATTTTTTTAAAATTGTCATATCATACATATTCACCTATAAAACGATTGCATTAATTCAACCGAAAGCATGATTCCATTAATTATCTTAATATATTATTTAATTTATTTATCATCAAACAAAGAGTTAGATGTCAGACACCCCCTAAGTCTACCAAAATGGATCTAGAATCAGGGTAAGATTTTCAAAATGGATATATATAAATAGCATTAGGTGCATATGGCATGGCAGATTTTTCGAACATTAAAGCAGTCCCCAAAGACAGTTGATGCAACGAAGGAGCTGAGAAAATTACGTTAGTAATGAGTGAAAGTTTTGACACCACAAGAACTGTATTTTCAATATCCTTTGTATTGTATGAGTCATAGAGTAAACTCATAAAATACGTTAGACAAGAAGGACGTAACCTTTGTCTCTTTAGAATGTATAATTCCGCTTCTTGGTCCACATTTTCATTTTCATTGCCTTGTTTCATTTATGGTCAGTTTTGCAGGTCATATATGAAGAGTACCTTCAAAACAAGGTTACTGCTGGAAAGAAGCATGAATATGTGGACATATTGTCCCTACTCTTCACAAACACACACACATATATGTCACAATAATTGGGGGTATTATATATTAACCACCCAATATTTATAAACAAGGAATGCTTGACTTGTAAGTGGATCTCAAAGTCACCCTACGTTTCATAAGAAACAGCTTGTGTGTGTGTGTGTGTGTGTGTGTGTTATTTTGATAAAATCATTTTAGTTCAGGTTGGTTTACTTTATAAGAATATAGCTCATACCTTATAGAAGTATGAGGGTTGAATTTCATTCTTAATAATCATTTAGTGGTTAATCATTAAATATTTTTTTGAATATTTTTTTGAACTGAGAGATGTATTCCCGTGGCAGTGAGCCCACACCTTAGCTTAGGGTTGTTCAATGCATTTTATGGGGAGGATGTGATTAAGTTTGTAAAAGAACTTTCGTGGTGATAATTATAATAGTAACGAACAATGTTTTATTTTTCGTTGAAGCAGCATGTTTTAGTCATACTTGGTACCCTTTAGTATTTGGAGACCAAACAGATGCATGTAGATTTTAATATATAAAATAATTTTTTATTATATTTTATTGTTCATTCTTTAAATATCTTCTTTTTTTTTCTTCTTGAAAAACTGATCTAATTTTACTAGAAGGGGTCTGAAAATGCTGCGTATGTTAAAAAAAAAAAAAAGGTTTTATGACTAGATATTTTTATCACTAAAAAAGATCAAGCACAAGATATTTTCTGGAAATTTGACTTAACAATTTCAATATTTTGATTGGAATTTCCATTTATATTATTGAGCCATTAATTAAACATCGATATCAATGTTGAATACTGGTCAGAATAATATTGTGAAAGATAAACTAAAAATTGATCTGTATATTACATGCACATATCTAAAATATTTGTCGGTACGCACGCACATATTGTCACCGTGTGTTTTAAAATTCCAAAACCATATACATTCCGACCTCAAAATAGTAGCACTTTGCCGGGGGGGAAAAATGTGTTCATAACAACTACTACGACTATTATTATTATTATTATTATTATTATTATTATTATTATTGCACTTGGAAGAAGAAGTAGAAAAAGGAAAAAATATAGTAATAATTTGATTCTTCGTTGCTGCTGCAGCAGGTGGTGGTGGTGGTGGGGTGGTGAAAGTTTTGAAGAAGTATTGTAACCACTAGTAAAAATATCTTCTAGGTTTCAGATAGGAAATTTCCACCACATAATAATCTCTTTCTTCTTCCTTTTCCGTAGTTTTCCGCCCGTCTAGTGTGACTTAAAATTAAGAATTAAAATCCTTATTTTAAGTTGCCTCAAAATAGTGCAACTTTTTATAGATTATTATAGCTAGAAGAGCTCCTTAATTTTATGTCCCTTGGCAACAAAAATTAAACTGAAAAATAATTTCAGAAATTGGAAAAATACTACTTCTAGTCCTTAATATAAGATTCAATGACTAGTTGGAAAAGATTAAGAAAAACTAAAAAAGTTATTTTAAATTATTTATATTTAACTTTTTTTCCAAACTAATTTACCTATCAGAAATAGGATAGATTATACCTACAGAAAGTAGTTTAGAAACCTCTTTCTTTACAACATCAAGAATCAATGGGTTGAGTTGTCTCGTGGCTGGCGCATAGCTTTGGCACTATCTTCTAACAAAATTCGATGCATGCACGCATTAGGGCTAATTCCAGGAATATCAGCAAGAGTCCATCCAATAGCTTTCATCCTTCTTTTCAGCACCTCTAGGAGGCAAATTTCTTCATCAACAGCTATGTCACTAGCTACAATCACTGGCAATGTCCCATCTTTCCCCAAATAGGCATATTTCAGCAAATCAGGAAGTGGCTTTAGCTCTAAAGAGGGAGCTTGCTCAGTTAAGGGTATAAGGCACTTTAGATCAATGTTAGTCAAACTAGAAACCTACACTGAAGACTCACAAGCAGAAGAGTAGACTTTCCCAACTTGGGAATCATTAGCAAGAACAGTAACAACAGAAGAATCAAGTAATATGCCACAATCCTCAAAAGAAGCGCTATCAGTAGCACTCATATCAAAAGCAACATCAGGGTCAAAATCAAAGATTGCTATATCATGGACATGATCAATATTAACTAACAGCTCAGAATCAGGCAATGAATATGAATCAGTTGCATCTATAACATCAATCACATTAAGTAACTGAGAGAGTCCATGTGAATCAACAGAAGTATTAGATGAGGGATCACTGAAAGTGCTAAGGCTATGGACAGGCATAGAAGAATCAAAACTAGAATGTCTAACAATCTCAATAAAATCAGTGAAAACATCAATATCAGCAGCATCTATACCAGTGCATGTATCACAACTACCAATTTCAGAACATGAACAAGAGATAGAATCATCTAAGCCAACAATATCACATGATCTAGTTATCATACTATCTCTAAAATCTATGACAGCATTATCAGTGATAACATCAATAAAACTAACACCAATCTCAGCACAACTATCAGGTGGATGTCTTAGAGAGTCAAGCACATCAAATCTAATGATTTTACCAGCAAATTTCATAGTAAGAGTACCAGCATGCATATCTATCATAGCCCTAGCAGTCTTAAGAAATGGTCTACCCAAAATCAAAGATGAATGTCCCTTTTGCCTAAATCTAGCATCATCCATATCAAGAACATAGAAGTCTGCAAGAAATATGAGATCTTTTACCTTAACCAAGACATCCTCCAAGACTCCTTCTGGAACTACACAACGTTTGTCAGCAAGAGAAGCAATTAGATTTGTAGGCTTAAGATCCACACCTTGAAGTTGAGCAAAAACTGATTTTGGCATGACATTGATAGCCGCTCCTAGATCTGTTAAAGCATATGAAAACTCAATGTTGCCAATGGTGCAAGGTATGAGAAAGCTACCAGGATCCTTGCACTGCACTAGCATTGGCATCTGATAAAGAGAAGAGACAATTGCCCCTAAGTCAACTTTGCCATCATGCTTGAGCCTTCTCTTGGTGGTACACAACTCCTTCAAAAACTTTGCATACTTGGGCACTTGTGCAACTAGATCAACCAATAGAACATTGATCACCACCTTTTTGAAGATATCATAAACATCTTTGAACATCTCAACTTCTTTCTTTTTCCTTTCAGCCCTAATCACCTTTGTGGAAAAAGGTAAGACTTGCTCGTTCACTTTCTTCCCTTCCCCATCTTTTTCTTGCTCTTCTTGCATTGCCACATGTGGTTTTCATGAACTAGACTTATTATGCGATGTGGAAGCAGGGGGAGAATCTTTGATAGCTTCCTCATCTATTAAAGCATAGGCAGTGACACGATCTATGGAGGTAATTGAATTTCCGCTTCTGAGAGGTATAGCATTAACTCCACCAATGTTAGGATTTTGCTGGGTGCCAACATTAGGGTTAACTACTACCTGAGATGGCAACTTCCCTGAGCCTTGATTTTGCATGTTACTAAGTGCATTAGGTAACTGCCCAATCTGAGTTTGAAGATTCTGAATTTCTTGGCTATGTTGCAGATCCTTTTGTTCAAACTTATCCATCAGGAGTTTCATCATGCCTTCTAACTTTGAACTCTCATCTTGATTGGGTATAGTTTGCCTAACTTGTTGGAACATTTTACCACCAGAAGAGTTTATGCTTTAATTGAACTGTGATTGTTGAGGCTGGCCACTCCCATATCTAAGATTTGGATGGTCACGCCATCCAAGGTTGTATGTATTTGAGTAAGGATCATATTTCTGGCCACCTTAGTCATAGGCTTAGTGTGGTATATTGCATTACACGAGTCAACTCCATCATTTAGGTAAGGGTAAGAGTCAGTGGTGTGAGTAGCTAGAGAGCAAATAGAGCAAAGTGGCCCAATTAGAGCTGTAAAGTCAGCTTGTGGGATGAAAGCGGAAGAAGATCCCACAGAAGGAGCCATATTTTGGGGGGTTTTTCATCTGAAATACCACCATTTTCTCCATAGTAGATGCTAACTTATCAATTTTGCTCTCAAGGCGAGATTCAGAATAAGATGAATGCAATCTGACTTCATTTACTCTAGCTTGCTGTCTAGTACCAAACTGTTGGGTATTTTCAGCTTTCTTTTCAATTAATCTCCAAGCAGCTTCAACAATCAAGTCAAGAAGAGCACCTCCAGCAGCAGAATCTAGTAAATCTCTCTCAAGAGGCAAGAGCCCTTCATGGAAATATTGAATCAGCAATGTATCTAAAATTTGGTGGTGAGGACAACTGGATAACAATGCCTTAAAACGCTCATAATACTCATAAAAGGGTTCCCCAGACATTTGTCAAAAACCGCAAATATCCTTCCTGATGGAGGAAGTACGAGATGCTGGGAAATACTTTTCCAAAAACAATCTTTTCAGCTGGTCCCATGAAGTAATGAATCCAGGAGGTAACCAAAGAAGCCAATTCTTCGCAGAACTTTCCAAAGAAAATGGGAAGGCACGCATCTTCATCTAATCCTCAAACACACCAGTAGGCTTCATAGCAGTACAGATCATAGGAAAAGTCTTCAAGTGATTATATGGATCCTCACTTGCAAGACCATTAAATTTTGGAAGTAAATGAATTAATCTAGACTTTAACTCAAAATCAGTGTTAATATCAGGATAATTAATGCACCAATTTTGAAAATGTAAATCAGGTGAAACTAGTTCCTTGATAGTCCTAGCAGGATTAGCCATGCTACTATCAGAATCAGAAGAGTCAGAAGAATTAGAGAAATCAGCAGTTAACTTAATAGAAGAATCACTTCCTATAAGATTACTAGCTTGATCTCTCCTTCTTTGATGAAAAGTCCTCTCAATCTCAGGATCAAATTCAAACAATTCTTTGCTAGAGGATCTAGTCATGCACTCAACAACTATCACAAATCAAAGTGAAATGAAAAGAAGAAAAAAAGAAATGCATAAAAAAAACCCAAAAAAACGGAGAGAAAATATGTAAAATCACCTAAAACTCAAACCTAAAGTCTAACCATTGCTCCCCGGCAACAGTGCGAAAATTGATGATGCCTTTATCGTTAAAGCACTCAATTAAACTAGATCCTAATTAATTTGTAGTTTAGAATCGACCTAGGTCATTACTTCCAAGGAGTAAGTTATGGTTTCTTTACGTAAAAATTTAGGTGATAAAAAAAATGCTATAAATTGGACCTAAACTAAAATACAAAATTCTAATTCTAAATGCAAGATGCAAATGTCTTAAAATCTATATGAAAATTAAATTAAACTTAAATGAATGCAATGCAAATTTTTGGGGGTATTTTTTTTTTGGAAAAAAATTAAAATGATAAATAAAGAAAATTGACTAGAGAGCAAAGAAAATTAACAAGTGAAAATTGAGAAGTTCTCTTCGGTAAGGTAGAGAGAACAACTTAGCATTTGCATGGATTTAACCTTCATAATCTTAATTCGTTAATTAGACCAAAGGGAAGTGATAAGAGAGTGGAATTAATAAACTTAATTACCTACTTGAAACAAAAGGAACCCTCAATTTCAAAAACCCTTAAACTATTAGAGAACTCATAACAGTATAAGGTTGGTTAATTAAGCTTATTAAAACCAATGAAAAATAACTCAATTAATTCTGGATATTATGTTTGAAATTATCCAATTAAACAATTAGACAATTAACCAACTTAATTAAACAATTAAGAGGCAAAAGAACCCAAATTTTGCAATTCAAACCACATTGATAATTAAACTCATAATGAAAACTCAATTATAAATTCAATTAACAATGCAAAAGTTCTAAACATAAATTCCAACAAGTGTCTCAACACAAATAAAATCCAAATATCAATCCAATCCAAGCATAAAAATGACAATCTAGAACTAAATTGTCTCACAAAATTACAACTTAAAATTATTTAAAACTAAATAATCTCAAGTCCTTGAATTAAAAAGATAAATAGAACATCACTCCCTTATGGTCTTCAAGTGCTAGCCCAAGGCTCAAGCCTCCTCCATGCTCCTCCCAAGTTGTCTCCCTAACAAGCTTAAGCCTCCATCAAAATGTCTCTTCCTCCAAAGTTGTTAGATGCCATGGCCATGAATGATGAGGTGTAGATGAGAAGCTGTGCGTGTAGTGAGAAAGGAGAGGAATTGATTGAAATTGGTGGGTGAATATGGAATGGAATCAATCAAAATATGAGAGATGGCGTGAGACTCAAGGGATAGTGGTGAAGGAAGCCAAGGACGTGTTTTTTTTTTTTCCCCTGTGACCGTGGAATGAAGCAATCCTATTTTCATTGGTGATTGCTCGGATATATGGTGTGAATCTTTGCTCTCAAATAAGGAAAATATTTTAATGGGAGAAAAGGAAATTTTTGTGGATCCAAAGCTCAAGCCTATTAGTAATTAATTGATCCACTTGATATTAGTCATTGGATCGTGCTTAAATCCCAAGAAACAATCTTGCACCATTCGATTTCCTATATGCTCTTTCTTGACCTACAAGAATTTAAGTGCATCCATTAATGTAGATTATATCCAAATACAATATAATCTCTATCAAAATTAAATGTTGGATATGCATAAAAATTAGGCAAGAAATTACAAAACTTTCTAAAAATAATCTTTCTAAAAATATGAAACTTGATTCCAAAGAAATAAGAAAAATTAATTCCAAGTCAAAAATAGGAAATCACAAAATATCTATATTCTTAATCCAAAATCTCAATTTTTATAGAAAATCCAAAAATCAACTAATTAATCCAATTATGCATAAAAATACAATTAAGCTCAAAATTATCATTTAAATTCTAAATTAATGTGGGATAAAATTTATAAAAATTGGGCTTTATCAGCCATGCATAGATGATACCTCCAAAAGAACATTAATCACTATTGGGAAGAAGCATGCATCGACAAATTGTCCTAACCCTTCACAGCATACCTATCAAAGTCTACAATAATCTTTAATTCCTTGGATGGATGCATCGGTACATGGACTGCTTGACTTGTAAGTAGACCTCAAAGTCACCCTCCATTTCACACGAAACAACTCACATGTGTGCGTGTGTTTGTAATTTTAATTTGGTGATACCATTTTAGTTTGCCCAAAAGAAAACACAACAATTCACTTCAAAAACACATGAATAGTGCAGAATTTATTTTTTCTCTCCAGATTTTATATATTGTATGTGGCAAAAATAGAGCATGTATTTTTGTATGGATATTTTAAAAGACAGACACTCAATATGATGATACAATTTCTACACCACAGACCTGAAGGGATCATTATGTGCAATTTTTTTTAAAGCATTTTGAAATATTCTATTGAAGGATAACATCCTAACAAAATTAAACTTGGTTTAGTTTATATGAACATAGGATGGCACATATGTTAAAGGACTAAGGGGTTTGAATTTTATTGTTGAAATGAAAATCATTCTAGCTGTCACCCTCCATTTGGATGGGAAGAAAAGTTGGGAGGAAAGAAAATAGAAAGAGAGAAAATGGGGAGAAGAGAAAACTTGAAAGAAAATATTATCACTTCTCTTATTTTGATGGACAAGAATAAACGGAGAAGAAAGAAAATGTGTAAATACATGATGACTAAGATACCCTTACTTTTATATCAAAACATATCATGATTAAAATTAAATTAAATATCATAATGAAAAATCATATTGAAGTTAGCATCAATTATCATGTTATTATATTTTAATATCAATTATTTTGTGAAAAAGATTATTTTTCTTCTGGAAAAAAAATAACATTGTGTAATGCTAAAAAAACAACCAAAACAATATATAATAGAAACGAACGATGTTTTATTTTTCGTTGAAGCAGCATGTTTTAGTCATATTTGATATCTTTTGTATTTGGAGACCAAACAAATGTATGTAAATTTTAATATATAAAATATTTTTTTTTGTTATATTTTATTGTTCATTCTTTAAATATCTTCTTTTCTTTTTTGAAAAACTGATCTAGCCTTACTAGCAGGGGTCTAAAAATGTTGTTGCCTACGTAAAAAAAGGGTCTTATGACAAGATATTTTTATCATTAAAAAAGATAAAGCGCAAGATATTTTCTGTAAATTCTTTGCTTAAAAATTCCAATATTTTGATTGAAATTTCCATTTGTATTATTGAACCATTAATTTAATATCAATATCATAGCTGAATATTGGTTGGAATAACATTGTGAAAGATGAACTTAAAATTGATCCGTAGATATTACATATACATATCTAAAGTATTTGTCAGTAACGCACGCACATATTATCACCGTTTGTTTTTAAAATTCCAAAAATATATTATCACCACCACCACCACCACCACCACCCCTTAGTATTACTACTACCATGTTGCTGCTGCCAGTGGGATGTTGAAAATTTTTGTAGTATTGCAACCATTCGTAAAAATATCTTCCCAATAACTAATGGCAATTATTATTTGTTATCAATGAAAAATTACGCATAAATTTCATGTACGAAAATCAGGCAAAAAAAATTGATATTTACAAGTTAAAATTTCATATTTATTAGTAAATTAATTTGTAAAATGTAAAATTTGTAAAGAAGAAAATGAATTTCTGAAGGCTTCTGTATATTTAATTTTCTAATGTGGTTCATATGAATAATTTTCCATTTAATCAAACAAACTGCATCTTTGAAGAACCACAACCCAAACTGCAGAGATTTGCAATCCAAGACTTAAAGTCCCCTTATAAAAAGAAGTAATAAGTAAATTGCTATACCCCAAAACAAAACTAAATATACTACTATAACATAATTGAAAAATTTAAATAAAGGACCTAAAGGGAGTGATATTTATCGACGATCTTAAAAATTATAATTATTTAGAAAGACCAAAAATCAAAATGTAAATATATATACACTAAATTGCCCGTAACAAAACTCCCACATGTCAAGTTTTGATAATTATTGGCTAAAAAACAGGGGGAGTATTAATATTCGGTTATCATGCATCTATTTCAGTATTACTATACTTTTTTTATTTAGTAATTACATATACTAATATTGACTCAAATTGCACACCTAAGATTCGACAGTCCGTGCCTTCTAATGAGTTGTGCCTCCCACATACTTAATATTCATATGTGTGTCTCTCTTCGTTCTTTTCATTACAGTAGCAAATTTTATATATGATTTTAATTTTTCCTTTTCGATAACATTAAAATTAAAAGGAGTCAAATTAATGTATAAGCTTGTTTTTTAAACTAACAAAATGAATTATTTTTATTTTTTTTAATTTTCATAATAAGTTGTGGACGTTGAGATATTTTATAAAAATAAAAATTATTTTTTAATTTAAAAATAATTTTTAGTTTTTTCAAATTTTATAATTTCTTCTTGCGGCTATATGTTTTTATCAGTGCTCTTCCTTATTGTCAGAAACTACTTAAACAAATTTGAAATAATTAAACTAAAATTTTTTATTATATTACATTTAATAGTAACTGTCAAATAATTTTTTTAATACAAAACTGTTAAATTATTAAGATGCTGTTTGAGAAATGTAAGGGATGAGATTAAGGGCATTTTAGTATTTGTATATTTATATTCTGTTTTTTAGTCTTTCAAATAATTACAATTTTTAAGATCCTTTTCAATAAATATTAATTTTAGGTATATCTCCCTATTTTTTCCAAAAAAATTATCGGTAAATATAGAAAATTATGTTTTTAAATAATAATAGTGCTATTCATAATTATAATTATAATTTGTTAAGATCTTTTGGGATACATTGGGAAAATACGAATCATTGACCTCAACCCACACCTAATTGGTTATGATTTTTAGTTAGTTACCATACAAATATATAAAGCCAACAACTTTTTTTTTTAATTAGACCAAAAGAAATTTTCCTCCCTGTCTTCTAATAATTAGACAGACGAAAATGCTGGTTTCTCTTTTTATCACACGTCCCCTCTCCCTGCGTTGCCATGAAAAGGTAAGGCGCGTAAACACAATGCCATGCCCAAATTGCAAAAAGGCATCTCTCATGATAATATTTAAGTTCGGCTAAAAGGAAGATTAATTATTAGCATGGGGACTTGAAAAAAATTTTTAATTTTGAAAATAATGTTTTAACTTTAAAAAGTTTAAAATTTAATTTAACAACATAAATTATAGATACTATATGGTTTTTATTTGGCCAGCACATAAAGATATCTGTTTTATATCTTTGATATTTTGTGCATTTATAAAAATATTCAAAGTCTTTAAACTGTAATCTCTCTCTCTCTCTCTCTGTGCGCATTTTAAATATTTGCATGGTTTTTTAATATTATTAATAGATGAATATGTAACCATAAATTGAATTTATTGATACTTTGATTTATAAATTGTAGGGAGGGGTGAACTAATGATACGTTTGGCAAGCTAAAAATAGATATATAAATAGATTATGTGGATTTTAGAAAAAATCCCAAAATATATAGAACAATATTTCTACAAACTCAATGACTGAATAATTATTTTTTTAATGAAAAGGACTCATTCACCCATCCACCTCAAACGAGTATGCATATGGCATGGTAGACTTTTCAATTGTTAAGTCGATGCAATGAAAGAGGTAGAAAATAAGGTTAGTAATGAGGAGAATTTTGACCCCACAAGTGGGGTATTATAATATCAAGAACCATATTTTTATTATCACCATATTGTGAGGCCACAAAGTAATTCCAAAATATATGTTAGTGATGAGAACAAGCTTTTTCATTTTATGAAGTGTAATTTCAATTATTAGACCACGCAGCTTTTCATTTTCATTGCATTAGTCTTAATTTGAGAGGAAATTATGATCATTTGATAAAAAATTTGCAAGTATAGCTAATAATAACAATACTAGTTTAAAAAATATTGCTAGTATACATATATTAACGGTTCAGTGTTCAAACACTAACTTGTCCCAAAAAGAAGTTGACGAAACAAAAGAGAAAGAAAATTACATTAGTGATGAGGAGAACTTTTGACTCTACACATTAGTATGTTATTACATTAAGGACCATATTTTCAATATCACTATACTATATAGCCCACAAAGTAACCCAAAAACGTTAGTGATAAGAAAAATTCTTCGTCACTTTATAAAATGTAATTTTTTGTCTTGGACCACATTTTGATTTTCACTTATTTAGTGTAATTTGAGAGAGTAACTCAAAAAGTCTTTAGTCTTAATTTGATTGGATGTATTACATCTTTCTATGTCCCATTTGCAGATACATATGAATGGTGTGCTTGACTTGGCAGTAGACTTCAAAATTATCACACTCCATCTCATAAGAAACTGCTTCTAAATATCCCTTCTTATATCAATATGATATCAGCCTGGTTAAAATAAAATTACTTCTTAAAGATCATGTAAGTAATACCACTTTAAATATATATGTGTGTGTGCGTATTTAATATTTTGGTGTATATTGATAGTCTAGTTAAAAAGAAGAAATGTCTATACAATAAATTTAAAAGGAAGTAATAAATAATCACGTTATTTGCATGAAAAGAATTAAAAGCAATGCGGTGTACACTTCTTACGTCTAAAAGCAGAAGGTTGAACAATATTAACGCCCTAAGATACATTCAGCGCACAATCAATCTATAATATAAATATTTACTAAAAGGAAAAAGGTTATGAATAAGCATTTTTTTAAAGTACAGCTTTTTGTCTGCATATTTCAAGAAGCAGAATCATCAATCTAATAATCCATTCTTAAGCTCGATGCTAATAGGAATTACCTTATGCAGTTTTAAAGAAAAAAGTTTGAAAAATTATATTGAAGGATAAGATCGATCCTAACAGAATGAGGGTTGGTTTATTTTGAGAATATGACTTAATATGTACCCAAATGAATTCCAAATTTTTTGCTGATGTTCGAACAAAGTTATGATTTAAACATGCTTTGAAATTTGAGACGTATTCTATTACTAAACTTTGTCTAGTGATGTAAGCAAAATTCTAGAAAAAAAAATCCTAAAATTTGTAATTTTCAATTTAGGCACCTAATACTTCAAAATGACAGAGAAGAAAATAAATCAAAATTGAAATTTTGAAATTCAAAAGAAATGACATAAATGTCCCTTTATTAATCTAGGACCACACTTTCGTAATTGAAAAGAAGCTTGCGTGGATATATTGTTCCTTCAATAGTATTTATGCATTTAGTTTATTTATATATTTATTTTTAATTTTTGGGTAATACAATTATTCCTTTCTTAAAACCACCATGTATGAAATCTAAATTTGAGAGTAAAGAAAATAGTAAAAATGTTAGTATAAAAAATATTACTGGTGTGTGTATTAATGGTTAACCATGCAAACATTAAGTTGTCCTTTAAAAAAAAGTTGATGCAATGAAAGAGAAAGAAATTACATTAGTGATGAAGAGAAAATTTAACCATACAAATAGTCCATTATCATATTATGAACCATATTTTTATTATCACTTTATTGTATGGATTACAAAGTAACCCAAAATATACGTTTATGATGAGAATGATTCATCATTACTTTATGAAGTGTGATTGGACCACATTTTCATTTTCTTCAATTGCCCATAACAAAATTCCCACATCTCAAGTTTTGATAAGGGATTATTGGGTAAAAACAACAGGGGGAATATTAATATTCGTTTATCAACTATTTTCAATATTTTTAAATTTAATCTATAATTTATAAAAATTCTACAAATTAATCAAATATACGTTTTTATGTAATAATCATATATACTAATGTTCACTCAAATTCCATCCCTAAGATTCGACAGACAATGCGTTTTAATGAGTTGTGCCTCCCACATCCTTAATATTCATATATGTGTCTCTCATTGGTTCTTTTCATTAAAGAAGCAAATTTTATATAGGATTTTAATTTTTCCTTTTCTATAACAATAAAATTAGAAGGATTCAAATTAATGCAAAGGTTTTAGTTAGTTTGTTTAAAATTTTCATGACAAGTTATGGATGTTGAGATATTTTACGGAAAATAAAAATTATTTTTAATTAAGATCATAAAAATAATTTTTATCTTTTGCAGCGTCTATATGTTTTCATCATTTCCTTATTTTTAGAAACTACTTAAACTAATTTTTAAAATAATTAAAACTATCACTTTTTTTATTATATTACATTTAGTAGTAACTGTTAAATAATTTTTTCAATACAAAACTGTCAAATTATTAAAATGCGGTTTGAGAAATGTAAGGGATGCGATTAGCGGCATTTTAGTATTTGTATATTTATATTCTTTTTTTTAGTCTTTCTAAATAATTATAATTTTTAAGATCCTTTTCAATAAGTCTAAAATACAAAAACCTCCTCTAAACTTTGGGTCAGTTACGTATAACCTCTCTTATTTTTAAAAGTTTAAATTAAAGACTATAATGTTTCATGTTTTAATCATTAACCCCCGCCGTTAAATTTACTATTAAAGTTAACGGTATTTTTCATATGAACCTTTTAATATATCTTTATTATATCTCATGTCATTTGAATAATAACACTTACCAATTTAAACAAATAGTTTTAATTTTTTTCAAATACTTAAAATGAAATACTTAATTACTTTAAACGTATAAAATATTTAAATATTAAATATCATTTACAATATTTATTTGATTCGGTGCTTTTTAAGTCAAAATTATAAATTACTTAAAATTATATGTCAAATGACAAGTGTTGTTTTTTAAATGACAAGATATATACTACATAATATAAAAATAATTATTATTGTTTTAAATTATCATGGCTCAAATTTAGTTGTTTGATTTTATTTTTAAAAAAATTAATGTTTATTCCTTATTTTATAAAATATGAAATTTAGACCGTTCAAATTATAATCTCATGGTTGAGATGGTAAGCAGAAAGAATGGAGGGAAAAGGAAGTGGAGAGACCCTTCACCGTAGTTGACGACCTTATTCAAATAATATGTCTAGTTTTTTGTTAAATGAAACATGTTATTCTGCCCATATAAACTTGGGGAAAGGGGCCTCTTCAGTTCCTTTCTTCCCTCTCTATTTCTATCCACTTTCCATCTCAATTATTAAAATTGTAAATTAAACGATCCAGATTTTATATTTTATAAATTCATAAATAAGATATTTTTTATTGTTGTTTTAAATCATCATTGCTAAAATTTACTGGTTTTAATTTTATTTATTTATCAAAAAATTTAAAATTTTATCTATACCTTTATAAAATATAAAATCTAGATCGTTAAAATTGTAATCTTATAGTTAAGATGGGAAGTAGAGAGAAATAGAGGGAGAGGGAAGTGGAGAGACGCCTCTCCCTATAAACATATATTTGTTTTTATCGTTTCCCTTAAAGTTTTAATTTATTTTTTATTGTTTAAAATCAAATAATGTTATTCTCTTAATTTTCAAAAGTTATCTTTATATTCTATGGCTTTCCGAATTTGATATATATCCAATCAAATTTTATAAGAGCTACGGTCCATAACATGAGTTAACAGCAATAAATATATGAATGATATTGAAGCTTGTATGACTTATTCAGTCCGAAAATTTTGCTAGAACAGATTATATAGCTTAGAAAAACACGTATTTAGTTTAGTTTAGTTTAATTGATTTATGCTCTAGAATTGAATATGTGAAAGAAATTATATCTCATAAAGTTTAAAAGTAATTTAATGAGACTAATTTTAATTATAAATTATTTTCTTTTTAAGAAAAGAACTGATCCACTCATCTCAAACACACAAACACATGGCAAGGTAGACTTTTCAAATATTAAGTTGTCCCCAAAAGAAGTTGACGTAATGAAAGAGAAAGAAAATTAAGTGAGTGATGAGGAGAAGCTTGGTCCCAACAAGTAGTCTGCTGTCACATCAAAAACCATATTTTTATTAGTACTTTATTGTATAAGTTACAGGGTAATCCCATAAATTACGTTGGTGATGAGAGTAGGTTTTTGTGGATACGTTAGTCCTTCATTATTGGATGTATCACATCTTTCCATGTCCCATTTGCTGGTGTATGGCGTGCTTGACTTGGGAGTATATTTTGTTAAAGTCTCATTCTATTATTTCATAGAAAACTGCTTCTAAATATCTATTATTTCCTCTTACATGAATATGATAATATCAGATTGGTGATGTATATTTTGTTAGATTTAAGTGTTTTGATGATAACAAATTAAGTTTTAAGTTTCTCTGAATATTTGTCATATTAATTGATCAAGTGTTTGATCATCGCTTAATCCAATATGTGTTAGATAATTGACTACTTATTTTGAACCTAATTCTGTTAAGTTTTATCAATTACATGTTAGATAATTCAATAACTGGCTAGATAAATGGGTTGATTGATCAACTGATCGACCATTGGTATAACTGCTTGAATATAAGATGTTTCAGGAAATTATCAATCACTAAATCGATAACTGATTGATTGATAAGCTGTCAGGAAAAAGGTTTAACTTGAAAAAGGTTTTAACTTCCTCACTTGCAACAGAAAGATTATCGATCACCTAATCAATTAAGAGGTAATTGATAATGACTCAGATAATTGGTAAGGTTTCTTGACTTACTTACTGTTTTAAATAGTTTATAAATTATCGATCATTGACTTATCAATAACTTATTCGATCAAAGCTTTACTTTGTTATTTTCTAAATCAAGTTTTTCATAGACAATAATCATTCACTTAATCAATTATCTATTAATTGATCATCAACTTATCTTTGTGCATAATTTTCTACGTCTTTTTAAATTGTTTTTGGATCACATGTTCGATTAAGTCTTTATCGATCAAGTGTCAAATCAAGGTTCTTAAAAGTTATTTTCCACGATAACTTAGAATTATTGATAAGCGGTTTGATCAAACTTTTTTTTATCACCTGTTCGATGAATGAATATTCTTCACGATGATCTTTCAAAAAAATTCTTCATACTATCTTCAAGCTTTTCTTAGCTTTCATTAATCATATTATTTTCCCTTGAAAAAGATATGAAGGCTTATAAATTTAAAAGGAATAAACCTTGCACAAAATTCAAAAGTACTTTCCTTGCTAAAATTACTCTGTCTGCATTTCATCATTTATCGATCACTTATTCCATAATTGAATGATCTATAATGAACTCGATAAATGAAAGCATTTGTTAAAGTATATCTTTGTCTATTGATTGATAACCTTATCGATCAAGGGTTTATCGATCAAGACTTCGATCAAGTTGATTCGTTTTAATTTCTAAATATCTGATGATTGATTCTATGCTTTGCATTTGCTATATCAAAATCAAGAATCATTATTTGCTCTATATTCATTCATATTTACTTGATGAAGAAAACTTACTTGTGCAAAGAGACTTCTGCAGATCACGAAGCACAACGGATATATTATAGGCTTAACCTGCTATGTCAGAAGCATTTATTACGAACAACCGTTATAACTGTCGAACACACGCAAGCGATCGTCCAATGGCTAGAAGTTCTTGTGTCTAACGGATAAACTTGAATTCTCTAATTATAAAAGGCACGACGAGTATTGAATGAAGAATTAAATAAGTTGAGCTACCATCTGATGAATTACCTGTTGCATTCAATACTCTGTTTTCTGTACCGAACTTTAGTGTTTAGAATATATAGTCTGTGAGAGAGTCCGAAATTTCTTTTACTCAAATTTGTGAGTTACTCAAGAGTGTTGACTCTTGAGGGGTTGTAACCTTACAGGTAATAAGGGGGAGTGATTGAGAGTGACTCAATTGTTGTACTGAGGCACCAAGAGCCCGTTCAATCTTGGGGAATTAGTGGAAATCTCATAGGCACTCTGAGGACTGAACGTAGATTAAGTGGTTGAGATCGAACCAATATAAACTCCTGTGTCATTCTCTTTCGGTGAAATCTTCCAAACTCATTTCCACAATTTTATTCATTCATTTATTTTATTAAGTCAAATTTTTATATATCACCCACTAACATTTTAATGATGCATATTGAAAGTCTAGCTACAAAGAAGAAATGGAAGTACAGTCGGAGATTTAAAAGGAAGCAAAACATATCACAATATTAAAATGGAATGAATTAAAGGTAACGCTAGCCGTGCATAATTGTTTCGTCTAAAAGCAGAGAAGAGTTGCATAATATTTAATGTTATATGATCCATTCACTCCACAGTCAATCTATAATTTAAATATTTACGAAAAGGAAAAAGAAGTAAGAATATGCACTTTAGTATGTCATTTTTGATACCTTGTTATGTATTTGGAAACAAACCAAACAGGTATGAATTTGAATCAAGTGTTTTCTCTTAGTCACCTTTTAGTGTTCATTCTTTTAGCATCATCCTGTTCTTCCCCCCTGTAAAACTCATCTAGTCTGTTCTTTAAAATATATTTTTTTTTAAAAAAAATTTCATTTCATTTTATTTGTCTGTTTATAATACTGTTCCTATCATACCCTTATTTACTCCAATAACTTTAATTTACTTTTTGTTGGCAAAAAAAAAACTTTAACTTATTTTGTATATCCAAAGTAGCATTTTTTTTTTTAAAAAAAACTATCATACATATTGACCTATAAAATGAAGTTGATGCAATGAAAGAGAAAGACAGTTACATTAGTGAAGAGGAGATATTTTGACCCCACAAGTAGTTTGTTATCCAGACCATATTTTCATTATCACTATATTATATAATGAGGAGAATAATTCCTTTGTTGCTTTATGAATTGTGATTCCTCTTCTGCGATCACATTTTCAGTTTCATTGATTTAGTCTAATATGAGAAAGTACCCTAAAAGAACATTGGTAAAAAGAAACATACAATGCTTCTAAATATTTCCTCTTATGTAAATATTTTATTTTGGTAATAATTAATCTTGGTTCAAAGAAAATTACTACTTAAAAATACTCATAAATAACACCGCTTCATATATATATATATATATATAAAATATTGTGATGAATTATATTGATAGCCTAGTTAAGAAGAAGAAATGCATATACAATTAATTTAAAAGGAAGTAAAACATAGTCACGTCATTTACATGAAAAGAATTAAAAGCAACGCAGTGCATAATTCTTATGTCTAAAAGCAGAAGAGTTGCGTAATATTAATTTATATGATGCGTTACTACAAATCAATCCATAGGCTAAAGTATATATTTAGTTTTTTAACTTTATAAAGAGTTTTAATTTGGTCCCTTAACTTTAAAAAGTATATTTTTAGTCTTTTAATGCTAAAACTGTACATGTTAACAAAAATGATGATGTTGACATCCTAAATGTTAATAAAATATTCTTAAATACTAATATATTAAGTTTAATTTTTTAAAACAATCATCATTATTATAAAAAATCATCATTTGAACTTAACAATCTTAGGATGAAAGGACCAAATGTATCTTTTTTAAAGTTAAGAGATCAAATTGAAACCTCATATAAAATTAAAGGAACAAATGTATACTTTAGCCATTTATAATATAATTATATACTAAATGGAAAAAAATTTCGTTTCATTTTATTTGTCTGTTTACTCCAATAACTTTAATTTACATTTTGTTGGCAGAAAAAACTTTAATTTATTTTGAAGTCAGAAAGGAGTAACATTTTTTAGAACTATCATATCATAGGTATTCACCTACAAAATGGTTGCATTAATTCAACCAAAAAACGATTCCATTAATTATCTTAATATATTATTTAATTTATTTATCATCAAACAAAGACTTAGATATCAGACAAACCCCCTTATTCCACAAAATAGAATTAGAATCAGGAATCACAATTCAGTAATTTTTTCTCTTTAAAGAAGTGAGATTTTCAAAATGGATATATAAATAATAGCACAACTTTCTCGAGGTTAGTCAAACAAAAATTGGCAAAACACTAAATCAGAATACGGATAATTAATATGCAAATCCTTATAGTTTTGATTGATTTTGAATTAGGTCCTTAAGATTTTTTTCTTTTTTATTAGATCTTTTAATTTTTTTATTGTTAAATGTGTTAGTCCTTGCTGTTAATCATCTACTTACACCGTTAAATATTGCCAGTAGGAATCACTCACCCACGCATCTCCTCCTCTCCCTTCCCACCATAGCTGTCTGACTAAGCATTCTTCCCTCCTTGGACATACTATTCTCTACCATCCAGCCTCTTCATCATTTAGCTTGACCCCTGTTTGGAACCATCCAGCATTATCAGACAATATTTATTGTTGAATCATGTTCCAATCTAACCTTAACTTTCTGGGGTGTGTGGACATTTTAGTTTAATGAATGCCAATGAAACTAACTACTTTAGATGTGTGTAGGACCTATTCGAACTGTCAACTAAATGGAGTAGTGATCTATTTGCTGCTGTTGGAGCTTCGGGGTTTGATTATGATATTCTAGCAGAAAGTGTGGGAGATGGAAGACTACTCTCTTCTGGAAATAATACTAATAAAGACAACCCGCCTTTAATTTCTAATTCTCCTCAATACAGAAATTTGAAAAGCAGTGGCTGTAGCCATGTTCAATTTGTTCCATCACTTGTAGATATCGTGCCTCAAAATAGCTCTGTTTTCCTATTACTAAAACAGGGGAGACCTATACACATACAGTGCATATATACAACAATCATGCCACATGTAAGGTCCTTCTTCTATATCTCTTTTTTATTTAAGTCCTCACTATAATAATTAGATTTTATATAATTGTCACGAAATGGTAACCTGTAAGCATATTTTAGTAAATTTGATTGAGGAAATGAAGAAAAGAGGATAAGTTTGGGGTGTGAGATATAAGAGGGATAAGCTCGGTCCAACTTGCTTTGGTTTTTGTTATGATTCATTGATGGAAGATTCCCCTCGTCTAGGAGTTATTTCTTGTTTTTTATATTTTCTGTTTATGGAGGCCTTGGGAACATTGTGTGACCCATGCATATGTCTCTGAACAGGGGCGATGAAGGAGACAAGAAAGGCAAGAGAAGATGCAGTGGTCAGTGCTCCATATCCGAAATTTTTAACGCCGTTAGCATTTATTTGACAGAAGGACCAAGGGAAATGATGGTGGAAAGTTGAAGGATCCCATAAAAAGAAACAAAAATTTAGGGAATTAATTCAAAATCAAAGAACCTACAAATTATTTTTCCAATCAGAATATATTTCGATTAACAACCAAACAAAAAGTTGAGCATAAATTATACTTGGTCATGGTAGATGACGAGAATAGGCTTTATTTTATATAATTAAATTATATAAAATTAATAATCTTAAAAAAGCACACTTAAGTAAACATTTAATTATAAATTAATCAAGAATAAATAAAATCATTTGTTAAATTGTTTCAATCTTTATGTAACATGTTTCTCATGACAGAGTGGTGTTGTAAGTGGCACTTTTATGCTTCTTCCTTAATTTATGCCCAAGTTAATTATCTAAATGACCAAAGGGCCATGTAATATTTTACAAATTTCACATGCTTCTACCTAAATGACATTTTACAAATGTCGCAAAAAGTTTTTTTCCCCACATATTTCGTAAATCATGTCATTTTCATTATTCAAGAAGATATCAAATTATTTATTTTCTATTTCGTTCCTTATTAATGCAATCATTATTGGTCAAACAAAGTTTATTTAAAGAGCACTACTCATTAAACACTTGGCTTAGTAGACTTTTCAAACATTAAAGCGGTTCTCAAAAAAAAGTGATGCGATAAATGAGCTAAGAAAAATACGTTAGTTTGTGATCATTAAAAGTTTGACCCTGAAATCCCTTATCACACATCAAGGATCATTGTCCTTTATATTGTACAGCTCATAAAGTAACCCCTTACAATACATTAATGCAATAAATGTGATACTTTCTGGGCCATATTTTCATTTTCATTACATGGTTTTATTTATGGTCAGTCGTTTAGGTCATATATAGAGAGCACGAGTCCAAAACAACGTTGTAAATGGGAAGAAGCATGTGTATGTGGATTGTCCCTACTCTTCACAATAATGGGATGTATTATATATTAAGGACGTTATTTATGTAAAATCATTTTAGTTTACCCAGACGAAAATACCACAATTGACTTAAAAATACACGTAAATAATGTAGCTTTGAATTTTTAACAGATTTCATATACTGTATGTGGCAAGAAGAGTATTTATTTTTGTATGTATATATAAAGAGACACAAACACATAACCCACTTTCTACGCCACAGAGACCTGAAGAGATCATTATCATTGCAATTTTTTTAAAGCATTTCGTAATGATAATGATTATAAATAAAAATCTTAGCAAAACCTACAATGTTTTATTTTTCGTTGAATAAAATCCATTATTTCAAGTTGCCTCAAAATGTGGGATGCCTCGACTAGGCTTAAAAAGTCTCATATTTAAAAGGGTTTGATTTGAAAATTATTAGATCAAAATTTAAGTAAATCCCCCAACATAAGTTTAATATCAATACACCTGTAAACAGTGCAACTTTCCATAGATTGTTATAAAAGAGCTCTGATAAGAATCAGAGAAACACACAGTGAAATAAATTCTCTATTTTATTCATTATGAAACGTATATTGTATAGTACAACTAGACCTAACTCTATATATACAACTCATACTCCTAATGGGCCTTGACCAAGTAAATCATAGGCCCAATATAACTATCTAATAAGCCTAGAATGCTCAATACTCCCCCTCAAGTTTGGGGCTGAAATACATTTGAAGTTCCTAACTTGCTAAGTAACCATAGCTGTGTCTCTTTTCCTATTGCTTTAGTCAATATATCTACTTCCTGATTGGCAGAACAAACATGTTGTAGCTTGACTATCCCTTCTATTACCTTTTCTTGTACGAAGTGGTAGCCAATTTCTATATGTTTCATCCTCTTATGAAATACCATATTAGTGCAATATGAATCGCTGATTTACAATCACAGTATACGTCAACTGGGCCTTATACAGGAATGCCCAAGTTTAATAATAAACCTTTGATCCAAATGACTTCTGACACAGCTGAACCCAAAGTTCCATATTCAACCATGGCTGAAGACCTTGAGACAGTCGCTTGTTTCTTTGTTTTCTAGACTATGAGTGTATCTCCCAACTTAAGGAGATACCCAGTGACTGACTTGCATGTGGTCTGGCATGAACTCTCATCTGAATCACAAAAACATGTCAAGCTCAAATCTCCCTTTGAGCTCAACTAGATCCCAAGTCCTGGTGAATGTTTCAAATATCTTAATATTCCTATAGCCGCTGCCCAGTGTGACTTCATTGGCGTTTGCATGAATTGACTAAGAACTTGTATAGGAAAGCAGATATCAGGCCTTGTTGAAGTCAGGTAAATCAATTTCCCAATTTGTCTCCTATATGTCACTGGTTCCTTGAGCATATCCTCTTTTCGATGTTTACCTTCCTCATAAGCTATCAACTTTAAGTGTTGTGGCATAGGCAAAGTGAGAGGTTTAGAACCACTCATTCCTGTTTTTGAAAGAAGATTTAATGTATATTTTCTCTGTGACAGCATAATACCCTTCTTGGACCTTGCTACTTCAATGCCCAAGAAGCACTTCATGACCCCCAAATCCTTAATTTTAAAATGGCCATGTAGAAAATCTTTTACTTGTTTAATCCTTTGTTCAGAACTACCAATAGCCAACAAATCATCCACATAAACCAGAACAATCACAAAACCATCATCAAAATGCCTAATATATAAAGAATAATCATGCTTACTCTGCAAAAACCCTCCATTTATCAAGGACAATGACAACTTTTAGTTCCACTACCTTGAGGCTTGTTTAAGCCCATAAAGGGATTTTCTTAGTTTACACACCATATTATTCCCTCAATTTTTGAATCCTTGGGGTATGGTTATATAAACTTCTTCATCCAGATCTCCCTGCAAGAAAGCGTTATTCACATCCATTTGATACGAGGACTAACAGCAGCTAGTTTTAAAACAGTTCTAACAGTAACCATTTTTACCACAGGGGAGAAAGTTTCATTATAGTCAATTTCCTTGGTTTGGTTATAACCTTTAGCCACCAATCTTGCTTTATATTTGTCAATGGTCCCATCTAGTTTATACTTTACCTTATAAAACCATTTACAACCAATAGGCTTTTTGTCTTTGGGTAAAAGGACTATGTACCATGTATTATTTTCTTCTAAAGCATCTATTTCATTTCTCATAGCATTCGCCTAGTTTTGATCAGTAACAGCATCATCATAACAAGTAGGCACATTTATAGCATCAATGGAACAAATGTAACACATATGAGAAGGAGAAATATTATCATATGATATATAGCTCTCTATGGGATATTTGCATCTAGACTTATTACTCAACTTCTTATTAGAATTTAATTGAGTCATATTACAAACATAATCCTTAGACTAAATAGGTGGCCTTCTTTCTCTAACAGAATGCCTAGTGGAGTCACTATTCAAAGTTTGGTTATTATTATTAGTTGCAGAACAGTCCTGAATAAGATGTTCTTCCTAGTGAGGTTCTCTTATGATATCTGGAGATTGACTAGGTACATCAATGCAATCATCAAAATAAAACATTTGTTTGATATCAGTTGATACTCCCACTTGATCAATACCACTTGTATTCTTAAATGGAAAAACATCTTCAAGAAATTTAACAGGCCTGCTAACAAAAATTCTATTATCCTTTAAACTTAACAAATTAAAACCCCTTTGATTGCTTGGATAACCTAAGAATACACATGGTATTGATCTAGGTCGAAGTTTATCTGTGTTCACAAGATTAGTAGCATATCCCAAACAGCCAAAAACCTTCAAATGATCATAGTTAAGCAGATGACCATGAACTAACTCATAAGGGGTTTTAAATTTTAGTATTCTACTAGGTGTTCTGTTAGCAAGGTATGTTGCCATTTTGACACATTCTCCCCAAAATCTAATTGGTATTCTGGATTGTATTATCAAGCCTCTTGCTATTTGCATCAGTGTCCTATGCTTTCTTTCTACAATACCATTTTGTTCTGGTGTATAAGGGCAAGTGGTTTCATGAATGACACCCTTTTCCTTAAAGACTCTCTCAACTCATGGTTTAATAAATTCAGATTTGTGTTTCATAAGAAAAATCCATGTTGCCCTAGAAAAATCATCTACAATGGTAAGAAAATATTGAAAACCTGAATGTGTGGTTACCCTGTAAGGTCCCTAAACGTCCATATGAATACGTTCATATGAATTAAATCAAAACAATTCTCAGTTCTAATACAATTAGAAGGTAAAGGGAGTTTAGTCTATTTGGACTGAAAACAAACATCACATCCTTTATTCATTTTCATTAACTTGTCCTTTACAATATCCATATGTCTCGTTACATTGACAGGAGTATGTCCTAGCCTCTTATGTAAAAGCCACAAATCAACATAATTCACAGAACAACAATCATTGTCAGCAAGATTCACATAAGTATATTCCTTCTCTAATTCCAATAAATATGATCCATGGACTACTCTACCAATCCCCCTCATCCTGCCATCCCGAAAGTCCTGCAATATGCATTTATCAGGGTAAAAGGACACAACACACAATAATTCTTTAGTGACTCTGAAAACAGAAATTAAATTGAATTGGAGTTCAGTAGCATATAACATATCTTTTAATTCAATTCCATTAGGGAACTTAACATCACCTATATGTGTTACAGAAAATCTGTCTCCCTTAGGGATTTTAATGGTTTTAACTGGTCCATTATACAATCTGTAGCTATCTAGCAACCTAAGGTCACTAACCATATGAGTTGTTGCTCCTGAATCTAGAACCCATTTACTGTGATTTAAAGTAGAAGAGATCAAAATAGGCAAACCTATACCATTGAGTGCATGTGCATTAGCTTCTAAGCCTTTCTTCAGTAATTCTAGTAAACATTTATACTGCTCCAGTGTGAAGCTTGGGGAAACACGTGATAAATTTCTCATGATAACGTATATTGTATAGTACAACGAATAAATTGAATTGGATGCCATGATAAGAATAAGAGAAGCACACAGCGGAATAAATTCTCTGTTTTATTCATTACGAAACGTATATTGTATAGTACAACTGGACCAAACTCTATATATACAAATACAACTCATACTCTTAATGGGCCTTGACCAAGTAAATCATAGGCCCAATATAACTATCAATAAGCCAAAAATGCTCAATAAGCTTCTTTTATGTCCCTTAGCAACAAAAATCCAACTGAAAAATAATTTCAAAAACTGGAAAAATATATTTCAACAGCGACGCCCCTCTAGTTTGAAATAAGAACTAAAAAGTTATGAAGCTTAACAAAATTAATTTCAAACAATAACTCCATGTGATTCATTTTTCTTTAATAAAAAGCTTAATCCTAAGACGTAAATTTTGTGTGATTTTGGCTTAACTATGAGGTCTCCAGTTTGAATACGTAAATAAAAAGATAACAAATTTTAGAAAAATCGACTCATTTCTATTTTACCTTTTGCGATAATCTTGACGCTTTTGATGCCATTATTCAGAAAACTTGCAAAGGATTTTGATGGCTTTAAGAAGAAGAGCTGCTGAACACGTTTTAATGCACGGGTTGTAAAATGGTGTCAGCTAGGAATGCTTTAATGCCAATGGTCATACAATTTATAATTTGTAAATAAAACGATTTATTTATTACAAAGTTTATTGCATACATTAATATATTAAATTGTAGGAATCGACCATTAGACGGAAAACTAAGATACATTCAATATTCCATGTGTCTGTGTTGAAACCACGTGTCCACCATGATTATTAATGTATGCAATATGATTCCATACAGAACTAGTTGTAATTATGAAGTTTTTTTTTTCCTCTCATGAAAAGGAATCAATCATTCATTCACCTCAAAAGTGAATATTTTATTAGTGATGAGAATGGTTCTTTGTCACTTTATGAGGGGTAATTTCACTTATGGGACCATATTTATTTTCATTGCATTAGTCTAATATGAGAGAGTAACTCAAAAGGTCTTTAGTGTTAATTTGATTTGATGTATTACATCTTCCTATCTCCCATTTGCACCTACATGACAAAACAAAAAGTATACATTTTTGTCTGCATGTTTCGAACACCAGAATTATTAATTTATAATCCATTCTTAAGCTCGAGACTAATGGAAACTGCTTAATTTTTTCTAAGCAGGTCTAGAACCAGAAGTCTCAGTTCATTAAATTTTTTTTTCTCTTTAAAAAGTAGGGCTGCTCACGGGACGGATCGGGACCAAGACAGGCCCGTCCCGATTCCGTCCCAATAAACAGTAACGGGACAGATTTTCTGTCCCTTGTCCTGGCCTGTCCCGAGGTTGTCCCACTCCCGGTTAGGACAGGACCGGAACGTCCCGAAAATATTTTTTTTAATTTTTTTAATTTTTTAAAAAAATTTGATTTTTTAATTATATTTTTTTAAGCTTAAATCTTATAAAAACATCTTTTTATTTTCTTTTTTATTTGTTTGGCCACTCTTAAATGAAAACTCAAAATATTACATATAATAGTCATTAAAAACTCTAAACAAAAGCTTTTAACACAATAAAAAATTGCTAAAAATTCTAATCATCAATAATCTCAAATCATTAACAAATATAAAAACTCTAAATAAATATATTCATAATTCCATACAATAGTCTCAAATCTTAAAAAAATATGAAAAAATGATATTATATAAATATGATAAAAAATTAAAAAATTAAAAAAAAAAAAAGGAACCGGGACGGGACGACCCTGTCCTGTGTCCCGTCCCGTTCCGAAAAATTTCGGGACGGATTCGTCCCATCCCAATAAGACCGGGACCGGAACGGGCCGATCGGGACGAGCCGGCCTTGAACATCCCTATTAAAAAGGTAGGATTTCCAAAATAGATATACAAATAACAGCTTAATTTTTTTGAGACTAGTCAAATAAAGACTTTGGCAAATCATCAAACTAGAATACATTCCGGTTAGCAACCAAACAGAGGAAATTTTTTTAATTTTTTTATTTGCTCATAATAGATAGCGAGAATATACTTTATTTTTATAATTAAATTTATATAAAATTTCTAATTTTAAAAAGTACCCTTAAGTAAACATTTAATTATAAATTAATCAAGAATAGATAAGATATCATTGGTCAAATTGCTTCAACCTTTATATGACGTGTTTGTCATTGCAGAGTGGTGTTTTAAATATGGCACTTCACGAGATATTCTTGCATACTCTAGGAGCACCACATCATTCATGCTCTGGCCAATCAATATGCACCACATCACTAAAAATCTGATGTGTAAGCTTATATGTCAGCCTGGTCAACCTTTATTTAATTTAGCAACTTTCCTTTCAAAAACTCCCGCCTGTTTTTTTTACCCCCTCCTCTCTCATCCATCACATCTTTTTTTGCAGAAACTCTCTCCTTGTTAACGTTCAAAAACTCATATCTGCACGTTATCAATAAAAAAAAAAAACACATGTGCTCACCCTCACCCTATATCTTCTTCCTCTTCATTCTTCTTCTTTGTATCGATCTCAATATCTGCAAGCACGAGACTTCTACTTCTCTCTGGCCTATCATCTTCATCTTCTTCTTCTTCGTTTTCTTCACCTACCACCAGCTCAATATCTCTCTCCTAAGCTTCCTTTTTCTTGCAAAGCCACCAACTATCTCGCAAATGCAGCCCCACAAGATCCCTCCATGCTCTTTCCTCCACCAGATCCCTCTTTTCCCCATCTTCTCTTGTCTTTCTCTCTCTCACACAAAAAAGATGACTTGCAATGAAAAAAATAGTTGAACTCAACCCGATTTTGAAGATCTGAAAGCCCTTGCTCTGTTTTTCGAAAGCTTGCTTCTCCTCGTATCTTCTTTGATCTTGCCCTCATCTTCTTCCCTTGTTTCTTCGTCGTCACTCGTGCTTGCCCGATACACGTTATTTTCAGTGAAGAAAGTTTTGGGTTTTCGCAAGCATATCCTCTATTCTTTCCGGTTGTTGGGAACATTGAAGAAGCTTGACCATTACTGCTTTTTACACGGCCATTGTTTCTGAGCCTCTTCCTTAGGGAGGCAGATAAAGAAATCTGAGTTCGTGGAAGAAAAGGGCCAGAGATGATAGAGTATGAGAGAGAAGCGGATGAAAAAATTAAAAAAATGGGCGGGAGTTTCTAAAAGGAAAGTTGCTAAATTGAATAAAGGTTTACCAGAGCTGACATATTAGCTTACACATCATATTAAATTTAGTGACGTGGCACATATTTATTAGTCAGAGCATCGATGATGTGGTGCTCCCGCAGTATGCAAGAATTTCTCAGCACTTCTATGTTTCTTCCTCGATTTTTGCCCAAGTTAATTATTTAAGGTTTCAATTACTGTGGGCCCATCTTATATTTTACTTTTTTGATAATAAATGTCACAAAATTTTTCTTGACATATTTTGCAATTTGTGTCGTTTTCATAATTCAAGAAGATATTAAACTATTTATTTTCTATTTTGTTCCTTATTAATGTATTTATTAGTGGTCAAACAATATTTATCTAAAGAGCATTAGGCACATAGCATTGTAGACTTTACAAACATTAAAGCGGTCCCCAAACAGTTGATGCAACAAAGGAGCTAACAAAATTACATTAGTGACGAGTGAAAGCTTTGATCCTACAAGCGGTTCATTATCACACATCAATGATCATATTTTCATTATCCTTTGTATTGTATGAGTAATAGGGTAACCTCATAAAATACGTTAGTGGTAAGAAAGATGTAACCTTTGTCTCTTTAGAATGTATGATTCCGCTTCTTGGTCCCATTTTTCATTGCATTGTTTTATTTGTGCTCAGTCTTGCAGGCCATATATAAAGAGGACCTTCAAAAGATACTGGAATCTTCACAAACATACACACTTATATGTCACAATAATTGGAGGTATTATATAGTAACCACCCAATATTTATAGACATGGAGTGCTTGACTTGTAAGTGGATCCCAAAGTCACACTCCATTTCATAAAAAACAGCTTATATATATGTATATATATATATATATTATTTTGATAAATCGTTTTGGTTCAGGTTGGTTTAGAATTATGAGGGTTGAATTTCATTGTTGATAATCATTTTACTGGTTAATCATTAAGTATATTTTTGAATTTTTTTGAATTGGGAGATATATTCTCGTCACAGCGAGCCCACGCCTTAGCTAAACTTTGTTTAATGCATTTCATGGGGAGAATGTGATTAAGTTTATAAAAAACTTTCTTGATGATAATTATTACTAAAAAGTGTAATGTTTTATTTTTCGTTGAAGCAGTATGTTTTGGTCATATTTGGTACATTTTATATCTGGAGACCAAACAAATGCGTACAAATTTTTTTTAAAAAATATATATAAAATAAAAATTTTTGTTATATTTTATTGTCCATTTTTAAAGGGAAAATTGGTTAAAAGTCCCATTTTGATAAATTAATTGGAAAATGGGACCTACAATAAACGAAAAGATGTGGCCCCTTAAATGTCCGTAAGTGCAATAGAAAAAGACCATATTGTCCTGACGGATGCTATTGCATATGGCGGATCCTCATTTACATATGACGGATCCTAATTACATATAGTGGATACCTAGTTACATATAAGATCTTATTACATACTATAGATTCTAATTGCATATTGTTGATCCCAACTTGCATATATTCTAATTGCACATTTTGGATACTTAGTTACATATGATATCTTAGTACATATCATGGATCCTAATTGCATATAATTGATCCAAAGTTGTATATTGATAATTCTAATTGTATTTGTGGATGTCTAGTTGCATATGAGACCTTATTGCATAAGACAGATATTAATTGTATATTGCTGATCTAAAGTTGCATATGTGTAATTCTAATTGCATGAAAAAAAAATCATGGAAAATTGCCGACAACATAATGCTCCTTCTCCACCAAAATCTGCATCTTTCTCCAGATTACTGTAACACCCCGAATTTTATGATTTAGGATGAGTAGAAAAGAGAAAAATTTATTAAAATTATTTATTTGCCAAATAAAGGGGGAAAATTATGGAATAATGATTTTTAGGGTTTAGAGACATTTTGGAAAAGGTATTTCCCCAAAAATGGCTTAAATAATTTTAATAGATAATTTTAAGAGAAGAATGGTTTATTTTCTCTGGATATATCTTATATTTCAGAAAAATTGGAGAAATGATAGGATTGGAGAAATAATTATGTGTGAGGTCAAGATTGGTCCTGGAACTTTGAAATACACGTGCTACCTTCTCTATTAGCCACCTGATTCACTCCTCCATGTAACAGCTGGTTACCCACGCGTCTAACTCATTTCGTTCGGTGCCCAAAAGAAAAGAGAGGTAGAGACGGAGAGTGAGAGAAGGAGAGCACGGAAGAAACTGAGTTGGTGGAGCTGGAGGAGTGACCGGAGTTAGTATCCAGTGCATGCAAACCGATCAAACATTCCAGGTGAGCTCTCTAATCCTTCTCGCATCCTTATTGTCGTTAAACAGGGGTTGTTTGAGGTGTTGATGAAGGTAGAAGTTTGGGTTCTAGTGAGAGAAAGTGAGTAAAAGGATACAAGTTTCAGTGAGCTGGTGTTTTTATGGCCGATTGAAGTATATGGTGCTGGTTTTTGAGCTTGCATGTGCTATTTTTCTTCTCTGTTTATGTCAACCGAAAACAGAGGTTAAAGGGAGGAGAAGGACGCTTCTTTTATATATATATATATATATATATATAGATATATGCATGTGCTGCGGGATCATGAAGGTGTTTATATGTGATAGGTTGCTCTGTTTCTTGAATCCAAGACAGGGGAGTGGGTTTTGTGCTCGCATGTTGTTTTCGGTTGTGTTCTTAGCTTCTAACACAGGAGCTAATAGCTTGAGATAATGATGTCTGGTTTTTGGTGGTTGGATGTTATATGAATAAGGTATATAGGTTTGTTCTGGGATTGCATGTCGTCTAGCTTTATTGTGCGTGAAGTTTCTAAGTTCATGACCCCTGATTCTGGTAAGCTGAGACAAGCTCTAAAGGTTGGAAAGTTTCTGGTTTTTGTTGGTTATGAGATAGGAAAGAAAATGATACACGTTTGTCTATGTGCGCCTCGGTCAAGTTTGTGGGAACTGAATTTACATAGTTAAGTGGCGTTGGGTTCACTGGTTGAGAGGAGACCGAACTGACATATATGTATATAGTTTCGGTACATGTGTGTGTTTGTTGCTGTCGTGAGACTTGAATTCATGGAGCTAGGGGAAATAGTCAATGGTTAGATGATGACTGGTTTGGAGAGGAGACTGAATTGATGTATATATATGTATATAGTCTCACAATATATAGTAATATATGACTTACGTGGGAATTTACAGTGGTTATATTTTATATATAAGGGCCGTGGGATTATAATGGAAGGAAAGGTAATTGAGGAGGAATGTTAAAGTTTGAAGGAATTAAATGGGTAGATGTTTGAAGTTAGAATGAATTAATACAATGTGAAGTGATTTTCATGAATTTAAGATATGGAGAAGTAAGGAAATAGATTAGTTGTAATAGAATAGATATAATGGGAAGTTTTAAAGATTGAAGGCTTGAGTGAGAATTAAAGTTAAAGGCTGTTTGGTCGCAAAATAATCTTAAATTTAGATATTTGCTTAAGGAAGTTTAAGTTGGGATCTAAGAGATTAAGAATGATTTTTAGTTAATTATGAAAATATATATGGGTGCATGAGAATTTAGGTAAGTACACGTATTTTGGGTGTGTGTCTCGGCTAAACTGGTAAAAGAAGTAGAGTTGAATTTTAATTGGTTTAATTTCAATAAAGATTAGAATAATTAAGTGTAGGGAACTCATTATTTGCCTTCAAATATAATAGATAAAAATAGTATTTTTGGCCAAGATGACGAGTTACTAAGTAAAGTAACTGTATGGGTTGAGATAAGGAAGGAAACCCTCCAAAGAGAATAGTTTAAATGAGAAAAATTGTCCAGGATGACCAACTATTATGTAAGGGTAGAAATTGAAAGAGATTGGGATTTAAAGAGAGTTATTTAATTTATAAATTATGTTGGATCAAGCATTAACCTACCTTTACTAAAATAATAGGTTTTGATATCTGCAAAAGCCTACCGAAGAAGCTAAGAGAAAGGAAACAAGTAAGGTTTGATTTTGAAGCAGAAGGTTCAGGTAGTAGTTCTTTCCTCCCTTACACTTGTGTATGATTGCTGCATGTCTGTTTGTGCCATATTGCTGTTTAAAGCATGAGAACATGTAATCCTTAATTCCTTGCATGGATTATTTAGCCGTGATCATGTGCAGCTGATAGACATGGGGCAGTGATTGCCAATTATTTGCGCGGCAGTGATTGCCAATTATTTGCGCATTATTTATTCAGCTTGTCTAATAGACATGGGGCAGTGATTGCCAATTATTTGCGCGGCAGTGATTGCCAATTATTTGCGCATTATTTATTCAGCTTGTCTAATAGACATGGGGCAGTGATTGCCAAGTATTTGCGCATTATTTATTCAGCTTGTCTATCTGTCATTGCGCATAAATGCTTAATTGCATTAGCTTGCAAGGTTATGTTCCACTTTGGCTTGTTTTGCATGCTTTATGTAATCTACACATTTGTTTGATGGAAATTACTACTACAGAGATTCTTCGGAATCTCACCCTCAAATTTATGATGAACAGTGAAGGCTAGTAGCTAGAAGGACAAAGAGGTTATTTAAGAAGAAGGTGGGCTGATTGAAGAGCAGAGATACCTGTTATAATTCTGTAAATTGTATAGCAAAATATATGGGCAAGTAACTTTACTTGCTCTATGGAAATATTATTTTGTATCCTCTAGAAGAAGGAGGTGAGTGTTGCCAGGTGCACGTATATGCTGTCAACCAAGAGCGTTGCTTTATTTTTAATATAATATTATAAGATTGTATAGTATGAATTATTTTAGGTGATAATAGATTAAGTTGAAAGCAGGGTTGATATTGGATCACTCATCAGTTATCTGAAGGTTTGAAATATTTGATCAACGGATTCCAATGTTAAAGAAAAAAAAAAAATTTTCCTGTCTTTTCCCAGGACAGAAACCTGGCGTTAGTGATTCACAGACGTAAAATGATCCTATTAGTGTATAAAAGTGAGGTGTTGCAATTACCACAAAGGGCGAACGTGAACCACCTAGACAGCAAGCACAAGCTTCAACAGGGACGGCGATGGCAGAAGATGGAAAGAACACTACGACTGGCGACAGATCTGGAAGAACTCGCAATAAAATTGGGTCTGAAAGAGAGTGCGGGACAGATGTGGAAGAGAGGACACGATTTCGCAGCAGACAATGACAATGAATTTCGGAGACTGACAGCGATAATATCGTCGTCGTATCCTCATCGCTGCCTCCCCAGCGTCACCGCTATCGCCAGATCTCTCAGGGGTAAAGTGGTCCACAAATTTCAATTTCAATGGAACTGGACCAGTTCCATCGGTGGTGGGATGGAACCCACTTCCATCATTTTTGATGGAACTGGGTTCCATGAAGAACCGAGATCCACTCTGCCAAACGCTTTAAAAATGAATTCCACCTCCACTTCCACTTCCCTCCCACCAATTCCTTCCTACCAAACGTGGCACAAAATTTTTTCTCAAAAGGAGATGAGGGTTGTCAGAGAACACGTAAACGACGTTGTTTTTGCAAAAGCAATTAACAGTTCCGTGTAATTTTTACGCCTGTGAATTATTTTAAAGGGAAAACGATTTAACTATTACCTATAATTTTTTTTCAATTTTTAATTTGGTACATGTCTAATTCTTTTCTTTTAATTAAGGGTTAATAACTGTAAAAAATTAAATAGAAGAAAGGTCTTTTTTATCATACAAAGCATTAAACCAATTAGCAATAAAAATCTTTCATTTAATTCCTCAGCGGTTACAGGAGCAATCAATTTATCATTCATATAAAAAACAAGTATTTTTCTTTCCTCAGATTTTAAATATCATCAGTTTTTTTAGCAAAAAGAAAAAAATCATCAGTTTTCATATAGATCAATGTAACCACTTCCACGCTAGGAAAATATCATCCAAATTTATTCTTAAAACTGGATCATTCAATCAAAAAAGGATTTTCATGTGAACATAAAGTTGTTGCCCCCCATTTCAATCTTATGGCCAAAAAAAATTGTGGAAACAAAATCGAATGAAACTATTCAATAATGATGATAATAGTATCATATAAATTATCAATTTTATTTTTTGGTATGAAAATGAAACATTTTCTTATCTTCCCTAATTTCGCCGCCGCAATATTGCTTTCTCTCCCATGATTCTGTGACATTAGTTAAAATAGTTAAAAGTTAGCTTTTGACCCCAAAAATTTGTGAAACTTATTTTATGGGCTAAAGAAGTTAATCGAGAAAGAAAATGCATACATAGCATTAAGCATTAATTTATGGAATGATTTAGTTATTTCAGAAAAATAGAGAAAAGGTGAACATTGAAGGACAAATGGGTCCAAGGAACTCTTTCCTCCTCATTCTCATCTGCTCGAGACAGCCAAGCCGGCCAGAGGGAGACCGCGAGAAAGCTTCGTAAGCTTCGATCCTTTGCGTGCAACCTTGATGTTCAGTTAAGGTAAGGAAATTCTGGTTGTCGAGTGAACCAAAAAGGACACATGACTTACTCATAACACTATCTTCAATCCTTAATATAAAAATTAGTTGACTAAATAGATTAAAGAAGCTAGTTAAGTTAGTTATTTATAATAAATATGTATTATTTTTTCTAAAATATCCTTACTAATCAAATGTATTAAGTAAAACTATTATTATTACAAGATTAGTTTGGGTTAAAATGCTTAAATATGAGAGATAAAATGGATCAGGGTCTTATATTTAAGATCAAAATAAAAGTCAAATGAGCTCTTATATTAAAAAATGGAAGTAGTATTATATATACCCAACAGATTAAAATGTCAGATCCTTCATTTTATGACTTTGCATATAAGATCGCATGCTTTTTCTTTATTCCAATAATTACAAACTTTTTTTTTAAAAGATAAAATGACATTCTATAGAAAAATCATATATTTTTAATTTAGCCAGCGGACAGAGCGCGCGCGCACACAAACCATATGTGATTACAAGGAGAACGAGACAGGGGATACTATAAACTCTGCATATCCAACTCGATCAACCTCTTATGAAGCGGAAAGATATATAATACACTCGAGCATAAATTGTTATAATTTTCTAAGAATTATAATGAAACAAATCATCACCAAGAAATAAAACAGGTGGAATAAAAAGGCTCTCTTCATGATTGTGTCTAGGATGGCGGGGGGCACTTGGCCTCATAGACCAATTAGTTTGTAGAAAAATATATAGATAAAATCCTAATGAACAAGTGATATACATTTTGGAAATTAGATTAAATTGTAAGTGACTTTTCTCCCTATTCAATTCTCCGCGCTTAGAATCTTATTCTTCGACTTTGATGTTTATTATTATTATCAATAAAAAAAAATCCGATGCTTCTCAAAGCTTCTCTTAGTCTCAAGTATCAAATGTTCATATGTAAAACCTCAGCAATGAGAGCAACATGGATGAATATTGTCCATGTGAAACAAATGAATGAGATATTTAACAATGTTTTCTCGTAGTGAATAAAGATATATACATTGCTTAAATGAATGAGAGAGCATATGGATGAATATTGTCCATGTGAAACAAAACCGTCTTACCAAAATGGGAAAATCATAAGATGCAACAGGTGTAAGGACGACACCTTTGAATAAGATATGCTCACTGAATTGTTTATTGTTGTAATCCTAAATTATTAACACCTCTTCAAGGGCATCTCAAGAATGATTAATGAGACAACCAGTTAGTCAAGAGCAATAAAACATTTATTCAACCACGTGATAATGTAAATTTTAGAATTTACAATTGAACAGTAAACATTGCCTCGTGAGAGAAAGTCCTAGTTTATATATTTTTTCTTAAGAATTACTCAATTCGTCCCTTTTTATAAGAAACCTTAGACTCCATTACATATATCAAAAAGCTAGTTAAAGATAATAAATGGGTAAAAATTGAAAGTTCTTTCTCCAAAATACCCTCATTTATGGAAGAAAAAGAGTGTAAGAAAGAGAATAAAAAATTATTAAAATCAAGAGAATTATGGAAGAGAAAGAATGTGTGATGAAGAGAGATGACAGTTTGTGAAATGAGATAATAAATATATTAAATATTAAAATAAGCAATTAATGAGGGTAAAAGAGAAAATTTCCTACAAAAATTTAGGACCACTTATAAATGTCGCTTATATTTAGGGACAAGAGAAATATGGTAGCTATTGCTTATTAAAAAAGATGGCGAGAGTAAATTTATAAATAATTGTAGTATCATATATAATTATATTTATTAGGAGAATTTTTCTTAATACCTTACTATTTAAAATTCATTTTGAGAACCTAAAAATAATTAAAAAAGGAATAAGTACAAAAATAAACACAGGCATTCTTGCTCTTCACAACTACCCACCTTCTTCTCTTACAATCTTGTTTACCTTAAAGCTGCTTGCCTTTGTTGTATATTACGAAAGGGAGGGTAAGATTTTAAAAAATCCCCATAGGAGTAATTTTTATCAAACACAAATACAGATTACATAAAACACACAAAACAAGCCAAAATAGAACATAACCTTGCAAGCTAATGCAATTAATCATTTATGCACAATGACAAATAGACAAGATGAATAAATAATGGGCGTAATAATTAGCAGATACTGCTCCATGTCTATCAGCTACACGTGATCACGGCTAAATAATCCATGGAAGGAATTAAGGATTATATGTTCTCATGCTTTCAAATAGCAATATGGCACAAACGGACATGCAATAATACATACACAAGTGTAAGGTAGAAAAGAACTACTACCTGATCTCCTTTGTCCAATTCAAACCTTACCGTTCTCCTTTCCTTATGCTTTCTTAGTGGGCTTAGGCAAATGTCAAAACCTATCACATATATAAGGGTATATTACCACTTGATCCAATTTCAGTTTACAGAATTGAATCACTTTCTTAATTTCCCAAATCTCTTTAATATCTACCCTTATTTAATAGTTGGTGATCCGGACAACTTTTCATATCCATAATATAGCTTTTGAAATATTTTTCTTTCTTTTGTAACTCCAAACAGTTACCTTTTTTTTTTTTTTTAGTAACTAGTCTTCTTGATCAAAACTATTATACATATATATCACTTTTAAGGACAATGTGCCTTTATACCTTAATCATCCAATCCCAATGAAGTGAAATTAATTAAAATCCATCTTCACTAATTTTGCATCCATGGCTGATGTCACATCCCAGATTTTGAGCCTAGAAGTACTGAAATTAGCCTGAATTGGGAGGCTACCACACCCCTTTGGCAGAGGTCCCAGAGATTCCCTGGAAGGATAGAGGGATTCCTAGGGACTAAATCGTAAAGAGGAAAGTTTTCTGGGACTGAGAAAAGAGAAAGTTAAAGACTTGGAAAAAGTCTCAGGACTTAGGAATGAGAAATAAAGATAAATGTAGGCCAAAGGTTATGTTAGAGGCCTCAATGAGGTCAATTTTGAGGTTAAGCCAAACAGGGGTAAAATTGTAATTTCATAAAGTGTTAGGCTAAGAAGGGCAAAAATGAAAATTATGCCCGAAAAATCTCAGAAAATGGGAAATGATAGGTTAAGGCCTGAACACTTCAGAAAAATAGGAATAAGGTTCAGAGGCCTGTATGAGGCTAAAAATGACGAAAATGCTTCTAGAAGGAAATTGTGGAATTCTCAGGGTTTTTGACTGATTTTGAATATTATTAAATGAATTATTTAAAGTATAGGGAGGTCTCAGATAATTGGAAGAAAATGGAGAAAAATAATTAAGGAATTATCACAGGTTTTAAAAATAATTCCGTCCCCAGAAAGCGAAGAGATTGACTTTAATGAAATTTAAAGCCTATTTACGTACTATTCGGGGAAAGTTAAAGTCAAATGTCTAAAGGTTGACTATGTAACACCTCACATAATTATATCATATACGTAATATATTTAATTGAAAAGTCTATACATATTTCTAATACTGCAACAAGTCAATTTCAAAACATTTCTAACATATTTAACAACGTAAACTATTAAAGTCTTATAGTCATGGCAAATAAAAATATAACATAGCATGTGCTTGAGGAGCACAAAAGCCTTCACAGCTCACTCCATTGGTGCCTTCCCTTGATTCCTACTAGATCCTTTGCCTGAAAAATTGTTAATATAGGGGGGTGAGATCAAACGTCTTAGTAACTACTGAAATTCTAACCTATACAAGCAAATCATATATGATAAACCAAAAATCCGTTTATATGTGTGTATATAAATATATTAAAAATCACGGATTTGAGACATCCAATTCAATTTCATTTTTTTTCAACAATATACCAATATCATTTTTCTAATATCCAAAATAATGCAATATGCTACCTCCCTTATATCACCGTCCACCCTTATACTGCTGACTGGAGCCATAGGCTAACCA